>NW_006921695.1:5485605-5507988 GCF_000298275.1 Orycteropus afer afer | reverse complement strand
CCTGGAGAAGGATGTCATGCTTGGTAGGGTGGAGGGTCGACAAAAGAGGGGGAGGCCTTCAATGAGATGGATTGATATGGTGGCTGCGATGATGGACTCAAGTATAGCAGGGATTGTGGGGCTGGCGCAGGATCGGGCAGTGTTTCGTTTTGCTGTGCATGGGGTCTCTATGAGTCAGAAACGACTCGACGGCACTTAACAACAACAACTAACTGTTTGTAATGAGCAGCTAAGGATGAGTCAAGCTTCTTGGTGGTTGTTTATCATTAGCCCATGGTGGACAAGAAAGTGGTAGCTCTCACTCAGTAAATGAAGCTGCAGGAGGTATGGGTATAGTTGTGTGATATGGGGACTGTTGCTGCCTCTCACTCCATTAGCCAAAAATAACAAGTGAATATCCATCAAAAAAGTAAAAGGAAGTGGTCAAAAACACACTATGTAATCACACAGGAAAAATAACAAAAAAAAAAAGGAAAAAAGAAAACCACACTATCTGGGGAGAGGGCAATCAGAGAAAAAAGGTAGAGTAGGAGAATAATGAAGAAAGTGGGAAAAATGCAAAAAGAAAAACATGAAGTGTTAACCATGAGAAAGGAAAAAATTGGAACATTGAACAGGGAAAAGAGAAAAAGGTGAATACTAGAACCTGGGAAGGCAAGAATAAAGAATAATAATAAAAGGGACAACAGTAATAATAATAATAATAATTTTTAAATAGACAAAAACAAATAAACTAAAAAAAAAAAAAAATTTGAGCATGGCACCCAGGCTCTGGACCAGCACAATGACTGTGATGGAATTCCTATTGGCATAGAATGTGGGTACGACTGAGGAATGGCTACACCTCCATTCACCAAGAAGCTGTGGGGTATAAGAGTAACAAGGGGAATATCACATCTTTCCAGTCATTGGTGTCTTGAATGCCCTTGTGGTTCCTGGTAAGTAGAGCCTATTCTTAAGTCCCTGGAATCTGGGAGAATGCTGTTGCCTTAAATATCGAAAATAGTTGAACCACTTTTAAACATTCAAAATGGCTGCACCCTCTGGATAGGTAAAAGTCCACAGCTCAGCCTGCTTTCCTCTTCACTGTTTTCCTTTTTATTCGCCAGCCACCAGTGCAGTCTTCCATGCAGTCCCTGGCTAGTGGGCTGATTTTTAGGTTAATTCTTAAGTCCTAAAACCACTTGGCAATATCCAAGCTGTCTGTGCTATCAGGATCACTGCCAGACTGCAGCTCCGTATGTCTCCTTTTTCTCTGTTTTCATACAAATTCTTCTACTAGTTGGAATTTAGTTCACTTCTATATCCTTCCCTTCAAAGCTTGGGGCTCCAGGATTATCTTCTGTATCTGTGTTAATTGGTCCTCCTTTTCTTTGTTGAAGAGGGTCTGTGCAGTCTTTCTGCCTATTCTGCCATCTTACCCAAACCTCCTTCCTCCATGTTTAACAAGACTTTTGTTTGGGATTTTATTTCTATTGTCTTATCCTGTTTGTTTGTTTGTTTGTTTGATTTGAGGTTCCATGTTGTTTCCTAGACAGTTTGAAGTTGTCTTTAACTGTTAGTTATGTACTGATTTGTTTTATTTTTATTTTATGATTTAATATTTTTGCAAAGGTGGAGCTGGGGTATTTTATTTTTTTGGTTAGTAATTCAGGTGTGCTAGGCTGTTCTGCAATTTTCTTTGTGATGATGAAATCACTGTGTGGAATGTCAATGCAGGTCTCTGTCATGAAGGGACTTGAGCATTCGTGCTGGCAGGTTTTTTGGCGAATTAATATGGTTTTTCTATTCATAAGGCAGGGGAGTGACAGGGAAAGGAGGAAGACAAGAGAAAAAAGAAATAAAAGTCTCCAATGTGTCACTTGCCCTTCCCAGGGCTTTGAGTAGTTTGCTAAAGAAGACATTAGACTGCTGCTTACCGGCCCACAGCTCAAGTTTGTCAAAGACTCCAATGGTTAGGGGGTCGCCACTTTCCACCAGATTCAGGCAACCTCAACAACCCCATACTCCATGCCCCTCTGTGCTAAAAACTGTTCTGGGATAGCTGCCCTTACTGGTGCCGCAAATTAGTCCCATGGTCTGTGTGAGTCAATCTCAGGGTCCACCTGTTTGCTGTGAGCTTCCATCTCTGCTCCCAAGTCTTCAGCACCCAGAGCCAGAGAATTCTCTGGTCCTTCCCTGTAACCCCAAGTTTACCTATAAAATCAGGTGCTGAAGGTAAACCCATGGAGTAGTCACAGGTCCTCTGGTGCATTCTCTGCACTGCTCCAGGGAGCCCAGCAGTGCCCTGTTTCTCTTGCCAGTTGGCACTCAACAGGTCAGGTTCGCCTTTTTTGTTTGTTTGTTTGTTTTCTTTCCAGGTAATAACACTGCCTGTCTGTCCCTTCTAATTCTACTCCTCTGAGTTTGGCATGTTGTTGTTGTTATGTGCTGTTGAGTCAGCCCTGACTCATAGCGACCCCTCGTTGGGTTTCCGAGGCAGTATCACTATGGAAGTAGATTGCACAACCTTCCTTTCGAGGATTGGCTGGTAAGTTTGAACCTCTGGTTAGCAGTCAAGTGTCTTAGGCACTATGCTACCAGAGCTCTTCTGATTTAATGAGCTGTTCAGAGCACCAGGATCCCCACTTCAAACTGCTGCACCTAGTTTTTCAGGCACTAAGATGCTAGAGGAAACTAGTGTGTGGGAAACAGATAAGAGGCTATCTTCAAACTCCTCCTTCCATCTTCTTTTGATGCTAACTGCATTGTTCAGTATTTTGCCCACAGAATCCTTCATATTGCAACTCAAGGCTTAAATTTTTCATCAGTTTTTTCAGCTTGAGATATGCAGTGCCTATTCTTCCCTTTTGATTTTCTAACTCCAGGTCTTTGCACATTTCATTACAATACTTTGTCTTCTCAAGCTGCCCTTTGAAATGTTCTGTTCTGTTCTTTTATTTCATCATTTCTTCCATTCACTTTAGCTACTCTACATTCAACAACAAGTTTCAGAGTGTCTCTGACATCCGTTTTGGTCTTTTCTGACTTTCCTGCCTTTTTAATGACTGTTTTCTTTCTTCATATATGGTGCTCTTGGTGTCATTCCACAATTTGTCTGGTCTTCAACCATTGGTGTTCAATGCATCAATCCTGTTCTTCAAATTGTCTCTAAATTTAGGTGGAATATAATCAAGGTCATATTTTGGCTCTCATGGATTTATGATAATTTATTTCAGCTTAAACTGAACTTGCATATAAGCAATTGATGGCCTCTTCCACAGTGAGCATCAGGCCTTATTTTGACTTATGATAATGAGCTTCCCCATTGCCTTTTTCCACAGATGTAGTCAATCTGCTCTCTATGTATTCTGTCTGGTAAGGTCCATGTATATAGCCACTGTTTATGTTGTTGAAAAAGGTATTTGTACTGAGGAACTCATTGATCTTGACAAATTCTATCATGGGATGTCTGCCATCATTTCTTACACAAAGGCCATATTTACCAACTACCAATGATTCTTCTTTGTTTCCAACTTTGATGTTCCAATCACCAGTAATTATCAGTACATCTCGATTGCATGTCTGGTCAATTTTAGACGCAGAAATTGGTAAAAGATCTTTCATTTCTTCATTTTTGGCTCTAGTGGTTGGTGCATAAATTTGAATAATACTAGGGAGCTCTGGTAGTGTAGTGCATAAGACACTTGACTGCTAACCAGAAGGCTGGTGGTTCATACCCACCAGCCACTCCTCAAGAGGAAGGTTGGGCAATATACTTCTGCAGTGATACCACCTTGGAAATCCAAGGAGGGGTTGATACGAGTTGGGTCCGATGGCATATAACAACAACAACAGTATTAACTAGTCTTCCTTCTAGGCATATACATATTTTCTTATCACTTATAGCATGATACTTCAGGATAGATCTTGAGATGTTCTTTTTGATGATGAATGAAATGTCATTCTTCTTTAATTTGTCATTAGTAGATTATATGAATGTTTGATTCAAAATGGCCAATTCCAGTCCATTTCAGTTCACTAATAGCTAGAATATCAATCTTGGTCTTTTCCATTTCATTTCTGACAACTTCCAGTTTTCCTAGATTCACACTTCGTACATTCCATGTTCTGATTATTAATGAATATTTGCAGTGGTTTCTTCTCATTCTGAGTTATGCCCCATTAGCAAATTAAGGTCCCAAAAGCTTTACTTCACCCATTTCATTAAGATCAACTCTGTTTTTGGGAGGCAGCTCTTCCTAGTCATATTTTGAGTGACTTTCAATCTGAGGGGTTTATATTTGGGCATTATATCAGACCATGGCTCATGGCTCTTCACAAAAGTTTTCCAGAAATATATCAGACAGTGTTTCCCTGCTATTGATAAAGTGAATAGTCACCTGTATTTTCAGAAGTAGATGGCAGTGCCATTATTCTCAGTCTGTCTTAGTTTGGACACTCCCCTGAACCCTGTCCACCATGAGTAACCCTGATGGTATGTGAATATTTGTAGCATAGCTTCCAGCCTCACAGCAGCTAGCAAGTCATCATGGTATGACAAACTGACAGATGAGTGGTGGTCTCCCTCCTCTAGCATTTCATTTATTGCTTCCAGTGCTCAATTGTGGATCTGACATTGAACCTAGAATTCAAGGACTTCTAGACAAATGTAGTATTCCACAAAATGTAGCAAAACTGAAGGAGGGTAGGAAATGGATCTCACGGAAGGGTGTCCAAATACCCTCCTTCTTCCTCAACCCACAAAAATTTAGCTGAATGGTTTGGATAAACCATTGTACAATAGTGATTTTTTTTCCCTTCTGGTTTACTACTGCTGTTAACTGCCATAGGGCTGGCACCTGACCCATGGTGACCCCTTGTACATGAAACAAAATGCTACCCATGACCAATTGCTCATTGAACCATTGAGATCCATAGGGTTTTCACTGGATGATTTTTAGAAGTAAATCTCCAAGTCTTTCTTTCTAGTTCATCTTAGTGTGGAAGTTCCACTGAAATCTATTCAGCATCATAACAACACACAATTCACAGTCAGATGCGTGATGGCTATGCATGAAGTGCATTGGCTGGAAATCAAACCTGTGTGTCCTACATGGAAAGCAAGAATTCTACCACTGAGCCACCATTATATGTTATGCCTGCCTCACAGGATTATTGAGAGAAGCAAATAAAATGATGATGATGAGGGATATTCTTTCCATATGATAAAGTCCAACATGAACCATTTTTAGAATGTATTCTATAAAGTATAAAAGTCTTTTCTACTGATTGCTGTAGTACACGCAGTCCCCAGATTATGAATGAATTCCATTCTTAAATATATCTTGACATCAAATTCATACATAAGTTGGAAAAATTAGGTATAGTTTGTATCTAATGTCAGTTAGTTAAATGTTTTAGTGGATAGAATGCAGTGGACCATTCTATGCATGAAAAAAGGAACATTAAAGAAACACTTCCATATACACTAAAACATCTTAAACATAACAATGCAGTAATAATAACAACAATAATATTTTAAGGTGTGTTGCAAAGTAATACTCATTTGTTATTAAACCATTGTATATATTTCAAATGTTTAATATATTAGTCTTCACAGGTTTTGGCTTATAACTATGAGTTATACATGAGTCTGACGTCTCTAACCCAGGGACTGCCTGTATCTTACAGGTGACTTTTCATTACAAGTGGTTGGGGAGAGCTTTTATTGGTGATTTACAGTAATTTTAGAAAGACATAATTATTATTGCAATGTTGTTGGAATTATAGGCCATGCATTTCTTACTTTAAGAAATAATGTGATATGCTGGTTTTATTGAATATAATACACTAATTCAATATTGGGAGCTCTGGTAGCATAGTGGCTAAGGCACTTGACTGCTAACCAGAAGGCTGGCGGTTCAAACCCACCAGCCACTCCTCGGAAGGAAGATGGGGCAATCTACTTCCATAGTGATACTGCCTCAGAAACCCAAGGAGGGGTCGCTATGAGTCGGGTCCGTCTCTACGGCACATAACAACAACAACAACAATTCAATATTAATATTTAGGAGGATGGTGTTCTAATACAGTGTGAATTCTGATGTTTCAGCTTATTAAGTTAAACCTTCTAGATCACATCTATGACTACTTACAGAAACATATCATGTTAGGCTGAATTCTCTAGAGAAGCACAACCAGTAAAGCTTATCTATCTATCTATCTATCTGTCTATATGTTATTGTTGTTATGTGGCATGGAGTCAGCCCTGACTCATATATATATAGAAAGAAGTTTATCTTAGGAAAATGGCTCACACACTTACAGAACCTGGCAAGTCCCAAGTTCCTGTATCAAATATCAAACTAGATGCTGTTCCTGACTCACACAGCTGCAGGGGCTGATGAGCTCAAGATTGTCAGGCAGTATACTGGCTGTTGACTCTGGCGGATAACAAATCCAAGATCATCAGGTCGAATGGTGGATTGTTCACTCATGGACAGTTGTAGGTAGCACAATGAGATCCAGCTCCACAGAAGAGTCTCTCATTTTCCCAGGATATCCATAAGTATATTGGAAGGAGACCACACCCCAAGGGAAACTTCCTTTCAGTGGTTTGGCTGCTCAAAACATATACATTAGATCTCATCATGGGAATAACCACATCACAACTGCTTAAACCACTCAGAATCATGGTCCAGTCAAGTTGACACACACCCCAACTATCACAGTCCAGTTTGGCACTTGTAGCACACATCTCCTTAACCAAATATAATCTCTAAATAAGGACAATTATAAAGTCATATTTGTGTCTCACATGACACACTAACACATTGCAAAAGGGTAAAGAGGCCACATCTCCTGACCTCCTCTAACTCCACAAGAGGAAGACAGAATCACTGTCAGTAACCCAAGGCCTATTACTGCAAAGCCAGGCATGCTGCCTCCCTCCAGCCCTTTCACCAACCACTCCTCCCAAAGTACCCATCACCTCTCTCCTGGGTTCGATAATTCACTGCAGTGGCTACACAGAACTCACAGATTATGGGTTTATTAGGGAAGCACCAGGCTACAATTCAAGTTCAGGAAAAAAGCTCAGTCTCTCTCCCAGCCCACAGTCTCTCTCCTAACAGTGAGTGTCCCTCGATATCTCACTCAGCAATGCGTGTCTCTTGCATCTCTTTCCCAGCAGCTCGTGTCTCTTTCAGGGGCATATGTCTCTTTCAGCAGCATGTCTTCCTCAACCAGCAGTCAGAGAGAGACTTCTTTTGCCTCTAGGAGGCTTCCTTTGGAGCTCGGCAGAGTGGCCAAACTAACCAATCATAACATCAGAATTCTAAGCACCTGAGAGAGAGCAGGAACCTGCCAGAACATTGCTTTGTGTTGCACCCAACAGAAATACCCCAGGTGGATAACTTTTATAATCAGGAGTTCCTCAGTGGCTCACAGCAAATTCCACCACAGAGTTTACAAAGACTGACTCCAAGGCAAATAACAACAACAACAACAACAATGGGTAGAAAAGCCACACTAAGTAATTTACTACACTGTAGGCCACCCCCTGGCTTTTCTAGCCATTATCCCTTTTATACTTCAAAAATTAACATCCCCTTCACTATCAGATAAGAATAACCACATCCTTGAAAGTGTGTAAGCCAGACACTTCATGCCTTCATCTACCCCCATTTTAGAGAGCCAATTTCTAATTTTCCCATCCCTATCAAACCAGTACTCTGAGGAGACAAGCATGGTCTTTTCTCTCTGGAGAATCTTCTGTTCTACTTGGAAACTTCAGGCATCTGGATCCATAAACAAGTTAAGTCCAGCCCAGCACAAGCCATCAAATTGCAGCAACTTAACACCAGCTCAATGTCAAACATTTTCCTCTTCATTTGGTTGGGTTCTGGTCAACTCAGCCCTAGCCATCCTAGCTAGGTCATGGGTACCAGCTGCCAAGTTTGGGAGTCACACTCTTCCCTTCACTTCAGACAAGCCATCACCTTTTCTCACATATTCAGTCCTCAGGGACTATTTCAATGCCTGTAGGCTCACAACTCCTTGTACTTCAGACCAGCCAACCCTTCCTCTCATCCTCAGCCTCTGTGGCCTAGGTTAAAGAGTACCAAACTCAGCCCATTTCTTCTTTGCTGCACTTCCCCCATTTCCACTCAGGTGGACCCAGGTGGTCACAAGCAAGTGACATACAAGTCTACTACTCACTGGCTTCCTTTAACTTTCAGTCTTGGGAGGGGTTTCTCTCATGGACCATGACATTCCTGTCTCAATGCACCCAAAACCAGTCTGCTTGCTTGAAATTCAAAGAGCCAAACAGTCATTATTTTTTCCTATTCAAGTCTTTATTCAATTGCAAATATTCTGTTCCCTCAGTAGTACTGGGTGGGGCTCAGGTTTTCTACCTAAATCTCCTATACTCTACACACAGCCTTTGAAACACAAGCCTGTGTTTCTTCTGGTCAAATTCTATTTCCCCTTTTAACTTACCCAATCATGTATTGGTTAAAGGCAGACTTACACACTCTGTTATCCACATACCCCATAATCATTTCTAATGTATAATCAGGTAAGAGAACATTCAATACCCATAGTACATTCAGGTAAACACATAATACTTTTAAAGACATTCCAGGTTTATCTTTTCACCATGATTACCATCCCATTCTATGTATATGGCCTTGGGCCTTTGGCTGGGTGTAACCAAAAGCCCTAGCCCCTGGACCAATCATCTCTTTTTAGGTAACACCAACCAAAGTAACCACCTAATAATCCAAAGTTTCACTTCCCAGGCCTCTTCCTTCTTTCTTTTGCAAAGTCCCTTGCTTCTATTAGTCTGGGGCCACTGCAACGAATCCCACCGTTTCTGCAAAAAATCCAACACCAACTGCAAAAAGACAAGGGAGGACACATCTCCTGATCTCTTCTAACCCCACAAGAGGCAGGCAGAATCACTATCAGAAATCATAGTAATCATAGCAAATTCCACCACAGAGTTTACAAAGACTTATGGGTAGGAAAGCCACACTAAGTAATTTACTACACCACACACATGTACAATTGAAGCACATTAACTCTGTTTACATTTCATAGTTCATAACAGAAGAAAGCAAAAATATTTGATGGACACATACAATGAGGAAATATAATGATCACAGTCCTCATTTCTGCAACTGGTCACGTGGTCTTAACTAATATTCAGAACTATCTTCCACCACCAATTTTGTATTTCCCCTGCCCTCAGCAAGCACTTCAGGTTGTTGTGGTTTTTTTGCCTGGTAGGGTGACTCAAACTTTCATTCCTGAAGGGTCTGGGCCATTAGTAGTTATATCAGAATTGGGTTGCTGTAGTTTTCCATTGATTGTAGTCATAGAGCATGGTAGTACTAAGAGATGTCCTGAAGAAATCTTCTGTATTCCAGACATATTCTTCTTTTTCTCCATTATGTATTATCAATTCAATTACTCCTTGGTAATCTGGATCTATCACACCAGACAGTACTGTAATGCCCTTCTTTGTCTGTTGATCCAGAGGCATGAGGAAGCCAAAATGGCCCAGTGGCATTCTTAACTTTCAGTTCAATGTAATCAGTATTTTGTCTCCAGATGTGAGTGTTCCCCTTTTTGTGACTAAAATCTTCAGACCTAGAGTGCATAGGGTGGCAAGAACAGAAATAAAAAAATTTTTGAGTGGGTCACTAGGGGTAATAATGAGTGGTACCACTCCCATTTCCACTCACTGGTTCCTAGACCCATGAGTCCTGGCTTTTGGAGAAAGCATCATTTGGACACTGGTTTAGAGCATATGCAGCCTCCTGGACAACATTGCCCCAACCCTTCAAGGTATTGCCACCTAGCTGGAACCATAATTGTGGTTTTAGTAAGGAATTCCATTGTTCTATCAAGTTAGCTGCTTCAGGATGATGGGGAACATGGTAAGACCAATGAATTCCATGAGCACAGGCCCATTGCTTCACTTCATTTGATGTGAATTGAGTCTCCTGATCTGAAGCAATGCTGTGTGGGATACCATGACAGTGGATAAGTCATTCTATAAATCCATGGATGGTAGTTTTGGTGGAAGCACTACATGCAGGGAAGGAAAATCCATATCTAAAGTAAGTATCTATTTCAGTAAGAACAAAATGCTGTCCTATCCATGATGGAAGTAGTCCAATGTAATCAACTTGTCACCAGGTTGTCAGATGATCACCCCAAAGAATGGTTCCATATTGTGGACTCAGTGTTGGTTTCTGCTGCTTGCAGATTGGGCACCCAGTGTGCCAGTAGCCAAATCAGCTTTGGTAAGTGGAAGTCCATGTTGCTGAGTCCATGCATAACCTCCATCCCTCCCACCATGGCCACTTTGTTCATGGGCCCATTGGACAATGACAAGAGTAGCTGGGGAAAAAGGATGACTGGTTTCTACTGGTCATCCTACCCACTTGATTGCTAAAGTCCTCCTCTGCCAAGGTCCTCTTTTGGTGGACATTCACATGAGACACAAATATCCTTACTCCTTTGGCCCATTCAGAGAGATCTATCCACATACCTCTTCCACACACATCCTTCTCACCAATTTTCTAATCATGCTTCTTCCAAATCCTAGACCATCCAGCCTAGCCATTGGCCACAGCCCATG
Organism: Orycteropus afer afer; assembly: GCF_000298275.1. Lineage (NCBI taxonomy): Eukaryota > Metazoa > Chordata > Mammalia > Tubulidentata > Orycteropodidae > Orycteropus > Orycteropus afer. Next base: position 5,497,352 of record NW_006921695.1, on the reverse strand, counting down.
AATCAGTATACAATTGTACATCTGGCCATTTCTTTTTCCATGCAAAATGAACAGCCAGATGCACAGCTCGAAGTTCTGACCATTGGGAGGATTTCCCTTCACCACTGTCCTTCATGGAAATCCCAAAGAGGGGCTGCAGTGCCACAGCTGTCCACTTTTGAGTGGTGCCTGCATATTTCACAGAACCCTCTGTAAAGCAGACATGAGTTTTCTCTTCCTCAGTCAACTGATCATAACAAACTCCCCATGACGCCACAGGTGCAGACTGATTGTCAATTTAAACATTGCACACCTAGGAATATTGAATTCCTTCTAGGGAAAATGGAAGAAAAATGAATAGGATAACTTCTCTGTCTTTGGAGTACATAATGGTGTGAGAAGATATAGCCATTGCAAGAAATACTTAAACAAATAAGTCAGTCACAAATGGACACAAATTCTATGATCCCACATATAGAAAATATCTAGAATAGACTGCACTATATGAAAAACAGAGTGGCATCATGAGAGGGGGAACACTCATTAACAACTTGTGATACACTTATGATACAACTTTGCTTGCTGAAAGTGAAGATGACTTGAAGCACTTACTGATGAAGATTGAAGACTACAGTCTGCAGTATGGATTAAACCTCAACATAAAGAAAACAAAAATTCTCACAACTGGACCAATAAGCAGCATCATGATAAATGGAAAAAAGATTTAAGTTGTCAAAGATTTCGTAATACTTGATCCTACAATGAACTCCAATGGAAACAGCAGTCAAGACATCAGACGACATATTGCACTGGGCAAATCTGCTGCAAAAGGCCTCTTTAAAGTATTGAAGAGCAAAGGTACCTCCTTGAAAACTAATGTATTTTCAGTAGCCTCATATGTATGTTGAGAGCTGGACAACGAGTAAGGAAGACCAAAGAAGAGTTGATGTTTTTGAGTGGTGTTGGCAAAGAATACTGAAAGTACCATGGACTGACAATAGAATTAACAAATCTGTCCTGGATCAAGTGCAGCTAGAACACTCCTTGGAACTGAGAATGGCCAGACTTCATCATACCTGCATGTTGTCAGAAAGAACCATTTCCTGGAGAAGGCTATCATGCTTGTTAAAAGTGGAGGGTCAATGAAAAAGGGAAAACCTCTCAACAAGGTGGATTTACACAGTGGCTGCAATCATGGGCTAAGGCATAGCAGGGATTGTGAGGCTGGCACAGGACCGGGAAGTGTTTCATTCTGTTGTACACAGGGTTGCTATGAGTCAGAGATTGCTCCATAGCACTTAACAACAACAACAACAATAGAGATTAAAGTTTATTAGTAGCTACCAATGGTGGTGGAACGGAGAGGGAAAGAAAGATATAATGCTTAGAGGACACTGAAATTCTGTTAAAGGTGATGGAAAATATTGGCAATAGTTAACGATGATGGTTGAACAATGTGATGAACATAATTGTCACTGATCTGTACATGGGAAGACAGATAAATTAGCAAATGTTTATTATAAAAAGAAGTAACTTACAGAATACAAGTGTAAGGAGTTGGGGCATATTTTTATATTACACATATCCTCAAGAATTTGTTTTTCAGTCAGTGAGGATATAGTAAATTGGTTAATGTTCCCACGTTTTTTTGAATTCTTCAGGTGGGCATTTAATTCAAATCAGCTGCCAAAATCAATCTTTAAGTAAAAATGTTGACTTTACTTTATGATCAACTTAGACTTCAAAATTATTTGTCTTTAGATCTCTGATTATTTACACTATTGGAATACAGAATAATTTAAATTTAGTTCCATTTATGTATAAATTGAACATGCGACTTATAATTTATTATTATAATTTGAGAACCATTTAACATTCTAAACCTCTGGCTTTGTTATTTTAACATGTGCAGACCATTTAATTTGACAAAACACTAAAGTAGATCTATTATTATCTTTATTAATTATGACTAAATATGATTGGCAAACTACAAAATCTGGTTCAGTGTGCCTGCAAATTAAGTGACCCTCTCCCACTGATTTTAATGAATGTGCCATTATTTTCTCTGAAACATATGGAAAAACGTTGATGCATCATTTCCAAAAAAAAAAAAGCCAACTAGCAGTCATCTCTTTCATAGAATTTTGTTCTTATCATATTCTGTTGTTTCACACTGTATATATTATAAAACTTGAAATTATTAACTTAATGATTATTATCTCCTACTACCAAGATGGATATTTATATAATAAAAATATCAGGGATTAAAGAAAAAAACATCTTGACAGATGAAACAAACTTTCTGTAAGTTTTCAAACTTTAAAAGCCTACACAGAAGTATTTTTGAGGATGACGTAAATGAAGTCACCAGACATTTTCATGATCAGATTTTATTTGTAGAGATTGAACTACTTAGTCTGTATAATGCCTATTACCTAATAACAGATGATAGCAAATGGAAGAACGCAGGTTTATTAAACCTTTGAGGTTGTTGGTAGGTGTCTTCAGGTTGGTTCCAGCACATAACAAATCTATGCACAACAGAATGAAACACTGCACGGTCTTGCACCATCCTCAAAATGATTGCTGTGCTTGAGCCAACTGTTGGCACCCACTAAGTCAGTCTATCTTGTTGAGGATATTCCTCTTTTTTGCTGACTTTCTTCTTTAATAAGCAAAATTTCCTTCTCCAGGTAATAGTCCCTCTTGATAACATGCCCAAACTATATCCAATAAAGCCTTGCCATCCTCACTTCTAAAGCACATTCTTGTCATATTTCTTACAAGACAGATTTGTATATTCTTCTAGCAAAAAAAAAAAAAAAACAAAAAAAAAAAAAAAAAACTGCCATTGATTCGGATCCAACTCATAATGGCCCTTCCTTGGGTTTCCAAGGCAGTATCACTACAGAAGTAGATTGCCCCATCTTCCTTCCGAGGAGTGGATGTTGGGTTTGAACCGCCAGCCTTCTGGTTAGCAGTCAAGTGCCTTTAGGCACTATGCCAAGGTTGCCCAACTTTCCTTCCGAGGAGTGGCTGGTCATTTTGAACCTCCAGCCTTAGGCACTACGCCACCAGAGCTCCTATTCTTCTAGCAGTTCATGATATATTTAATATTTTTTGCCAATGCTGTAATCTGAAAGGCATCATTCTTCTTCTGTCTTCATTATTCATTGTCCAGCATAGAGGTGAATGAAAATACCATGGTTTGGGTCAGGCACACCTTGTCCTCAAAGTGGTATCTCTGCTTTTTAATACTTTATAGAAGTCTTTTGCAGCAGATTTACCCAATGCAATAGGTCATTTGATTTCTGTATGTTAAGGTGTAATCCATATTGAAGGCTTTCATCTTCATCAATAAGTTCTTCAAGTCTTCATATTTAGTAAATCAGGCTTTGCCATCTGCTTATTGCAGGTTCTTAATAAGTCTTCCTCTAGTTATGATGCTTGTTCTTCATACAGTCCATCTTCTTGGATTATTTGTTCAGCAAACAGATTGAATAAGAATGCTGAAAGAGTACAATCCTGATGTACATCTTTCTTGATTTTAAACCACCAGTATCCCCTTGTTCTATAAGAATGACTTCTTCATCTAAGTGTAGCTTCCACAAGAGCAGAATTAAGTCTTCTGAAATTTCCATTCCTTGCAATGTAACAATTTGTTATGATCCACATAGTGTAATGACTTTGTATAGTCAATAAAACACAGGTAAAGATCTTTCTTGAATTCTCTGCTTTCAGCTAAGATCCATCTGACATCAGCAATTATATTCCTCATTGTACATCCTCTTCTGAACCCAGCTTGAATGTGTGGCAGTTCCCTGTCAATGTATTGCTGCAACCATTTTTGAGTTATCTTCAGCTACATTTTAGTATATTAATATGATATTGTTTGGTAATTTATGCATTCTGTTGGATAACCTTTCTTTGGAATGTGCATAAATATGAATCTCTCCCAATTGGTTTGCCAGATACTTGTCTTCCAAATACCTTGGCATAAGACAAGTGCTCACTTCCAGTATTACATGTGTTTGTTGAAACATCTCAGTTGGTACTCCACCAATTCCTAAAACTTTGCTTTTTGACAATGTCCTCAGTGCAAGTTGGACTTCTCCTTTAATTCTATTGATTCTTGATCATATGCTACCTCCTGAAATCTTTGAACATTGATCAACTATTTTTGGTACAGTGTGTATTCCTTCCTTCTTCTTTTGTGCTTCTTGTGTCATTCAATATTTTGCCCATAAACCAAAAAACAACCTAACTCACTGCTGTCGAGTCAGTCCCAACCGATAGCAACCCCTCCTTGGGTTTCTGAGGCAGTATTAGAATGTAGATTACCTAATCTTTCTACTTCTGTAGTGATACCGCTGAACTTTTGGTTTATATAGGGAATATTAATTTCTTCCCAAAATGAACTTATATCCTTTCTAATTTATATCATGGAAACTTTGACAGTTTCTTGAATGGTAGAAAAATATTGGCATTCTGTTGATCTGCTCATACACAAATATTAAGCATCTCCTTCAAAAAGCTGATTCTATGCAATATATTAGCAGGCTTTCAAATCAAACTCATACTTGGATAGGTATATATTGCACACTTAATGCAAGCCTGTCCCCTTGAGGAAGGTGACAGTGAATTCATAGCAAAGTGTAAGTCTGAATAATACCAAGACTGCAACATGCTTTATGAATGTACACACAGATACTGTTGTAATGGCTACTGAGTAGAGTGAGTGGTAGCAAAGGTTCTGTGATATCAATTCTTTGTAAGAATTTGACAGTAATTATCTATATTCAAGGAACTCTGGTGGTGTAGTGCCTAAGACATGTGACTGCTAACCAGAAGGTTGGTGTTTCAAGCCCACCAGCCAGTCCTTGGAAGGAAGGTTGGGCAATCTACTTCCATAGTGATACTGCCTTGGAAACCTAAGGAGGAGTCACTCTGAGTTGGTTCCTACGTAAAGGTTGTGAGGTTTTTTTTATTTTTTTGTTTTTTACCTATATTCAACAATAAAAGTTTGTTCCATTTACAGTGTCCAAATCTCCAGGTACTTGGCTATATTTTAGACAAATATCCAGATATATGAGTATTTTTCTGAAATGAGACTAACCAGATTTTTCTCAGTTTAGGTATTATTACAATGAATGCAACTCTCTCAAAAATAAATAAAATCACTTCAGATATGTAGACTCTTCCAATAGCACTTTAGTTCATGTTTACATATTTTTGTTTGTTTATTTGTTTTGGTAGAATATGATTGGAGCAACAAAGGGATACATTATAGGTAATATTTACAAAATTAAAAGTGATGAACAAATCCTTTACCATAAACCAAAAAGGAAAGAAAATTTTGTTCTTGGAGGTTTTGTTCTCTTCTGTACATGAGAGAGACAATTCAGAGAAAGTTAATATTTTCCTTCTTTGCAAATCTTGGGTAAAATTGATCTATACAGATCCATTTTGGATAATTATCATGGAATTTGGTTAGGGCCTGATCTTTTCTGTGGGTCTGTAAAATCCTAATAATGCTCTCTTTGGAATGGCCATAAATTTTCACATCACCCAAACTGATGATAAAGATTGGCTTGTTTTCACTAAATAATTCTTTCTTTATTTTATTATTTTTTTGTAATTCTGCTAAGAGTCAAAACAAACTTGATGGCAATGGGTTTGTTTATTTATTGAGTCTTAAGAAATCCCCATTGCCCTGCTGCCATCATTCTATTTCTCTACAGACTGTTCAATTCTGCAATTTTGAATCATTATTTATTTATTTATTAAAAAAAAATGAAGGAAGAAATAGCTAGTTGGTTGCTGATTAGATGGGTTTGAAACGGCAGGCAGGAGATCTAAAAGGTGAAAGAGGGCTTAGGAGAGGGCTCAACAGAGGAATGAGAAAGTCAAACGTTCAAATGATACTAAAAGGAAAAGTCATCATTAATAATACCAAAAAAGATCAATCTGAGAGGGAGGTAAACAAGATAACAAAATTTTGTAAGATCCAAAGAAGCAGTCATTAACAGGATTGAGTCTGAGTGTTATATTCCAGAAGGTGATGAGCACACAAGTTACTGCCAGCCACTAGATGAATTATATTCCTTAGCTAATATAACTATTTCATCTCCTAGACTTACTATTATAGGTGCTTTTGTCCTGTTTGTCATTTCATTTTCCATTATATATTCTCTGTATCTGGGAATTTCTTAGGCTGAACACAGTCCATGCAGGCACCAAGTACTTTCAAAAGTGTACCTTGATTATTGTCTGGATATCAAAAATCCATTTATGTATGTAGGAAATTTTATTTTATCAAGGTAAATTAAAAAAAATAAAATATTATGTAAAAATTTTAACTTCCATAGTAATTTATATAAATATTTGTTTGTTAATTGATGTTCAACAATAGATTAATAAATTATGAATAACATAAATTTAGTGTTATATTTTTTCATGTTAATATCCTTCCTAAAGTTATTGTTGTTAGGTGCTGTCCAGTCATCTCCAACTCATAGTCCCCCTATGCACAAGCGAGCGTAACACTGCCAGGTGCAAACGCCAGCTCCGCAATCACTATTATACTTGAGCCCATTGCCACAGCCACTGTGTCAATCCATCTCGTTGAGGGCCTTCCCCTTTTTCGTGGACCCTCCACCTTACCAAGCATGACATCCTTCTCCAGGGAATGGTTCCTTCTGACAACATGACCAAAGTAGGTGAGATGAAGTTTGGCCGTTCTCACTTCCAATGAGGTTTTTGGCTGCACTTCCTCCAAGACAGATTTGTTAGTTCTTTTATGAGTCCATAATATTCTCAGCATTCTTCACCAGCAACACAATTCAAAAGCATTGACATCTTCGGTGCTTCTTATTCATTGTCCGGCTCTCACATGCATACGAGGTGATTGAAAATATCATGGCTTGTGTCAGGTGAACCTTAGTCCTCAAAGAGACATCTTTGCTCCTCAGCTCTTGAAAAAGGTACCTTGCAGCCAACTTGCCCAGTGATGATGTCCTGATTGCTGCTTCCATTGGCTTCAAACGTAGAACCCAGCAATGTGAAGTCTTTGACAACTCAATCTTTTCTCCATTTATCACGATCCTGCTTATAGGTCTAGTTGTAAGGATATTTGTTTTCTTTATGTCGAGATGTAATCCATACTACAGACTGTATTCTTCAATATTCATCAGTATGTGCTTCAAGTCATTCTCACTTTCAGCAAGCAAAGTTGTGTCATCAGCATATCACAGGTTGTTAATGATTGTTCCTCTAATCTTGATGCCACGTTTTTCTTCATATAGTCCAGCTTCTCGGATTATTTGCTCAGCATACAGATTGAATAACTATGGTGAAAGGATACAACCCTGACACACTCCCTTCTTGATTTTAAACCATGCAATGTCCCCTTGTTCTGTTCAAACAACAGCCTCCTGGTCTATGTACATATTCCTCCTGAGTACAATTAAGTGTTCAGGAATTCCAATTATTCTCAAAGTTATCCACAAATTATTACGATCCACACAATCAAATGCTTTTGCATAATCAATAAAACACAAGTAAATATCTTTCTAGTATTCTTTGCTTTGAGTCAAGATCTATCTGACATCAGCAGTGATATCGCCTGTTCTGTGTCCTCTTCTGAATCCAGCTTGCATCTCTGGAAGTTCTCTGTCACTATACTGCTGCAAACGTTTTTGAATTATCTTCAGTAAGATTTTACATGCATGCAATATTAATGATATTATTTGATAATTTCCACATTCTGTGGGATCACCTTTCTTTGGATTGGGTACAAGTATGGATCTCTTCCAGTCAGTTGGCCAGGTAGCTCTCTTCCAAATTTCTTGACATAACTGAATGTGTGCCTCCAGTGGGACATCTGTTTGTTGAAACATCTCAATGGGTATTCCCTCAATTCCTAGACCCTTGCTTTTCACCAATTTCTTCAGTACAGCTTTGACTTCTTCCTTCAACACCATTGGCTCACCACCACCTCCCAAAATGGATGAAGATGTACCAGTTCATATTGGTACAGTGACTCAGGTATTCCTTTCATCTTCTTTTTAATGCTTCCTACATCATTCAATATTTTGCCCAGAGAATCTTTCAATATTGTGACTCAAGGCTTAATTTTTTCCTCACTTCTTTCAGCTTGAGAAATGCTGAACATATTCTTCTCTTTTGTTTTTCTAACTCCAGGTCTTTGCACATTTCTTTATAGTGATTGGCTTTTTCTACTCAACTGCTCTTTGAAATCTTCTTTTCAGTTCTTTTGTCTTGTTATTTCTTCCATTTGCTTTAGCTACTCTCAACTCAAGAGAAAATTTCAGAGTCTCTTCTGACATCCATTTTTGTCTTTTCTTCTTTCTCATCTTTTTAATGACCTCTTGCTTTCTTCTTGGATGATTTTCTTGATGTGATCCCACAATTCTTCTGGTTTTGGGGCATTGGTGTTCAATGCATCAAATCTATTCTTTAGATGGTCTCTAAATTCAGGAGTGACATAATCAAGATCATATTTTGGCTCTTGTGGACTTGTTTTAATTACTTTCAACTTCAAGTTGAACTTGCACACAAGCAGTTGATGGTCTGTTCCACAATCAGCTCCTGGTCTTATTTTGGTTGAAGATATTGAGGTTTTCTGTCTCCTCTTGCCACAGATGTAGTCAATCTTATTCCTGTGTACTCTATCTGCTGAAGTCCACGTTTGACCACTGTTTGTGTTGAAAAAGGTATTTACAGCAAATAAGTCATTGGTCTTGCAAAATTCTATCATGCAATCTCCAGTGTTATTTCTGTCACCTAGGCCAAATTTTACAACTACCAGTGATTCTTCTTTGTTTCCAACTTTTGCATTCCAGTCACAGTTATAATTAACACATCTTGATTGCACTTTCAGTCAATTTCAGACTGCAGAAGCTAATAAAAATCTTCAATTTCCTCATCTTTGGCTTTGGTTGTTGGTGCATAAATTTGAATAATAGCAGTATTAACTGATCTTCCTTGTAGGCATATGGATATTATCCTATCACTGACATCATTGTACTTCAGGACAGATCTTGAAACATCCTTTGTGATGATGAATGCCATTCCTCTTCAAATTGTCATTCCTGACATAGAAGATCATATAGTTGTCTGATTCAAAATGGCCAAAACCAGTCTGTCTCAGCTCACTAATGCCTAGCATATCAATCTTTATGTGTTCCATTTCACTTTTGACAACTTCCAATTTTCCTAGATTCATATTTCATACATTCCATATTCCAATTATTAATGGGTGTTTGCAGCTGTTCTCCTCAATTTAAATTGTGCCATGTCAGCAAGTGCAGGTCTTGAAAGCTTTGCTTTATCCTTATCATTATGGTTGGTTCTACTCTGATGATGCAGCTCTTTCCCAGTCATATTTTGAGAGCCTTCTGCTCTAACGGGCTCCTCCTGCACTGTATTGGATAATGTTTCTGGGCTATTCATAAAGTTGCACAGTAATGAATCAGACAGTGTTTCTCTGCTATTCATAAGGTTTTCCCTTGCCAATTCTTCTCAAAGAGCAGATGGCCTCTTCTTAGTCTGTCTCAGTCTATAAGCTGCATTGAAACCTGTGTACCACACACAACCCTGCTGCCATTTAAAACACAGGTGGCACACCCTCAAGCCTCACAGCAATATGCAAGACATCACAGTATGACAAAACGACTGACAAGTTTGTCTCCCTTTGCTATTTGAAACCTCTCTACCTTCTCATTCCTGGATCCATGGTGCTTCTCTGTTCTGCCATGCCCTCTGGCTTCGCTTTTCCCCTGCTTACCTGACTCTTGGGGGTAGGGCCTGGGTCCCTCCCCTTACTTGAATCCCTGATATTGCTCTGCTCTGTCTTCTCCTCTGGCTTTGCTTTCCCCTGCTTTCTTAAAGTTAGTGAGGATAAATTTCATTTTTCATTTTACCAAATGGAATTTGAAAACTTGATCTTGATAAAATTTTATCATGATGAAATCAAATATAAGTACTATTTTCTACAACCCAAGGTAAGTTGTTGTCATATTCTTGATTTTTCCTTTCTTTTTAGTAATATTAACATTGCAGCAGCAATTATAACCCAGCTTTTAAAAGAAATAATTTTAGAATACTAAATCTAATTGTCAGGGGTCATATATTTTTCAATTGGTGCTAAACCACTTTGTAAATTAAAGCATATAAACTGATATCAAAACTAATATTTCTGCAGATTTTCAGAAATAAAATTGCAAACTTATTGTTGGCTTCATGAATGTTTTTTGTGTGTGATTATTACTGAGAATAAGGTCAAATATGTAAGAATTTGAGTTTTATTTTAAATGAGAATTAAAAGTAAGAAATACAATATCTTTATTACACAAAGTTAACAAACACACACAGGCCATCATTGTTAAATTAGTTTGAAAATTATGTTTGAATTTACATATTTGTGAAATTACAACCCATGGAAATAAAGAAGCATGCCAGAGTAAGTTGTGGCAGTTCTATGCTTCTTCTCTCTCTCTTTTTTTTTTTTTTCAAATAATGTCACCAAGTATTAAGTAAAGTTTAAATGATAGAAACATGATGAATTATGCTATAAAAATCTTATGTATTAATATCTTAAAAGGAATTTTTTTTGCAGCCATAGTGTCTTGGTATATAAGAATTTAGTCCCCAATTTTTGCCTCTTTAATTTTTCTTATTGCATACAGCCAGAGTTTACTTGTAACTTTTCCATATGCTTCACTTTCCCCTACATTTCTTCTTAGCAGAGGTAATCAATATTCAAAACACTTGTATTCTGAGAATATTAATTATGAGATGGAAATTAGGTCAGTTTATCCTCCTCCTAACTCTGCTCTCCATTGGGACAAGCAATTTCAAACATTCCATCTGTGGTACCTTTTAGACCACACTTCTCCAGACTTTTGTACGTGCTACAGAAAGAAGGGCCAAGAGTTTCCCTTCCCTACTACTTATCAAAGAAGTGAGCTTAGGTGATAAGCTTTCTGAAAATACTTGAAGAGCCATTGAACCCACTGCATTTCATAAGCATCCTGGCTTGAAACTCACTTGGCTATGATAAGTTTTCAATCCAGTGGATTTATAAGGCTGGCCAGTTAAACCCATGATAATGTTCTATCCTTCACTATCTGAAAGACTGGAATGAATTGAACACTTCTTATGTATTTAACATTTCTTTTCCTAAAACTAGGGGATGTTGGTAGAGTCATGGCAGAGTCAAGTTATTCAGCCTCCATGAATATTTGAGTTTCTAGAAAGGAAAATCATGGTTAACAGTCTCATTGCCCTAACATTTATTAAACTTGTAAATGAGTTATTTAAGGACAACTGCCATGCTTTGTCAGCCCCAGGGTTACAGGTAAGGAGAGACAACTCAGGGATGCAGAAAGTAGCAGGTGAGAAGAGCAGGGGAAAGGGGATTAAAAGCCAGGAAGCCAGAGAGAAGAGTAATCAGCCGAAGTGATTGGGTGAGGAGAGGAAACACAGGCCTGCCCAGAGTAGCAGGCCAGAAAAGCAGGAGAAAGGGGATAAAAGCCAGGAACCCAGACAGAGGAGCAGTCAGCCCCAGGGACAACTCAGGGATGCCCAAAGCACCAGGCCAGAAGAGCAGGAGAAAGGGGATTAAAAGCCAGGAAGCCAGACAGAGGTACAGTCAGCCACAGGGACCCAGGTGGGGGTGATATGAGAGGTCTCCAACAGGAGGACAAACTTGTCTGTCAGTTTGTCCTACTGTGGTGACATGTAGA
>NW_006921695.1:5478112-5483040 GCF_000298275.1 Orycteropus afer afer | reverse complement strand
GGTCATGTTGTAAGAAGAGACCATTCCCTGGAGAAGGATGTCATGCTTGGTAGGGTGGAGGGTCGACGAAAGAGAGGGAGGCCTTCAACGAGATGGATTGACACAGTGGCTGCGATGATGGGCTCAAGTATAGCAGGGATTGTGGGGCTGGCATGGGATTGGGCAGTGTATCGTTCTGCTGTGCATGGGGTCACTATGAGTCGGAAATGACTCCACGGCACTTAACAACAACAACAACAACAAGCCATGCTTTATAGAATCAATAAGGAGCTTTGGTGATGCGGTAGTTAAAGCATTTAGCTGCTAACCAAAAGGTCGTTGTTTGAACCCATCAATCACTCTGTGGGAGAAAGATGAGGCAATCTGCTTCCATAAACATTTATAACCTTGGAAACCCTGTGGAGCAGTTCTTCTCTGTCCTATAGGGTTGTTATGGGGTGGAATCAACGTGATGGCACTGGGTTGTGTTTTTTTTTCCTTTCCTCTTCTTTTTTTAATAGAACCAGTATCCATTCATTAGGTAAAACTGAAGAATTTTATTATTAATAAAGTTTCTGGAGGTGCAAATATTTCAGTGCTTAACTACTAACCAAAAGATTACTTGTTCAACACAAACTAAGACACCTTAGAAGACAGGTCTGCATTTGTGCTTCTGAGAGGTCATAACCTTGAAAACTCTATGGAGCAGGTCTACTTTATACACACGTTATCACTATGAGTTGTAATTGATTGAGATTCAGTGATAGAATTCTTTCCTTCCATGTGGAAGACGCAGGTTTGATTCATGACCTTTATGAGCAGCCCCCACCTGTCCATCAGAGGAGGCTTACATGTTGCTATGCTGCTGAACAAATTTCAGAAGAGCATTTAGACTAAAGCAGAGTAAGAATGAAGGCCTAGTGATCACGTCTGAATATTAGCCAATGGAAACCCAATAGATCAATTGGTCTTATTTTCTACCAATAATGGGGATGATACAAGACACTGAGGAGTATTTTATTCCATTTTAAATGTGTTCACCGTGAGTAGGAGGCTGATTTCACGGCAGCTAATAATCATTACATGTAACATTAACATTTTCTGAAATAAAGTTAAATCTTTTAAATTTGTCCTGATGCTCTTAGCAAATAGAAATATATCTTAATATTTTGAGTATACATTAAAATGTGCCTGAAGTTGTCATCTGTTTTCCAGCACTCAATACATTTTTCTCTCTATTTTTTTTTGTAATTTTAATATTTCTGCATTCCCACTTATTAATGTGAATCTTCTAAAGTTGTTTCAACAGTTTTGCATAAGTGCTTTGAAATGACTGTAGAGGACTTTATGGTGTTGAAAACTGTTTAAAAACTTTAACTTATACCCAAAGTAACATATTGAATAAAACCAATAAAAATATCGATTTTTTCATTTTCATTCCATGGGTATTTGAAAAGGTGTAGTATATTATAACAATGCAGTTGTTAATGTTCATAATCTTTAACAGCCCATTAACTTTCTACTTTATTTTTAAAATTCCATATTCTTATGATGCTTTTTTTTTTTAATAGGAGAAAGTTCTTTGAACTCAGCTGGTACTATAATGAAACATATGAAACATATACAATTTAAGAACATAATTTTCCCCCTAATTGTGAAAGTCATTTGTAGCTTCCAATTACAGCACTTGGATCATTAACAATCAGTAATACACAAATACACATTGTGTTTTTTCCAATCACTTGAACCATTATTTTTTCATTAGCAAAATGGCAATGTGTCTCATATCTGCCAGCTCCTCATCCTTGGAAAATATCTACGTTAAGCCAAATTCACCTCACAAAATTTTAACAAGAAATTGCAGAACTTGGCTAGTTTAAAATAACTTTAGTACTGTCTGGTATCTTTTGTGGACTTTCTGTTTTAAATAATTTTTCTTGAAGACAGACCATAGCTACAAGTATATATATTAACAAAGGTTAGTATTGCTCTCATAACTTTCAGAAGATAGTCACATTCTACATATGAGTTCAAAAGAATTTGAAATTATACCTTCTCTTTATGTTGTGTTAGGTGCCATCTAGTCATTTCTGACTCATAGTGACACTCTGTATGACAGAATGAAGTACTGCATGGTTCTGTGCCATCCTCGTAACTTTTGCTGTGCTTGAACCAATCAATGCAGTCACTGTGTCAATCCAACTCATTGAGAGTCTTCTCCATTTTTGCTGATCCTCCACTTGACCAAGCATGATATCCTTCTCCAGGGAATGTTCTCTTCTGACAACATGGCCAAAATAGGTGAGATGAAGTCTAGCCATGTTCACTTCTAAGGAACATTCTGGCTGAAGTTCTTTGAGGACAGATTTGTTCATTCTCCGGCACTCCATGGTATTTTCAGTATTCTTTGCCAACACCACAATTCAAAGACATCAATTCTTCTCCAGTCTTTATTCATTGTCCAGCTTTTACATGCATATTCCCACTGGCATCAAGTTGATTCCAACTCATAGTGACCCCACCTTGGGTTTCCAAATTGGTAAATCTTTACTGAAGTAGATTGCCCCATATTCCTTGACATGCGTATTAGGCTACTCAAAATACCATGCCTTTTGTTAGGCACAACTTACTCTTCAAACTGGTATCTTTGCTCCTCAACACTTTGAAGAGGTCTTTTGCAGCAGATAGCACAGTGCGGTACATCTGATTTCTTGATTGCTGCTTCCATGGACATAGTTTTGTTTATCTAGTACTGATGTAACAGAAATACCACAGATGGGTGGTTTTAAGTAAACAGGGATTTATTCTATTATGGTTTCAGAGGCTAGAAGTCCAAGTTCAAAGTGCTGAACTCTAGGGATGAGTGAAAGCCACTTGACCTTACGTTTCAGATCTGCCTCTTACTCCTGGTCTACTGAAGCTGGAGGCAACTCTTCACTCAGGCAGTTACTGATTGCTGAGGCTGACAAACCCAAGGTTGATAAGTAAAATAGCACAGTCTCAAAATTAACAAACCACATGACAGGCCACTAATTTGAGTCCATTAACAGTCCCAAAGATTAGGAGACAACATTGTTCAGGCTGCTGAACAATGACTAGGCTACATGCAGGATCCAAGCATGGCGAGAGCTCTGAGACCTTTCTCAATGCTTCTCCTTATATGCTGGAAGTAGACCACATCTGTAAGGCAACTTATCAGCTGTTCCAGCTGATTTCACCATGGAGCTGATTACCAGTCGCATCATAGTGAATCACTACATCCAGCTGCCCAGCCACTCAAAACCAGGCCCAGCCAAGTTCACACATAATCTAAACTACCACAGATGTTGATTGTGGATTGAAGTAAAATGAAATCCCTGACAACTTTAACTCTTATTCCATATATCTTGATGCTGCTAATTGGTCCAGTTGTGAGGATCTCAATAAGTATTCTGTCAATTTCTGGAGTCTTAAGTGCAGCTTGGACTTTTTTCTTCAATACCATTGTTTCCTTGATCATATGCTACCTGATACTGGTTGAACATCGACCAATTATTTCGGTACAGTGACTCTGTGTATTCCTTCCATCTTCTTTTGATGCTTCCTGCATTGTTCAATATTATTTGAGGCTTGAATTTCTTCAGTTCTTTCAGCTTGAAAAATGCTGAACATGTTCTTTCTTTTTGGTTTTCTAAGTACAGGTCTTTTCACATTTAATTATAATATTTTAATTTGTCTTCTCGAGCCTGTCTTTGAAATCTTCTGTTCAACTCTTTTATTTCAACATTTCTTCCTTTCACTTTAGCTACTATCCATTCAAGAGCAAGTTTCAGAGTTTCTTCTGACATCTGTTTTGGCTTTTTTTTTCCTTTCCTGTCTTTGTAATGACTGTTTGTTTTCTTCACGAGTGATGTTCTTGATATCATGCAAAACCTCTCTGGTCCTTGGTCATTGGTGTTCAGTACATCAAATCTATCCTTCACATAGCCTCTAAATTCAGGTGAGATACATCCAAGGTCATATTTTGGCTCTCATGAATTTGTTTCAATTTTCTTCTTGTTCAAATTGAACTTGCATATGAGCAATTGATGGTTGTTTCTACAGTCAGGCCCTGGCCTTTTTCGGATTGATGATACTGAGCTTCTCCATCACCTCTTTTCACAGATGTAGTCGATTTGATTTCTGGGTATTCCATCTGAGAAGGTCTGCATGTATAGTCACCCCGCATGTTGTTGAGAAAATGTATTTGCAATGAATACATCATTGGTCTTGTAAAATTCTATCATTCTATCTGTGCCCTCATTTCTACCCCAAGGGCTTTTTTTCCCAACTACCAATGCTTTTTCTTTGTTTCCAACTTTCACATCCCAATCACCAGTAATTATCAATATATTTTGATTCCATGTTTGGTCAATTTCAGACTACAGAAGTTGGTAAAAATCTTCAGTTCTTTTGTCTTTGGCTTTGGTGGTTGTTGTGTAAATCTGAATTATAAGCGTATTAACTAATCTTTCTTGTAAGTGTCTGGATATTATCCTATCATTAATAACATTGTACTTCAGGATAGATCTTGAAATGTTCTTTTTGACAATGAATGCAATGCCATTCCTCTTTAATTTGTCCTTCCCAGTGTAATAGACCATATGATTGTCTGATTCAAAGTGTCCAATACAAGTCCATTTCAGCTCACTCATGCCTATGATATCAATCTTTATCCATTCCATTTCATTTTGATAACTTTCAATTTTCATAGATTCTTATTTTATACATTCCCCTTTGGTAGCATAGTGCATAAGGCACTTGACTGCTGACCAGAAGTCTGGTGGTTCAAACCCACCAGCCACTCCTCAGAAGGAAGGTTGGGCAATCCTACTTCTGTAGTGATACTGCTTTGAAAACCCAAGGAGGGGTCACTATGAGTCGGGGCTGACTTGATGGCACATAACAATAACAACAAAAACATATATATA
>NW_006921695.1:5476131-5477851 GCF_000298275.1 Orycteropus afer afer | reverse complement strand
TTCAATGTTCTTTGTGGGTGAGGGGAAGCATAAAATTCTTTTCTTAAATTGCTGTTTTATTAAAACTGGAGATCCTGGATAGAGTGGGAGAAAAATGTGGAATAAAATTAAAAAAGAAATCATAAAAAAGAGTAAGTTTGCTGGTTGGATAGAGATTGGTGAAACCTCTAAGACCATGGCCCTTAGACACATCTTTCAAACTGGGAAGTGAACTAAACCTCCATGTCTCAATTGACAGCCAAACTATTGACAGTCATATAAGGTGAACAGTAATACCAGAGGTTATACATTCATTAGAACAATCAAGCATATGAGATAAACAGAATGGAATTTGCCCATGGATAGGGATAAGAAGGTGGGAGGGTCTGATAAGGAAGAAAGAAGGGAAGGGAAGGACCTCGGAAGGAAGCAGGAAGAAAGCTGCCAGTTTGAGGATTGTAATGCATGTCACAAAACAGATGTGTATGGTTTGTTGATTGGAAAACCACTTGGCTCTGTAAATTTTTACCCAAATCACAATTTTTCAAACAAGGCTTGTTAGTGGCCATCTAAATGCAACTATTGGTTTTTCCTCATCTGGAGCAAAGAAGAGTAAAGAAAGTCAAAGACTTATGGAAACAATTAGTGCAAGGGACTAATAGACCATGGGAATCTCACCTACATGACCCAGAGACTAGAAGAACTAGATGATGCCTGGCTACCAATGCCAACCACTCAGAAAAGGATCAACATTTTAAATTCTGGATAGAGTGGGAGAAAAATGTGTAACAAAAATTGAAAACATAAAAAAAAAGACTAGAATTACTGGTCAGATGACTGGTGAAACCCCTGAGACTATGGCTCTATTACCTTTGAGCCTGCAATTGAACTCACTCTTAACTCTGATAAATAAAAGATAGGCTCGTGAGTTGAACTATTAAACCAAGGAGAGGCACTCCTTAGAATAATCACCATGGGAGATCAGAAGGGCAGCATTTGCACAGGGAAAAAGCTAGGGAGACAGGAATGCATAGGCAGGAAGGACACAGGGAAGTGACCACAGAGAACAAGTGGGAGGAGAGCTGTTACACTGTAAGGATTTTAATCAGTGTCACAAAACAAAATATGTATAAACTGTTGAATATAAAATGAATTTGCTTTTTATAATTACACACAAATCACAATAAAGGGTTAAAAAAACAAAACATACACACAAATTTCAAGTAAAATATTACCTGTACAATATAGATCCCCTTACAGTGTATAAAACAGTTTCTAAAGTCAATAATTTCCCAGGAAATCTAAATGACTAGATGGTTTGATGCAAATTTTTAATATAAAATTTTAATTGAATAATCAGAAAACTAATGGAGAGGGAAAATTTCATAAACTTCAATTCATATGAAGGAAGTTTATTATAAATTAGGTAGAAAACATAGTTGTTAAGGTATATTAATGATAACAGAAATATAGCTTTAATAAAAGGCCAACAGTGGAAGAATAGAGAGAGAAAGCAACAACAAATTAATTCAAAAGAATGATGATCAGGCCAAAATCCATTAAATGGGAAAGAGAATGTTTGTTTAATAAATGTTGCTGGCAAAACTGGAGATCCATTTTCAGAAAAATGAAACAAGATCTGTACCTCACACCATACACAAAAACTAACTCCAGATGGATCAAAGACTTAAATGTGAAACCTAAAACTATAGCATAGTGCCTAAGGCACTTGACTGCTAAC
>NW_006921695.1:5451801-5474786 GCF_000298275.1 Orycteropus afer afer | reverse complement strand
GTAAAAAAAAAAAAAAAAAAAGAATGATGATCTATTTCTTCCTTTCATAAAAATTAGGCTATGATAAGTTGAAACCAGCATCTAACCTTGTAGGCTGATTGTGAAGATAATATGATTTGGTACTAGTAAACTACATAGAATTAGTAATGATCTCAGTCCTCACAACATGGACATTCTTATGGGGTGCTTGGGTGTCCTCACAAGTGAGTTATCTGAACAAGAGAGCAAGATGAAAGCTTGAATGCCTTTTATGACATGCACTTGAATGTCTCACCTGCTATTTCCCCTCTCAAGAGGAGCAAATTATGGCTCTACCTACTGGAGGAATGGGATTACAAAGACTGAGTGCCAAGCCATGTCATGTTCATCAATTGAATAAACTTATATGGTGAAAGGATCAATCTGAAGCTGTGTCTTTGGTGCAGATCTCAACTGAATAAATAAACTGAGGAAAGGATAATTTAAGGATTTTGCTTTCTACTTATTGTACCAGATAATCTTAGAGTAAAGACAATTGAGTTTAGAGCTGTACATGGGTACAGAAACAAGGGAATTCAGTAGCCCTGAGGCTTAACCCATGGGAAGAACCATGTGTATGATTACATGGGAAGAAAATAACAGTTTCATGACCAGAATAGTGGACTATTGAAGAGTCAATGCTATAATTTCACTACATCTTATACCAGAGTTTTCTCAAATGGAATGTGGAATGAGGGGAGGCAGGCCAATTCCAGGTATGGGTGTTAAAAACATTTCACATGAACCCCTTATTCTTCATACCATGTGCTTCTGCAACTGTGATCTAGGTTGCAGAACACCCAAAGTGTTAGAGCATTGATAATAGCTGTGCATATTTAAAGTTAGTTACAAAGAGAGAACGATAGACTTACACATATAAGCTTACATTTTATTGCTGTTGTTATTATGTGCTGTCGAGTTATCTCTTACTCACAGTGACCTCATGTACAACAGAATGAAACACTGCCTGGTCCTGTTCCAGCCTCATGATTCCTATTATACTTGAGCCCATTGCTACAGCCACCATGTCAATCTATCTCATTGAGGGCCTTCGCCTCTTTCCTCAACCCTCCACTTTACCAAGCAGGACATCCTTCTCCAGAGAATGGTCCCTTCTGACAACATGATGAATGTAGGTGAGACAAAGTCTGGTCATTCTCACTTCCAAGGAGCATTCCAGCTGCACTTCTTCAAGGACAGATCTGTT
Organism: Orycteropus afer afer; assembly: GCF_000298275.1. Taxonomy (NCBI): domain Eukaryota; kingdom Metazoa; phylum Chordata; class Mammalia; order Tubulidentata; family Orycteropodidae; genus Orycteropus; species Orycteropus afer. The sequence goes on along the minus strand of NW_006921695.1, from coordinate 5,473,561 downwards.
AGCTCTTTTAGCAGGTACTTTCAGCATTCTTCACCAACAGTGCAACTAAAAAGCATCAACTCTTCTTTGGTCTTCCTTATTCATTGTCCAGCTCTCACATGCATATGAGGCAATTGAAAATACCATGGCTTGGGTTAAGTGCCCCTTAGTTTTCAAGGAGATATCTTTGCTCTTCAGTACTTGAAAGAGGTCTTTTGCAACAGATTTGCCCAATGCAATATGTCTTTTGAGATCTTGACTGCTGCTTCCATTGGTGTTGACTGTAGAAACAAGTAATATGAAGTCCTTAACAACTTCAATCTTTTCTCCATTCATAATGAAGTTGCTCATTGATTCACTTGTAGGGAATTTTGTCTTCTTTATATTGAGGTGTGATCCATACTGCAGATTGTAGTCTTTAAACTTCATCAGTAAGTGTTCCAAGTCCTCCTCACTTTCAGCAAGCAAGTTATGTCATCTGTATATCTCAGGTTGTTATTAAGCCGCCCTCCAATCCTGACGCCATGTTCTTCTTCATACAGTCCATCTTCTCTGATTATTTTCTCAACATACAGATTGAATAAGTATGGTAAAAGGATACAGCTTGACCACACCCTTCCTGATTTTAAATCATACAGTATCCCCTTTTTCTGTTAAAACAACAGCACCCTCATCTATGTACAAGTTTCTCATGAGTACAATTAAGTGTTCTAGAATTCCTATTCTTCTCAATATCATTCATAATTTGTTATGATCCACAAAATCGAATGCCTTTGCTTAGTCAATAAAACATAAGTAAACATCTTTCTGATATTCTGTGCTTTAAGCCAAGACTCATTTGACATCAGCTATGATACCCCATGCTCCACATCCCCTTCTGGATCCAGCTTGTATTTCTGGAAGTTCTCTGTCAATATACTACTGTAACCATTTTTGAATTGTCTTCAGTAAGATTTTACTTGTGTGTAATATCAATGATATTGTTTGATAATTTCCACATTCTGTGGTATCACCTTTCTTTGGAATGGGTACAAATATGGACCTTTTCCAGTCACTTGACCAGGTAGCTGTCTTCCAAATCTCTTGGCATAGTCAAGTGGGTGCTTCCAGCAGGGCATCCATTTGTTGAAATATCTCATTGGGTATTCTGTCAATTCCTGGATCCTTGTTTTTCAACAATTCCTTCAGTGCAGCTTTGACTTCTTCCTTCAATACTTTTGGTTCTTGATCTTATATCACTTCCTGAAATGGATGGCCATTGACCAATTCTTTTTGGTATATGGACTATGTGTATTCCTTCCATCTTCATTTGATGTTTCTTGCATTATTCACCATATTGTCCGTGGAAACTTTCAGTATTGCAATTCAAGGCTTAAATTTTGTCCTCAGTTCTTTCAGCTTGAGAAATGCCTAGCATGTTCTTCCCTTTTGGTTTTGTAACTTCAGGTCTTTGCACAATTCATTATAATAATTGACTTTGTTTTCTTGAGCTGCTCTTTGAAATCTTCTGTTCAGCTCTTTTATCTTGTCAACTCTTCGATTTGTTTTAGCAACTCTCCATTCAAGAGCAAGTTTCAAAGTCTCTTCTGACATCCATTTTGGTCTTTTCTTCCTTTGTTGACTTTTTAATGACCTTTTGCTTTCTTCATCTATTATGTTCTTGATGTCATCCCACAATTCCTCTGGTTTTTGGTCATTGGTGTTAATGCATCAAATCTTTTCCTTTGGATGGTTTCTAAATGTGAGTGGGATATAATCAAGATTGTATTTTGGCTCTGGCGGACTTCTTTTAATTGTCTTCAGCTGCAACTTGAACTTGCATATGAGTAGTTGATGATCTGTCCACAATCAGTTCCTGGCCTTGTTTTGGCTGAAGATATAGAGGTTGTCCTTTACCTCTTGCCACAGATGTAGTCAATCTGATTCCTGTGTACTCCATCTGACAAAGTCCACATGTATAGCCACCATTTGTGCTGTTGAAAAGCTATTTGCAATGACTAAATTGTTGGTCTCGCAAAATTGTATAATGCAGTCTCCAGTGTCATTTCTATCACCAAGGCCGTATTTTCCAACTACTGGTGATTCTTCTTTGTTTCCAACTTTTGCATTCCAGTCACCAGTGAAAATCAATACATTTCAACTGCATGTTCAGTTAATTTCAGACTGCAGAAGTTGGTAAAAATCTTCAATTTTCTCATCTTTAGCTGTGGTAGTTGGTGCATAAATTTGAATAATAGTGGTATGAACTGGTATTCCTGGTAGGCTTATGGATATTTTCCTATCACTGACAGCATTGTACTTAAGGATATATCTTGATAAGTTTTTTGTGATGATGAATGTCATGACATTCTTCTTTAATTTCTCACTCTGAGCATAGTAGATCATGTGATTGTCTGATTCAAAATGGCCAAAATCAGTCCATTTCAGCCCACTAATGCCTAGGATATTGATGTTTATGCATTCCATTTCACTTTTGATAATTTCCAATTTTCCTAGTTTTATACTTCATACATTGCATGTTCCAAGTATTAATGGATGTTTGCAACTATTTTTTAATCATTCTGATACTTGCCACTTCAGCATTGGGTGTCCCAATAGCTTTACTCTATCCACACTATTAAGGGTGGCTCTACTTTGAGAAGGCAGCTCTTCTCCAGTTGTGTTTTGAGTGCCTTCTGACCTGAAGGGCTCATCTTCCAGCACTATGTTGTACAATGTTTGGGGGGTATTCTTGAATTTTTCCAGTAATACATCAGTGTTTCACTACTATTCATAAGGTTTTCACTGGCCAATTCTTTGAGAAGTGGATGACCTCTTCCTTCTTCTGAGTCTGTCTAATTCTGGAAACTCTGCTGAAACCTGTCCAGCATGGATAACCCTGCTGGCATTTGAAACACCAGTGGCATAGCCTCCAGCCTCACAGCAACACTCAAGCCACCACAGTACAACAAACAGACAATTTTGTCTGCCTTGTTATTGCTGTTGTTATGTGCCGTCGAGTTGGACCCAACTCATAGCGACCCCTCCTTGGGTTTCCAAGGCCATAAGTGTTCCAAAATCCTCTGCTCTTTTCCTGGTCTCCCCCACCTTATGTAGTAAGCTTACATATATGTACTATTTTGTAAAACAAACATATTCCTGTTAATTTTTCACTAAGAAGCATTCCTTATAGGTGATAGCTCAGGAATTTTGGGAGAGAGTAAATTATTCCTCAAGACAATATTCCTAAAGTAGTATCCAGCAAGAACTTGTTGGAAGGGTGTCCTTACTGAGTTCCTTCTGTGTAAAATGTTTATAACAAGATGTTGTTTCTCTGTCACTTGAAGAATTAGCATTGATGTGTGAAAAACATCAAACACAAAGTCTGACACATAATAATAACAGATAATTGTTGATTATTAGTGGTGATGTTATTTTATTTTTATAGTAAAGACAAATTGTGAAGAATATACAAATTTTTCAGATGGTGCAAATAATGTCAAATATGATATTACATTCAATTACTACTTATATTTCACTCTCATAGAAAGTGTCATCTGGTCATTGCATTTCTTGAATTTTCACATTTAAATGGTGGAAAAGAGAGTTATTTTAAGTGATGACAGAATATGTCTTCAAACAGATTGAACACAGTGTGAATTTCTTCATATACTAGGAGTATTTGGAGGTGAGACTCACTTGGTACCTGTGAGGATCAGATATATTATGAAATGGAGTGGAAAAAGAGGAGCAAAGTTGCAAATGAGAGATCTGCTGTGAGTTGTTTGAATACCTACGCAGAGCTGTAGTATTTGCTCCCTATTGTATAAGAAAAAATATTTCCTGTTCAATATTTTAAAATATGAAATTGATTCAAATCCAGAGGTTTATAGCATGTAGTTATTGTGGAAATTTACATTTGGGACTGATTGGCCAATTGAGTTTGTCCATTATCTTTTTATTATCCACTTTTCCTATTATTTTTCCATCTCTGTTTTATATTGGGTAGTTTTCCATTGATTCTTTCTCTGTCATTATTCTTATTAGTATACCTGTTTTTCAATTAAAAAATATTTAAAATAAACTTGACTAATTTGCTGGCAACACACCACCTAAATCCACAAATAAAATAAGAAAATCCAAAATCTCAAATTATATTGGTTGAGATATGTTTCCTTTCAACTTTCTGTAGATAAAAGGAAATTATTTAAGCATGCTTTTGAAAATAATGAATATCAAACTCTTGCAAAACAGCATTTTTGTCAGTAATTGTAAATGAATGAGAAACATATGGATCAAGTTTCCATCAAAACATGCATATTTAATAATTCAAGCAAAAATTGTCTGGCAATATTCATTTTTATATTGCCAATTTCAAAATATTTGAAAATAATATGAGTGTTTCTTGTTGGAACAAAAAAAGTCATAAGATAATCATTTTCTTACAAATTCACAAAAAGGAAGAAGAAAAAAAAGCTATCAAGTGATCTTTCCAGAAATAATTATCAAGCAAATAAGGTTGCCATCTTGATAGTGCCACGGATCATTTAAAATTAATTACCTGAAGGAAAAGAACAGCATGTTCTAAAAACCAGCAACAGCACATGGAACATTCACAAAAATATTAAGAACCCATGACATGGAATTATCCTGCTCACTCTTCAAATATAAAAAGAGCAGTTTAAAAACACATTTCACATTACTAAATTGATTTACTGGACTTAGTATAAGAGAGTCAAATGCACAGCATATCATTGGTTTCAAATCATAATTAATCAATTTGACCTTTGTTGTTGTTGTCAACTGTTGTCAAATCAATTCTGATTCACAGCAATCCATGAGGTCTTACCCCCAAAAAGCCAAACCAATTGCTATTGAGTTGATTCAGACTCATAGTGACCCCCATCTAGTTTTCAAGGCTGTCAATCTTTATGGAAGTAGTTGCCTAATCTTCCTCCCATGAAGCAGCTACTGGGTTTGAACTGCCTACCTTTGGTTAGCAACCCAGTGTTTTAACCCCTTAGTTCCTGTAAAATGAAACAAGACCCCACAGACACTTGATTGAAAATAGTGGTGGAAATACAGTGATCTTATTTGTCAGGACACTTATTTAGAGTAGATATTTTACTTAATCTGTCAAACCAATTTTTTTTTAAACAAATATTTAAAAGCCAAAGAAATATATTGAGAGGAGATGCAATTGAGATGTCCAGGTATCAGGCTAATTTTTTTCCCCCCATGGCAAGGCTGATGTCTCACTTCCAGGGTCTTATTTCCTCTCTCTGTGTTGGCTTATTTCTCAGATAGGATTTCACTACATAGTGGCAAAAATGACCATAATCAGCTCTTGATCCCCATATTCCCAACATCATTATGTCATGAAAAAAATAAATCCCTCCTTTTGGACAGTTCTCACAAAAGACCTGATAGTGCAGCTTGGCCTCTCTTGGTGATGTATGCATCTGTTTAGCTGTACCTCAGTCATGAATGCGACTATGGAACAGGGAGATGGAGGAGCAAGATCAGCACCATCCAAACAAGATCGACTGTGGCAGGGGTGGTTGGGAATGATAGATCAATTTTAATGTCACAATAAATAGGAATGATGTTTACAAAAAAAATTAGAAAGGATATTGGACAGACAATAACTCAGAGAGATACAAAGAAGATTATTTATTTTTCCTCCATTCAGATCTATCTACAATTTCTACAGTGCTATGGGCATTATTCACTATTCAGTGCATTATTTTACTTGTTTTTCTAACATCTAAATTAAAAAGTATTTATTTTTTTTCTCTATAGTTAATTTCATCTTTCTTCAAGATATACTAGTGTATTTGAATGGAATAGGGCTAGGGAAGGAGAGATTTTGGATCTTGGAATTTTTCCTTAGATCCTTTTTATTTTTCTTTCAGATTATGTTCTAATTTTCTTTCCTCTTCTCTCCTCATCAATCCATCAATGAGTTTGACATAGGAAGACTGGTTACATGGGAGGCCTTCTGCCTCGTAAAGTCTGGGGCTGGGACAGATAGATGAATTAAAAAGAGAAAATACAGATAGAGTTATTGTATGGATCAAATTGTGTCTCCCTATCTGATATGCATTAAAAACCCTGATGACACAATGGTTAAGCACCTAGGAGTCATCTGAAATATCACTTGTTTGAGCTGACCAGGGGCTCCACAGTGGAAAAGACCGGGCAATCTGCTCCCAGAAAAATTGTTGGGTGCAGTCCTGTTTATTCCAACTCACAGTAACCTCATGAAGAACAGAATGAAACTGCCTAGTCTTGTGCCTTCCTCATAATTGTTGCTATGTCTGATGCCATTGCTTTAGCCACTGTGTCAATTCATCTCACTGATGGTCTTCATCTTTTTCATTGACCCTTTACTTTATCAAGCATGATAAGGTCCTTCAGGGACTGCTCTTTCTAAGGCAGCATTCTGCTTTTACAAGATAGATTTGTTCTTTCTTCTGGCAGTACATGGCACATTCAATATTCTTCACTAACACCATAATTCAAATGCATCAATTCTTCTTTGGTCTTTATTCATTGTTAAGCTTTCACATACATTTAAGGCAATGCATGACTTGCATCATGTGCACTTTATTTCTCAAGGTGATGTCTTTTTGTTTTGTTTTGTTTTTTAACACTTTAAAACAATATTTTGCAGTGATTTGCCCAATGCAATACCTTGTCTAATTTGTTGAAAGCTGTTTCCATGGGCATTGATTATGGATCCAAATAAAATGAAATCCTTGACAACATCAATATTTTCTCTGTTTATGACTATTCTGTTTATTGGTCCAGTTGTGAGGGGTTTTTTTCTTTATATAGCTTGTGTTTTAACTATTCAGTTTCTTTTGTGGCTTCTTGAACTATTAAAAAGGAATATTTTCCATGGGAAAAAAGAAATTAGGAGTGATTTGAAAACAAACTTTTAAAGGATTTTTTGCATTATTTTTGTGAAATTTGTTAGAATTTTGTTTTCATAATATGAAGTAATTCAATCCATTATGATTATATCACATTCCTTTTTTTAAATTTGGTTATATGTATGTATGTATGTTTATATATATACACACACACACACACACATGCATACACACACACATATATAACCAAATCATTTGCCTTTTTTAAAAGTCTCTTACATTATATTTATTTTTATTTTGCCTTTTTAACCAACTTTTGAGTGTATAATTTGGTGACATTAATTACACTTACCATTGTGAAACCATTACTGTTATGCTCTTCCAAATATATTTTCATCATCATAAACAGCAACTCAGTAATCCTTAAGCAATAGATCTCATTCTGCCCTTCTTCATCCCCCTGTGAACTACTAATAAACTTTTGTCTCTATTATATTCCATTCTAACAAACTAGACAATTTATTTGCTGATGACAATCTACCTATCCTGTTTATATTTTCTTTTGAACTACTTTCATATTGTTGAACAGTAGCTCTGTAATATCTATTTTATTTACATGTGATCCAGGGAATATTTATTGTGGTTAACTAGGTATAACCAAACCAAACCAAGCCAAACCACTGCCATTGAGTTGATTCCAACTTATAGCAAACAGCAGTGGGCTTCCAAGGCTGTAAATCTTTATAGAAGTAGACTGCCTCATCTTTCTTCTATGAAGAGGCTGGCGGATTTGAACTACCAGTCTTTTAGTTAATAGACAAATGCCTTAACCACTATACCACCAGAACTCCTAATGAAGTATAATATAATGATATTCATTTACTCATTATTTTCACATTCATGTCATAAAAGTCTTATTTGTAGAAACAGTTCAACAGTAAGCACTAACTCCATCACTCTCAATGTTGTATGCCTTATTGTGGTGCCTTGTGTGTTCCTGTGAAGTTGGAAGCTACTTCACCAGTATTTCAAATATCAGGAGAGTTACCAATGGTGGACAGATTTCAACAGAGCTTCCAAACTGACACCATCTAGGAATAAAGACCTGTAGATCTACTTCTGAAAATCAGCCAATGAAATCTTTATGGAACACAACAAAACACTATCTGACTCACTTGCTTTGGACACATGATCAGGATCAATTGCTGGAAGAGGACATCATGTTTATTGAAACTGTGGGTCAGCAAAGATGTAAGAGACCATCAGTGAAATGGATCGGCACAATAGCTGCAAAAAGGGATTTGAACATACTGACATTTGTGAAGATGACGTTGGACCAGGCAATGCTTCATTCTGTTGTCATAGGTGGCCATGAGACAGAGTTGACTTGATGTTAACTAACAGCAACAGCAAAACACTAACTCTTCATTAGTATAACATTTGTATTTTTAATATAATGTGGAAGAGTTCCTGGTTTGTACATAAAAATGAAAATAATAAGAAAAATAATGTTAACAAACATTTCTCCAAAACTTTTTGTAAGAGTGGTATTGGTGTAAATATTATTGCTGTTATTTGCCTTTGAAATAGCTCTTACTCATGGATTCCTTAAGTACAACAGAATGAAACAGTGCCAGATCATGCATCATCCTCACAATCCTTGCTATACCTAAGTCCATTATTGTAGATCAATCCATTTGTTGAGGGTCTTTCCATTTTTCACTGACATTATACATTATCAAGCATGGTATCTTTCTCCAGGGAATGGTCCCTTCTAACAACATGACCAAAGTAAGTGAGATAAAGTCTGGCCATTCTCACTTCCAAGGAGCATTCCAGCTGCACTTCCTCCAGGACAGATTTGTTTGTTCTCTGGCAGTCCATTGTATTTTCAGTATTCTTGGCAAACACCATAATTAAGAGGCATTAACTACTCTTCGGTCTTCCTTACTCACTGTCCAGTTTTCTCATGCATATGAGGCAACTGAAATCATGGCTTCAATCAGGCACACCGTGGTCTTCAAATTGATATCTTTGCTTCTTAACACTTTAAAAAAGTCTTTTGTAGCATATATGTCCAGTGAAATATATGATGTCTAGTTTCTTGACTGCTGCTTCCATGGGTATCAATTGTGAATCCAAGGAAAATGAAATCTTTGACAAGTTCAATCTTTTCTCCATTTATTGTGATGTTGCTTATATATATTTGGGTCTTTTCTTCCTTCCTAAGTTTTAATGACCCTTTGTTTTCTCCATGTATGATGTTCTTGATGTAATCCCACAACTTGTCTGTTTTTCAGTCTTTGGTGTTCAATGAGTCAAATCTATTCTTCAGATGGTCTCTAAATACAGGTGGGATATAATCACAGTCATATTTTGGTTCTTGTGGACATGTTTAAATTTTCCTCAGCTTCAACTTGAATTTGCATACGAATAGTTGATGCTCTTTTCCACAGTCAGCTTCTGATCTTGTTTTGGGTGATGATATTGAGCTTATCCATTATCCTTTCCACGGATGTAGTTGATCTTATTCCTATGAATTCCATCTGGTGAAGTCCACATGGCTAGCCACCATTTAAATATTATACATATACATTATACATATAATATTATATATGTAGTCATTTAATATTCATAGCAATTTAATGAGATGAATTTTATTATTATCTATATTTTGTCATGAAGGAACAATGCAAGAAGTTTAAATAACTTGCCAAACACCATGTAACTGAATAAAATCCCACTACTTTCTTTGCCATATTTTTTTTTCTAAAGTGGTTTTTTTAGATTCATTAACAGGATGTTTAAGTCTGTGGAACAATTTCTTTTTTAAAATTAATGCATTTTAATTAATGTAATAAAAACCCAAACCCTCTGCCACTGAGTTGACTCAGACTCATAGCAACCCTATAAGACATAACAGGACTGTCCCACTGAGTTTTCAAGACTGTAAATCTTTACAGAAGCAGACTGCCACATCTTTTTCCTATGGAGCAGCCAGTGGCTTCAAACCACTTACTTTTTGGATAGCAGCCAAATTCTTTAACAACTGTGCTACAGCATTCCTTAGATAACATAATATACTAAAACTCCATTATAATGAATAACTCTCTAAAATTGAGGAATAAAAAATAAATATTAAATATTTTCACAATGAATACATAAGCTGCCTGTCAAGCTTAGACTTAGAGTAGTGTTATTTGATTAAGAATTATTCAAGAGAAATTTAATAGATTTCCCCTTTTTGCTGAGTTTTAGATAAATCCCACATATAAAACCACAGTATATCATTATATATGGGGATATGATTCCCTGTAATTAAATTTAACAGCTAGGTTTATGTGTGTGTGTGTGTATGTGTATGTATATGTAAATCTATACATATTTATTTCTTATTTAATTTTTACCTCCCACTGTTCTTTTATATTCTAATATATATTTTTTTTTCTCTTCCTGTCAATAAGAAGAAAATTCAGGTAGATCTTATGGCTTTTCTGATAGCCCTAAGTTCCATAGGTGGTTATTAAAATACCTAGTCCCATGTAATAATACAAATTTTAATTGGATTAAAGATAGGGACTTTCTCCATATTCTGGTTCATGCTATCCGCAGAGCAGGAACCCAGCTGTCAGAGTCAAGTGTGTCACTTATTTTTCCCTCTCTCTTGCTCAGAGTTCTATAATGCTGTTTTTAGTATCCCTTGAGTAGGTCATTGCACAGAAAATGGAACAAAATGCTGCCTTCTGTTTCTCTATCCCCATGATTGACTATTGTGATCCATAAGGTTCTGTCTAAGTCTGGAAAATCTTCTGGGAACTATTGAGCATCCTAGCAATATGCAAGCCTCTACCTCTTTCAATGTGTGGTGGCTGCACGTGAGGTGCATTGGCTGGGAATTGAATGTTTGTAAATGGTATGGAAGAAGAGAATTCTACTGCTGAATGAACCATACCTCATTCTTGCCAGCTGAGATTTCTGCCCTTATAGAGGTTGGCATGTAAGGAGTGAGAGGAGGAACTGTGTAGTGTCATGCTCCATTGGGCCTGAAAAAAGTTTGAAGTTGACTCTTTCTTGTGAACACTTTTTTGTTCACCCTTTAAGTAGGAGATACTTCCTGTTCTGACTCCTCACTTATTTCCTTCTCAGTCTGTAGTTTTTGGCAGTATATCTAGTTTTTCTTTGCATTAGTCTGTTCCTCTGGGAACTCCTCTTAAATAAACACACACACACACACACACACACACACACGTGCAGATAAACATACACCTTCAGCATGGACAAACTTGGAGTTTAGACTTTCTTACCCCACCAACCACTGCCCACCATGTCTCTCACTCTTTAGATTTTTTAAGTAAAATCTGACACCAGCTGATATAGTCTACTTATTATAAAGATCACATACCAAGATTTCTGAGGTATCCCACTAAAGATTCCCACATTAAACTTGAGTTAAGGTGAGTTAGATTTCAGGGTATACCTACCTTTTCCCTTTCCTCTCTCCAAAGAAATCATATTTTAAAATGTTTCATTTTCACGAAGCTTAGGGGCAAGAAAAAAAAAAAAAAAAAACAGAGCACCATCAGACTTCTATCCACAGGGGTCAAATCTCTTCAAAGAAAACTCTCCAAATCCAACTGTTTTCATAGCCTTGATGCAAGTGAGGGGGAAAACTGTTGTCAGGTCAGGTTTTATCCATCTGTTTTGTGAATTCTGCAGAAAGACTAGAAATCCCTTTAGGATCTGATCTTGTCTCTTCACATCACATTCAGATCTTGTACTTTAGGATTCTGTTAATATCTATCATTTTGGTGGCAAAACATTCTGAAGCCCTGGTCTAGTCAAATATTAAGTTGAGCCTTGGACCAATCACTAGTGCATATGTAGTTTAGCACAAGCATGTATCCCAAGTCCAAATTCATAGTCTGGCCTCCAGTGACCCTCTTCCTGGCACACAGAGTGGCTTGGAAGAGCAGCCCACATAATCAGTGGCTTCATCACTGAGAAGTACAGGAATTATACCAGTAATTGTTGTTGTAGTTGTTAAGTGCCGTCAAGTCATTTCCGACTTATAGTGACCCCATGCACAGCAGAACGAAACACTGCCAGATTCTGCACCAGCTCCATGATCCTTGCTGTACTTGAGCCCATTGTCACAGCCACCGGTAATTATACCAGTCAAATTATATTTGACATGAGTTCATCTTACAAGGAAGTATATGAGAATAAAAATAAATAAATAAATAAATAAAACAAAGTAATAAAGCAATGAAAAGTCACCAAAACTTCAGCTCTGATCATATATTCTGAAAAGATACAATGTATGGCATAGTGCCTAAGGCACTTGACTACTAACCAGAGGGCTGGAGGTACAAACCCACCAGCCACTCCTCAGAAGGAAGATTGAGCAATCTACTTCCATAGAGACACTGCCTTGGGAAGACAAGGAGGGGTCGCTATGAATTGGAACTGACTTGATGGCAGTGAGTATTTTTTTGGTTGAGGTACATAAATTCAAATGAAATAAGATTTACCTTCTCCTCCTAAATTAACATTCCTAGAATGTATGATAACTGGGTAGTGAAAGAGATTAAGCACTCAACTACTACCTGAAAAATTGGTATTTCAAATCTACCCAGAGATGCCTTGGAAGATAAGTCTGGAAATCTGTTTCACATAATTGAAATCCTTTTGGGGCAGTTGCACATGTGTTTTCACCGGGAGTTGGAACTGACACAAAGGCAACTAACAACAACAAGTGTGTATATACATATGTGAATGCATCCCTGAAAATAGGGAAATGGAAGACAGTTGGTCAAGCACACACATTGTTTGTCAGAATCACCCAGCCTTTTCTAGTTAAAGGACTAGAATTTCATTCCAAACCAAGTTGGAGAATAAAAGTAATTCATTGCCGAGTAGTCTAAGGTGCTATTGACATGTGGTATGAAGTAACAGCTCAAATGATGTAATATGAACCTTCTTCCTGTCCATGACTATTGCTCATCCTTGCTTGCTGCTATTTCTCCTTTTCTGTTGATTTTTTGTTTTTCCTCCTCCTTATGAATTCTCTTTTCGCAGCACCAAAACCTCAATGGAAGAAGTCCAAAAAAAAAAAAGCAAATTCACTGCCATCGATTTAACTCAAAGTGACCCCTCTTTGGCTTTCCGAGGCAGTATCACTACAGAAGTGGATTGCCCAGTCTTCCTTCTGAGGAGTGGCTGGTGGGTTTGAACCACCAGCCTTCTGGTTAGTAGTCAAATGCTTTAGGCACTATGCCAGCAGAATTCCCAAAGGAAGAAGTAGCCCTTATGAAAAAAGTCCTTGGGAAGAACGGTCAGTCTGGGTGCTCTGATTGGCTAGGCCGGGCACATATGACTCCACTATGCTAGAGATACTCTGAGTATCCCAAGGGGCATAAAGTAAGAAAAGGGTTTGCTAAGGAATGTGAAAGCACCATTACTTAAAAACGGGAAAATGGGAATCACTCTGGAGAAGACAAATATCAACTACCATATTCCATTATACATACATTTATTACATGACAAATATGAAAATGAAAGTAATGGCAATCGTTTTTCTATTTCTTTCACTCATCAAATGTATAGATAGACATATTTCCTTGTATTTGAACTTATACAATAGCCATTCATCAAGTAAAACATATCTAAATCCCTCATACTTTTGTATATCCAGATTTTTCCAGTTCTAACAAAACTTTTTTATTTGGTATTGTTTGAAAAATTTTGCTTCAGTTTACCTAAAATGCTTTAACTATAGATGCTTTCAGACTCTGAGATAAAGAAATCTATTTAAAAGCAAAGGTTCATTCTATTTACTTATATAATAAAATAATCGCATGGGATTTATTCTAATCAAAACAATCATTTATGAAAGAAATAGCTACATGCATTTTTCCCTATATTCACCTAAACATTAATTAATTAATTAATTAAAAGCACTAACTTATCTGAGAAGAATCAACATGTCAGTTGAAGTGTACATTTCCTTCAATGAAATCAAAGTGATTTATTTTATAGATATCATTTATATTGAAAAATCATACAAGTTGGCATGTAGTCACTTAACTGTCAAGTCTAGATCTTCCTTATCAGTCACAACACATTGAGTATTACTTTGCCTTTAATAGATTTCCAGAAAATAATTGTTGCCAAATGTAGGAAAGAAATGACAAGCCATTCATCAAGTAAAACATATCACTATTCCTAACTTTATTTTCTATAATATAAAAAGATAGAAGACAATTAACTGATAATATAAGAGAACACACACACACATACACACGTACACAGTTTATAACCTATTTCCCATTAAAATACATCACTGTTTACTCTGAGGGAAGTTCTGTGTTTCTTTTGAGTAATAAGTTTCAGCAACATAGGTTTTCTTGAAACTTAGCCATTTTAATGTAAACTTGTCATATAATTTAAGTATAATATATATGGAGAGGTTTGTCTTTAAATGTAATAGTTGTATGTCCACGGACTTTTTAAAGATTTTGCTATTGGAAACTATTCTTTCTAAATAATACAGTTTTAAACAAAGTTTCTTCTGAAGCTGATATGAATTATTTGGTGCCAAAAGATGTGCCCTCACAGCATGCTGTGAAGTTCATCTTACGTCCAGATGTTCAAATCATCCCTCCTTACACAAAACAGCCCCAGGAAAAGAACCATGTTAGAGCTTTGAAAAGCAAATATCCAGGCTCTGGAACTCTTTAACAATAGACTAAAACAAGATGGAATGGATGGCCCAAAAGCTCTCTTTTTCCTCTAAGATTCTATAATTCTCTGCGTTTATGGTTGCAGTTCTATTATGAAGTGCTAAATTACAATTATAGCAAGTTCCTGGATTATGAATGTCTTATTTAGGTACAACTCCTACTTGCCCTTTATTATGCAAATTTGTCCTCACTTGGAAAGAATTGAACCAATCCCAACCCGAAACAAATTATTAATTATAATCATCTTCATTTATTGCACTTGCAGCTTTTTTTTTTTTAATGCCTTATTATGATTTGGTTGAAAGTTTTCAGAACAAATTGATTTTTCATTCAAATATTCACACACATTTTGTTATATTGATTTCAGCAATCTTCCCACTTCCTCTATGTTTCCAGTTTCCATTCTTCCTATTTTCCTATTCCTTCCTTTCTTCTGAGCTCTATCCCTGGGCAAAGTCTGCCTTTTTGGTCTTGTATTGTTGATTTTTCTTAGGAGTGCATACTTCCCTGGTGTTACTATTAATTTTATAAGCCTGTCTACTTCTGTAGAGATATCACCTCGGAAAACCAAGAAGGGGTCATGGGGTCATTATGAGTAAAATCAACTCGATGGCAGTGTTTTTGTTTGTTTGTTTGTTTGTTTTTGTTTTCAATTATTTGGCTGAAAGTTGAGTCATAGGGATGGGTTTAATTCCAGGCTTGAAGGGTGTCTAATAGCTATCAGTTTCTATCAGACAAGTAAGCCAGGTCTTTTTATGATTTTGAGTTTCTTCCACATTTTCTCCCACTCTTTCTGGACCTGCTATTGTTATCCCTTTCAGAGTGGTTGGCAGTGGTAGCCAGGCACTATCTAGTTCTCTTCTCAAGGTTGTGGAGGCTGAGGTTCACTTGGTCCATTAGTCCTTTGGACTAATTGTTTCCATGCATCTTTTATTTTCTTCACTCTTCCTTGCTGGAACCCTAGTGAACAGCTGGTGGGACTGTAAAATGGTGCAACCACTGTAGAAAATGGTATAGTACTTCCTTAAAAAGTTGGAAATAGAAATACAACCTGACATAGTAATCTTAATACTAAGTATACATCCTACAGAAATAAGAGCCATGACATGAATAGATATATGCACACCCATGTTTATTGCAGAAATATTCACAATAACAAAGAATGGCTACATCCTAGGTGCTCATCAATGGATGAATGGATACACAAACTATGGCACATACACACAAGGAAACAATATGCAATGTTAAATAACAGCAGTAAGTCTTTGAAATACTCATAACATGGATGAACTTGGAGAACATTATGCTGAGTAAAATAAGTCAATCAAAATGATGAATATTGTATGAGACCACTACTATACATAGTCAGGAAAGGTTTACACACCAAAAGAAACATCTTTTGAAAAACTCTTTGAAAGTTAGCAAAGATGATAGGGGAAGTGGAGCCAATTACTAGCTAGAGGGTAGACACATTAACATGGGTGAAGGGCAAAACAATATACAAATAAAGGAGAGATCAACATAAAATGATCAAGGCAATGAAGGACACAAGGAAGAACAGAAAAAATAAAGGAAACAAAAGTAAATACAATTATATACCCAATCCCACAATAGCAGTAATAACAATAATGTATGAGTAGATACATAGATATACACCTAAGCTGAACAAGAGTGGAAAATTGAATGGGACTACTTACACATGTATATAAAAGTTTCACAGAGGAGAGTTCTACACATGTATTATAATGGGCTGCAAATATATCTAAGCATATAGTAGAGCATAAAACAAAACAAAACAAAACTCATTGCCATTGAGTCAGTTCCAACTCATAGTGACCTCTCCTTGGGTTTCTGAAGCAATATCACTATAAAAGTAGATTGCCCAATCTTCCTTCTGAGGAGTGGCTGGTGGGTTTGAACCACCAGCCTTCTGGTTAGCAGTCACATGCCTTAGGCATGATGCCACCAGAGCTCAGGGGGGAAAATTATGAAAACTTCTTAGCCAAAGTCAAATACCAAGAAGGAATGAGTTATTGGGCTTGGGGGTTCAAGGCCATGTACTCAAGGACACCAAGGTCATTTGGTAAAGCATAGCCCATAAAGACAAATTTCTATATCTCAATTTGATGAGTAGCAACAGGATTCTTAAAACTTTGTAAGTGGACATCTGAGGTGCAACTATTGGTCTCCCAGCATCCAGTGGACATGAAACTTTAAAATCATCAAAAAATCCTTCAATATTTTTTTGTGCTAACCCAACAAAACCAAACTCATTGCCATTGATTCAATTGTGACTCATAGAGACCCTGTAGAACAGTGTAGAACTGCTCTACAGGGTTTCCAAGACTCCAAATCTTTATGGAACTAGATTGTCTCATCTTTCTCCTGCAGAGTGGCTGGTGAGTTCAAACAATTGACCCTTTGGTTAGCAGTTTAATACTTTGACCACTACACTACCAGAGGTCCTTTTTATTACACTAAAGTAAGGTAAAATAAGAACCATACACATCCATTCTGAATTAGTTAGAAAGACACATTTAGAAGTGGATCTCATTTGTAACTTGGGACTGACTTTATCGCAAGAGTCTGAGATTAGTAATTCTTAGCATCAAACTATCTGAAACCATAATTTGGTGGTTTAAATTTATCTAGACTTTCCTTCTCTGGAATCTACTTTATCACTTTAATCTGGAATAATATTACATTGCATGTAGTATGAAAGACACACAGACCAGTTCTCAGAGGAGGGCATAATCAGAAACAAGAGATTAAGCCTTTCTCTGACAAATTTAATTAGTTCACTAAAGGTTTTATATTAAAGACATGAACATAAAAGTCACAGAGACTCCAATCACACTACATTCTGGGTATCTCATTTTGAGGCAAGCAGCTAACATTTTTAAATTCAGATTTTCCCTCCGTAAAATAGAGCTCAGTAAAATGCAGCTCAGACCGACTCTATTTTAGGGCCAGGCCACAGAGAGGTGGGGATAGAGTGGTTAGGAACAACTAAGGGAGATGAACTTGTCTGTCCGTTTGTCATCCTGTGGTGGCTTGCATGTTGCTGTGAGGCTGAAGGCTATGCCATCGGTATTGCAAAATACAAGCAGGGTTACCCATGGTGAGCAGGTCCAGCAGAGTTTCTGGACTCAGACTCAGAAGAAGGAAGAGGCTATCCACTTCTCAAACAATTGCCTAGTGAAAACCTAATGAATAACAGTGAAACACTGTCTGATATATTACTGGAAAACTTTATGAATAGCCCTGAAACATTGTCTGATACAATGCTGGAATTGACCCCATCATGTCGGATGGCACTCAAACTATGACTACGGAATAGCTGACTCCTCAGAGTAGAGATGACATCACTGATATGGATAGAGTAAAGGATTCAGAACCTCCATTGGCTAACATGGCACGACTTAAAATGAGTAGAAACATATGTAAACATCCATTAATAATCAGAACATGGAATGTATGAAGTACAAAATTATGAAAATTGGAAGTTGTAAAAAATGAAATGGAACACATAAAGATAGGTATCCTAGGCATTAGTGAGCTGAAATGGATGGCTTTGGCCATTTTGAATCTGATAACCATATGATCTACTATGCTGGAAATGACAAAATGAAGAGGAATAGTGTGGCATTCATCGACACAAAGATTGCTTCAAGATCTGTCCTGAAGTACAATGCTAACAGTGATAGGATAATATTCATATGCCTACAAGAAAGACCAGTTAATATTACTATTCAAACCTATACACCAGCCTCCAAAGCCAAAGATGAGGTAATTGAATATTTCTACCAACTTCTGCAGTCAGAAATGGACTGAACATTCAAAAAAGATGTGTTATCACTGGTGATTGGAGTGCAAAAGTTGGAAACAAAGAAGGGTTACCAGTAGTTAGAAAATATGACCTTGGTGATAGAAATAACACTGGAGATCGCATGACAGAATTTTGGAAGATGAATGACTTATTCATTGCAAATACCTTTTTTTAACAACAAAAATGATGGCTATACATGTGGGCTTGGCCAGATGAAATAAACAGGAATTAGATTTACTATATCTGTGGCAAGAAGTGATGGAGAAGTTCAATAACTTCAGGCAAAACAAGGCCAGGAGCTGACTGTGGAACAGACCATCAACCGCTCATCTACATATTCAAGTTGAAGTTGAAGACAATTAAAACAAGTCCATGAGAGCCAAAGTATGACCTTGATAATATCTCTCCTGAATTTAGAGAACATCTAGAAAATATATTTGATGCATTGAACACCAATGATTGAAAACCAGAGGAATTTTGGGATGACATCAAGAACATCATCCATGAAGAAAGCAAAAGGTCATTAAAAAGACAGGGAAGGAACAAAAGACCAAAATGGATGCCATAAAGACTCTGAACCTTGCCTTGAATGGAGAGTAACTAAAACAAATGGAAGAAATGAGAAGATAAAAGGGCTGAAGAGAAGATTTCAAAGAGTAGCTCAAGAAGACAATGTCAATGATTATAATCAAATGTACAAAGACCTGGAATTAGAAAAACAAAGGAGAAGATCACCAGCGATATTTCTCAAGCTGAAAGAACTGAGGAAAAAATTTGAGCCTCAAGTTGCAATATTGAAAGATTTTTTGGGGAAAATACTGAATGATGCAGGAAACATCAAAAGAAGATAGAAGGAATACACAGAGTCACTGTACCAAAAAGAATTGGTTGATGTTCATCTATTCCAGGAGGTGGCGTATGATCAAGAACCAATGGTATTGAAGGAAGAAGATGAAGCTGCACTGAAGGAATTGGCAAAGAACAAGGCTCTAGGAATTGGTGGAATACCCACTGAGATGTTTCAACAAATGGATGCCATTGTGGAGGTACTCACTTGGCTATGCCAAGGTATTTGGAAGACAGCTACCTGGCCAACTGACTGGAAGAGATCCATATTTGTACCCATTCCAAAGAAAGGTGATACCACAGAATGTGGGAGTTATCAAACAATATCATTAATATCACATGGAAGTAAAATCTTATTGAAGATAATTCAAAAATGGTCACAGCAGTGTATTGACAGAGGGCTTCCAGAAATGCAAGATGGATTCAGAAGAGGCCATGGAATGAGGGTTATCATTGCTGACATCAGATGGATCTTGGCTGAAAGCAAAGAATACCAGAACGATGTTTACTTATGTTTTATTGATTATGCAAGAGCATATGATGGTATAGATCACAAAAAATTATGGACACCACTAAGAAGAGTGGAAATTCCAGAACACTTGGTTGTACATATGAGTACATAGATCTGGAGGCTGTCATTTGAACAGAACAAGGTGATACTGCATGGTTTAAAATCAAGAAAGGAGTGCATCAGGGTTGTATCCTTTCCCCGTACTTATTCAATTTGTATGCTGAGCAAATAATCCGAGAAGCTGGACTATATGAAGAACAATGTGGCATCAGGATTAGAGGAATATTCATTAACAAACTGCAATATGCAGATGACACAACTTTGCTTGATGAAAGTGAGGATGACTTTAGGCACTTAGTGATGAAGATTAAAGATTATAGTCTGCAGTATATATTACACCTCAATATAACAAAAACAAAAATCCTCACAATTGGTCCAATAAACTGCTTTGCAATGAATGGAGAGAAGATTGAAGTTCTCAAGGACTTAATATTACTTGGTTGTACAATCAACAACAATGAAAGCAACAGTCAAGATATCAGATGACGTATTGCACTGGGCAAATCTGTTGTAAAAGACCTCATCACTTGAAAAGTGATGAAGAACAAAGATGTCTCTTTGAAGACAAAGGTACACGTAACCCAAGCCATGGTATTTTCAATTGCCTCTTATGTCTGTGAGAGCTGGACAATGAGTTAGGAAGACTGAAGAATAGTTGATGCTTCTGAGTTGCAGTGTTGGAGAAGAATGCTAAGAATACTGTTGTTGTTGTTGTTATGTGCTGTCTAGTCGGCCCCGACTCATAGCGACCCCTCCTTGGGTTTCCGAGGCAGTATCACTACGGAAGTAGGATTGCCCAACCTTCCTTCCGAGGAGGGGCTGGTGGGTTTGAACTGCCAGCCGTCTGGTTAGCAGGCAAGTGCCTTAGCCACTATGCTACCAGAGCTCCCGCTAAAAATACTATGGACTGCTAAAAGGACTAAAAAATCTGTCCTGGAAGAAGCCAGAAGGCTCCTTGGAAACAAGAATGGCCAGACTTCGTCTCACCTACTCTGGTTATGTTGTCAGAAGGAACTGTTCCCTGGAGAAGGACATCATGCTTGGTATAGTGGAGAGTCAATGAAAAATGGGAAGGTCCTCAACGAGATGGATTTACACAGTGGCTGCAATGATGGGCTCAGGTATAGCAAGGATTGTGAGGCTGAAAAAAAAAAAAAAAAAAAAACTCAGTGCCATGGAGTTGGATCCGACTCATAGCAACCCCTCCATGGGTTTCCACAGCAGTATCACTATGGAAGTAGATGGCCCAACCTTGCTTCTGAGGAGTGGCTGGTGGGTTTGAACTGCCAGCCTTCCGGTTAGTAGTCAAATGCCTTAGGAACTACACCACCAAAGCTTCTAAGGCTGGGGACAGGACCAAGCATTGTTTTGTTCTGCTGTGCATAGGGTTGCTATGAGTCAGAGATGACTCAACAGCACCTTAAAACAACAACAAAATAAGGACTGTAATAACTATTCACAGTGTGATGGAAATAATTCTATACAATGACAGAAATATGTCTGACTCATAACAGGATTTTTTGCATTAGTAGGACAAAAGGAAAAGCATCCTTTATTTATTTATTTATAGATATTTTTATGTTTTCTTTATAGTATTTCTAGCTTGTAGAGCAATGCAAGACACAGGCCTGAAGGACAGCTAGGGGCCATAGACTCAATGGTTCCACCAGGCTCTATCGGACAAGCAACAGACAGTCAATGAATATTTGTTGACTAAATGTTGGATGAATATATGAACAAAGTTTGTATCTAGTACTATCTATGTACCAACAATCTGTTTTAGAATTGTTATTCAACATAAGAACATTTGTTCTTCTCTAATTGCAAGTTCCATTAAACCACTTACACATACTTCAATGGGGATTTACAGTGTTTTGTATATTTATACATTTTTAAAGCACCCACATGCTCTCTTCCTTTTTTTTTTTTTTTTTTT
>NW_006921695.1:5412972-5422688 GCF_000298275.1 Orycteropus afer afer | reverse complement strand
TGTCTCTTCCCAGGATGTCCCTGGATATCCTGGAAGCAGGCCACACCCCTAGGGAAACTCCCCTTGGGCAGATTGGCCACTCAGAACACAGTCATCCGATCCCATCATGGGAACAACCACACAGAACTGGGGTCCAGCCAAGTTGACACACAGCTCCAACTATCACAGTCTCCCAGGCAAATCACTTTTTTTATACTTAGCTTAATTGACATTTTGCCAATTTCACATTCTCAAAAACACAAAAGATCCTGAATATTGATAAGATATTCTAAATATGAAAACATGTATTAATTTTTGTGCTTGTATGGTGCTGATTTTTAAGACTGTCAATAAATGTAATATCACTCAGTTAAAGTATTATCTTTGAAATATAAATGCTATGATCTATACAAAATGAAGCTTAATTAAAAAGGAGATGGTTTAATCCATGTCAACTACTATAGTTCACTATATAAATGTAGAAAATCATTATGATGGAATTGTAAATAATCTACTTCTACATAGAGATATATTTTTAATAATAGATTCTCTGGTTAAACTTTATTTCTTCTGTTTTTATTTCAAAAATGATTAATGATTCATATGAATTCTTGTTTATGTTCTAACTCTTACAAAAATTTCATAATAAATCGATATATTTGGCCAAAGTAATGGCTTGTCTAACCAGTGTCATTTTTTAATGAGACCAACAGACATTTAATTAAGATGGGGAACAAAATTGGCTACGGCACCTATCCCTGGAGAAACCTATTGTTTATACATTTCATTCAAAAATGCATTATTTCATTAGTTTATTTTTTTTAAGCCAGTTTCTTAGTCATGTCAAAATATTTTTCATAACCTAGTGATTTTGTTCCAATAAACACAAACACACATACCATGTGAATTCTTCCTTGTTCACACTTTTTCTTTTTTGCCTTCTTAAAAAGATCTACACAGATGAGTATAAGGGTTCTATACCATCTGACAGCTAATTATATTTACTTAAATGGTTAAATACTTATTTGTTTTGGATTCCTTACTAGAGATTCAATAGATCAGTTTGACAGGAGCCTGAGAGTTATGGCACCGAAGTTTTTCATTGTTTTAAAAATAATATATAGGAAGTGGAGACAAGGTGGCATCTTGGTGACTCACTCCACTCAATCCCACTACAAAAAAAGAGCTGGAAAAACTGCACGAAAGAGATTCAAATAAGGATCTTGGAACACAGAGCATCAAATGCGGGGATAATGAATTAGACTGAGCACTGATTGGAAAGGAAGATGGAGTGAGGTCAGTGATTGGGAACAGAGAAAATCTCAACAACACAA
Organism: Orycteropus afer afer; assembly: GCF_000298275.1. NCBI lineage: Eukaryota > Metazoa > Chordata > Mammalia > Tubulidentata > Orycteropodidae > Orycteropus > Orycteropus afer. The sequence continues at coordinate 5,421,375 of NW_006921695.1, read as the reverse complement.
TCAACCAAGTTGACCTCATAAACATGTACAGAACACTCCACCCATCAAAAATGCAATAATACACATTCTTTCCAGTGTACATGGATGATTCCCCAGAATAGAGCATATGTTAGGTCACAAAGCAAGCCTCAATAAATTTTAAAACAGTGAAATACTACAAATTATTTTCTCCGATCACAGCGAATGGTCTCTATCAAAAGGCTGGAATCCATTAATTGGTGGAAAAGTCAGTGTCTTTGACAAATGGTGCTGGCAAAACTGGATTTCCATTTACCAAAAAAATGAAACAACAAACATACCATATAAAAACTTCATACCATATACAAAAACTAACTAAAAATGGATCAAAGACTTAAATGTAACATTTAAAATTAAAAGATCATCAAAGAAAAAAGAGACATAAAATTAGATACCCTAATTTATAGTATAGAATATCAAGCATTACCAAAATGTACAAACACCTGAAGACAAACTAGATAATTGGGACCTTCTAAAAATTCAATACTTATGTGCATCAAAATACTTCTCCAATATAATAAAAAGAGAATCTACAGATGGGGAAAAATATTTGGCAACAATATATTTGACAAGGGATTTATCTTAAAAATTTAGAGAAAACTTCAATACCTTAACATCAAAAAATACAGCAATCTAATAAAAAAACGGGCATAGAATATGAACCAATAGTTCACCGGAGAAGGTATTCAGGTGGCCAACAAAGACATGCAAAAATGCTTGTGATCATTAGTCGTTGTTGTTGTTGCTGTTGTTATGTGCCGTCGAGTCAGCCTCGACTCATAGCGACCCCTCCTTGGGTTTCCGAGGCAGTATCACTACGGATGTAGGATTGCCCAACCTTCCTTCTGAGCATTAGTCGTTAGAGAGATGCAAATCAAAACAACAATGAAATATCATCTCACTCCAGCAATAATAGAAATGTTCAACAAATTTGAAAACAGCAAAGCCAGAAAATAACAAAGTTCAATAAACCAGAAAAAAAATTGCTAGTGAGAGCTATGATTCAAATAGATACATGCATACCCATGTTCATCACTTCACTATTCATAATAGCGAAGAGATAGAAATAATCTAAGTGTGCATCAGTGGATGAATGGATAACCAAGCTATGGTACATACCCACAAGGGAATAGTAAGCAACATTAAAGACTAATGAAGAATCCATGGAACCTCTCATAACATGGATGAACTTGGAGAGCATTATGCTGGGTGAAATAAGTCAATCACAAAAGGAAAAATATTATATGAGTCCACTATTATAAAAAGTCAAAGAAATAACAACATCACTAAGGAAAAGGAAGACAGAGTGAAGTGCACAAGATGTACAAACAAGAAAGGCAAATACTACTGCATACTCCTCAGAAGGAAGGTTGGGCAATCTACTTCCATAGTGATACCACCTCGGAAACCCAAGGAGGGGATCGCTATGAGTTGAGTTCGACTCGACCGCACATAACAACAACAGCAATGCATACACAATGCCACACTATCAGTAAAAGCAAAGACTAAAGTATAGATGGATACATTGGTAGACAGGTATGGTTAGGCAAATGGGAATATTCCCAAGACCACACATAGGTGATATTCCTATACATGTACTTATATATGTTATAAAATTGTCCATATGCAGTTTAAATATAATAAGAAGCAAAGTTAGGATAACTTCTTAGCCACAAATAAGCACCTTGAGGGTATGGGTCATTAGGCCTGCAGGCTGGGGACAATGGTCATGGGGAACATCAAGCTTAATTGTCACAATATGGTATATGAAAATATTATTCTACATGTCACTTCAGTGTGTAATGACTAGAATCTTAAAAATGCTTTCAAGTGGACATCTAAGTGGCAAATATTGGTCTCTCCTCATCCAGAAGAAACAAGAGTGAAGAAAATCAAAGATACATGACAACGGTTAGTCCAAAAGTTTAATGGACCATGAGAACCTCAACCTGTATGATCCTGAGACCAGAAGAACTGGATGGTACCTGGTATTAATGCCAACAAGTTGGAAAGGGATCAAAATTGGAAATCCTGTGTAAAGTAGTAGAAAAATGTAGAACAAAACTCAAAATCATGGAAAAGAAAAAGACCAGGCTTCCTGGTCTAAAAGAGACTGGTGAAACTTCTGAGACTATAGCCTCAAGTTACCCTTTGGACCTGGAATTGAACTCACTCCCATGGCTTAACTATTAGCCAAACACTAGACGGCCCAAGAGCTGAACACCTACACCAAGGAGATGCACTCCATAGAACAATAAACCATGAGAGATCAGAAGGGCAGTATTTGCACAAGAAGAAAGGTAGGGAGGTAGGAATGCATAGGCAAGAAGGACACAGTGAAAGGGTAACCACAGGAACAACAGGGAGTGAAATGTTACACTGTGAGGAATATAACCAGTGCCACAAAAGAAAATGTGTAGGAACATTGATGGTAAAAAAAATTTGCTGTGTAAAATTTCACCTAAATTACAATACAAAAAAAAAAAAAAAATCACTGCTGTTGAATCAATTTGACTCATAGTGACCCCTCCTTGTGTTAATGAAGCAGTATCTCTATGGAAGTAGATTGCCTAATCTTCCTTTCAAAGAGTGGCTGGTGAGTTTGAACTACCATCCTTCTGGTTAGCAGGCAAATGCCTTAGGCACTACACAATCACAATAAAGAAAAAATAAAAGTGTCAAGGAAAGGTTTATACACAGAAATAAGCATTCTTTGATGATTACCAGGGATGGGAGGGGAGAGGAGGGAAAATTCCTAACTAGATAAGAGACACGTATTAATTTGGGTGAAGGAAAAGATAATATTCAAATTGTAGGTGACCAGCACAATATCACAAAAGAATAAGAAGACACAGAGAAGTACACAAGAGTTACAGACAAGAAAGGTAAAAACTATTACACACACAACTCTGCTTTATCAATGATAACAAACATTCTACAACTGGATACATAGATAGACAGGCAAGATAATCAGATTTGGGTTGTGAATGGGACTATGCCTACAATCATATATAGATTTGGCAGATGATATTTCTACTTATGTATTTGTATGTGCTGTAAAAATATCCATGTATATAGTAGAGCTAACAGTGGGAAAAGTTATGAAAACTTTTTATCCATACATCTAGAGGGAATGTATTGCTGCACTGGAAGCCTCAGGACCATAATTGCAGGGGGACATAGAAGTCAACTGGCCTACCATAATTCACAAAGACATTGTTCTACTTCCTACTTTGGTAAGTAATGACTGGGGTCTGAAAAGCTTACAGGTAGCCATCTAAGTTGCAACTATTGGAAAAAAAATGAAGAAAATTAAAGTTGCTTGGAAACAATTAGTCCAAGGACTAGTGGACCATGTGAACCTTAGCCTCCACTACCCTATGACTAGAAAAACTAAGTGGTATCTGGCTACCACTGCCAATCACTCTGAAACGGATGACAATCAGAAATATTATTTTATAATAATAATAATAACAACAACAATAAGACTAGGCTTATTGGTCTGATGGAGACTGGTGGAATCCCCAAGATAATTGCCTTTAGTCATCCTTCAGGTTTGGAAATGAACTCTCTCCAGTGGCTCAACTTTCAGCCAAACAATAGAAAGGCCTATGAGGTTAACAATAACACTACAGAGGTATACATTTCTTAGAACAATCAACAGTAAGAGATCAAAAAGGCAGCATTTGTCCAAGGATAAAGCTCAGAAGGTAGGAATGGAGAAGAAAGAAGGGCAAAGGGAAATGGTAACCACAGAGAGGAAGTAGGAAGAGTGCTGTTATATTGTGGGGATTGTAGTAATCAATGTTGATGTAGTAATCAACAGTATGAACTGTTGAATGGAAAACTAATTCAGTCTGTAAACTTTCACCCAAATAACAATACATATTTTTAAAAAAATACAATGAATGATAGATTTTTATCTAGATGGCCAGGATGGGAAGAAATAGCCCCAGAAAGGCTCTCCATGGGAACTGACTTTTGAGCGATGTGTTGAATGATGAGCAGGGCCTATGAACTGTGTGCATATACACACAACAGTTCCCTAAAAATTACCAGTCACAATAAGACTGCTCATGTGAGGATTTCACTGTCCAATCCTATTGGACTGTATAACTAAGACACTTCATCAGGTGGGCACTAAGCTGCAGTATACATCTCTCTTTCTATCAGCAAGTGTGTTGTCAGGTCAGGTCAGATGCAACATGACTGTATTTCTCTTTCTACATGGCTTTTCTTGACTCTGTCTGGTCCCTTTTGTTTGCTGGTCTGGCTCTCAATGAGAGGCTTCATGACGACCTCAGGCCAAAGCCAGGGTTAGGCTGGCAGTAGGACAGTTCTCAAAGAAAAACTTTTATGGGCAACCCCTTTATGGTGTATGTCCAAGCCTCCATTCCATTGACAACCTCCTCTCTGGGGGTGCCAGGGCCCATTGGTAACTTTCTGCCCAGAGATACCCAGATCCATTCCAGGGGACACTCAATCACCACTACTGTCTTCTCCTTGGGCTGACTCTGCCCACTGTTGCCATCTGCTGGTCTTATGATACCCATTGCTTGCACGGTTGTCACTGTTTCTCTATAGCTTAGCTTAGCTGTCTTGCTACCATTTCTCTTGGTCTTCAGTGTTGTCACCTTAGTGAGTGTTGCCAACACAGTGTTACAGCACTGTTTTAGGAAGTTCTCAGTGCAGGACCCCACGTCCAAAGGGCATGCTTCACTCCTGTCTCTCATCAATCAGGAAGCCTCCAAAATCTCTGTGAGACTGGCTGTTTATGTAGGAAAATTTCTTGTAAATTTTGGAGTGGCTTTCATCAACTGTTGTTGTTGTTGTTATGTGCTGTTGAGTTGGCCACGACTCATAGCGACCCCTCCTTGGGTTTCCAAGGCAGTATCACTACCGAAGTAGGATTGCCCAACCTTCCTTCCGAGGAGTGGCTGGTGGGTTTGAACCGCCAGCCTTCTGGTTAGCAGTCAAGTGCTTTAGCCACTATGCTATACAACTGACTAATCCTTTATTTGAATCATAAACCAACCAGTCCTACTAGGTGGATTTGCAAACGTCTATGTAAATAGCAAACCAACCAATCCTTTGCAAGCTGCTTATGCAGATAAAAAATTAAGCAATCCCTTGCCAGATTTGGCCCAATCATTCAATTTTGGAAAATTACAATCCTATGTGACAAGAAAGGCCACATTAAAAAAAAAAAAAAAAAAAAAGCATTGCACCAAAAACAACCCTTTGTCCCTTGCAGCTATGGGTTCTTTTACATATTTATGATTTAGAGGATTACTTCCATTTCCTTGTATCAGCATCTTTCTCCACCCTCTTCCACAGATTTACCAGGAAGGAGAATGTATTTAGTGGGATTTTAATTTGCTGCTTTCATTTTTAATGCAAGCACACTGTGCTTTTGACAATATGTAATCTAGTCCCTCCAAGACTTTTATTTCCCCATGTTTTAGACAACCAATTGTTTTGATTGCTTGTCTATTTCAAACCAGTATTCTGAGGTCTATTTCCCCTTTTAGCTTATATAATCAAAGCTGTCCTAAATGATGTAGTTACATGCTTTTTTTTTTCTTTTCTAAAGTTCTCAATATATTTTTAGATTTGTTTTACAAAAGGTAGGGAAACAGTCCCTCAGTTAGCATACACAGTATATCAACAACCAAGGTAAAATTTGGGCATCCTTAAGCTTTCAACATGCCACACTTCAACCCTTTCAGATCCTGTAAATTACATCATGTAACCATGTACATAAACACATGCCAATCAAAAGACAAACCTACTACTATTGAAACAATTTCAACTCGTAGTGGCTGTTATAGTTCAGTTGGTATGTCAGCTTGGCTGGACCTGGTTTAGAGTGGCTGGGCAGCTGGATGGAGTTATTCCCCATGATGAGACTGGCAATCAACTCCATGGTGGAATCTACTGGAGCAGCTGAGTAGCTGTCTCTCAGTTTCAGCAGGTGTTTCTCTCTTTCAGCGGGTGGGTTGTATAGTCAAGTTGGGTGCAAGCTTACTATGTTTCTCAGTCTTGCTTTCTCTCTCTGCAGCTTCTCTTGGCCAACTCTGGCCCCCTGTACTTGTTGGTCCAGCTCTAAACCAGAATCTTTGGGACAACTGTGAGCCAATGGCAGGGTTAGGCTGACATCATGACAGCTATCAAGGCAAAATTTTTAAGTGAACCCCTATATAGTATATGTCCAAGTCTCTGCTCCATTGGTAACTTTCTGCCTAGAGGTGCCCAGCTCCATTTTATAGGCCAGCTCTGCCTACTGCCACAGTCACAGTCTACTGGTCTTGTTTTGATTCCTAACACTTGTACTACTGTCACCATTTCTCTGCTGCTTATCTGTGCTGTACTATTCTTGGGTTTCTCTCAGTCTTCAGTGTTATTAGCTCAATGGATGTTCCCAGATCAGTGTTATAGCCTCTGACTTATATTGTAGCTCTTAGAGGAAATTCTCAGTGCAGAACCCTGTTTTCAATGGATGTGCTTCCCTCTTGTCTCTAGTAGATCAGAAAGCCTCCCTAACCGTTGTGATATTGGCTGCTTATATAGGAAAATTCCTTGTCAATTTTAGGACATGGCTTTCATAAACCAACAAATACCTCAGGTAGGTTGTCAACAAACCAGTTCTATTGGGTGGATTAGCAAGGCTCTTATGTGAATACCAAATGAACCAACACTTTGCAAGGTGCTTATATGCATGTTAAACTGACCAATCCCTGTAATCCACTTATGCAGATAGTAAATTGACTAATCTCTTGCAAGACTCTGGACTAACCAATCATTTCAGAGAATTATATATCCAGGGTAAGAAAGAACACACATAAAGGAAAATCCAGTGTGCCACCGGCTCACTATACTACCATGTAACTTGAGCATTGCCTGTATATAGATATATAGATATGCAGGTTTGTATATAACAGCTACAGGGATCCAGGTGATGAGAGGGAACTCAGGCATGCCCAAAGCAGCAGGGTGGGAGAGCAGGAGAAAGGGGATTAAAAGGCCCAGGAACCAGGACAGAAGAGAGTCAGCTGCAGGGGTCCAGGTGTGGAGAGGGAACTCAGGCACACCCAAAGCAGCAGGACAGGAGAGTGAGAGAAAGGGGATTAAAAGCCAGGAACCTAGACAGAGGAGCAGTCAGCCGCAGGGATCCCGGTGAGGAGAGAGAACCCAGGCACGCCCAAAGCAGCATGGTGGGAGAGTGGGAGAAAGGGGATTAAAAGGAACACAAACGCTTACAGAAGAGGAGTCAGTCAGCCACAAGGATCAAGGTAAGGGTGGTACGAGAGGTTTCCAATAGGGAGACAAACTTAGTTGTCAGTTTGTCCTACCGTGGTGACGTGTTGATATGAGTTTTGAGGTTGAGGCACTGGTGTTTCAAACCCATCGGAATGCACATAGTACACAGGTATCAGCCCAGCTTACAGACTGATACAGACTAGGAAGAAGGAAGAGGTGGTTCACTTCTCAAAGAATTGGCCAGGGAAAACCTTATGAATAGGAAAGAAACACTGTTTGATACATTACCACAAAACTTTATGAATAGTCTGCTTAGGTTAGAAGACTCTCAAAATAGGACTGGAAAAGAGCTGCATCGTCTGAGTAAACCCAGCCTTACTCCTATGGATAAGGTAAAGCTTTCAAGACCTCCATTTGCTGATGTGGCACCACTCAAAGTGAAGAGAAACAGCTGCAGACATCCATTAATCATTGGAACATGGAATGTATGAAGTATGAATCTAGGAAAATTGGAAGTTGTCAAAAATGAAATGGAATGCATAAATATTGATATCCTCAGCATTAGTGAGCTGAAATGGACTGGTTTTGGCCATTTTGAATCAGACAACCATGTGATCTACCATGTTGGGAATGACAGTTTGAAAAGAAATGATGTGGCATTCATCATCACAAAAGATGTTTCAGGATCTGTCTTGAAGTACAATGCTGTCAGTGATAGGTTAATATCCATACACCACAAGGAAGACCCGTTAATACACCTATTATTCAAATTTATGCCTCAACACCAAAGCCAAAGATGAGGAAATTGAAGATTTTTATCAACTTCTGCAGTCTGAAATTGACCAAATATGCAATCGGGATGTGTTAATTATCACTGGTGACTGGAATGAAAAAGTTGGAAACAAAGAAGAATCACTAGTATTTGGAAAAATAGGATGTTGGTGACAGAAATAATGGTGGAACTCACGTGCCAGAATTTTGCAAGACCAACGACTTGTTCATTGCAAACACCTTTTTTCAACAACACAAACGGTGGCTCTACACATGGACTTCACCAGATGGAATACACAGGAATCAGATTGACTACATCTGTGGCAAGAGGTGGTGGAAAAGCTCAATATCTTC
>NW_006921695.1:5394552-5410992 GCF_000298275.1 Orycteropus afer afer | reverse complement strand
GAAAGAGGGGGAGGCCTTCAAGGAGATGGATTGATATGGTGGCTGCGATGATGGGCTCAAGTATAGCAGGGATTGTGGGGCTGGTGCGGGATCAGGCAGTGTTTCGTTCTGCTCTGCATGGGTTCGCTATGAGTCTGAAATGACTCGACGGCACCTACTAACAACAACAACAACAACATATAACAGAAAGAAAGATTTCATGGGACACTAATTCTTTGTATTAATTGTTGACTTAAAACAGCATAAATTTTTTGTTTTACATTTCTGTGGGTTACTAGGCTAAAATCAATGTATCCACTTTACTTTGTTCCTCTCTGGAGGCTCTAGAGGAGAATCTGCCTTCCTGTCCTTTCCAACTTTTATAAACTTCCCACAATCCTTGGCTCGTGCCCTCCTTCCTCCTTCCTATTTCACAGTCAGAAATAGCATATCTACTCTTTCTCAACTTTCCATATCTCTGGTTGTCTAAACACAATCTGGAAAAGTTCTCCACTTATAAGGACTCATGTGATTAGATTGGGTATACCCACAGAATCAAGAATAATCTTTCCATCTCAAGATTCTTAATTTTAATCACCAGAGTCCCTGGAGATTAACATGCTTGTGCCCATCTTGCAGCCACTATGACAATCATTTCATTGAAGATCCTCTCCTTTTTCCTGACCCTCTACTTTACCAAGCACAATATCCTTCTTCTGGGACTGGTCCCTTATGAATACATGACCAAGGTACAAAAGAAAAAGTCTGTCTATTCTTTCTTCCAAGAAGCATTCCAGCTGTACTTCTTCCAAGATAGATTTGTTCAATCACTTGGCATCTATTGTATATTCAATATCTTTTGCTGACACCACAATTCAAATGTATCAATTCTTCTACTGTCTTCCATATTCATTTCACTTGCATATGATAATATTGAAAAATACCATGGCTTGGGTCAGTCACACCTTAGTCTTTAAAATGACATATTTGATTTCTAACACTTTAATAGATCTTTTGGAGCAGATTTACCCAAATGAAATATGTCATTTGATCTCTTGACTTCTTCTTCCATGGACATTGATTGTGGATCCCTGGAAACTGAAATTCTTGACAACTTCAATCTGTTCTCTATTAAACTTGATCTTGCTTATCAGTCTATATGTGAGGTTTTTTGTTTTGTTTATGTTAAATTATAATCCAACTGCTGAAGACTGTAGTCTTTGATCTTCATCAGTAGAGCTTCAAGTCTTCTTCAGGTTCAGAAGGCAAGGTTGTGTCATCTGGATATCATAGTTTGTTAACCAGTCTTCTTCTATGCTTGTGGTTTCTGGCCTTGTAGCTACCACCTCTAAGTCATCTTTCTTTTTTTCATGAAATGACAAATGCTGCTTATAGGGAATAGTTTTATCACCACATTTCCTGCAAGCAGAATTTTGGAGGTCTAGCAATCTTATTTTGTACTCTTTGTATCTCTTCCAGCCTCAATTCACAGCATTTCTGTTATAATATTTTTAAGTATTTTGTGGATCTCCTGTGTATGTAAAATATTTCTTAGATAATCTCTTCTCTATATTTTACTTCTGTTGAAGTGGCTGAGGTACAACACCCTTAAGCTTTCTAGATGCTCTATGGCTTAATTGGGACTATCTGTGAATATTTATGGGTCACACTCTTAATCTTTTAAAAGAGTCAGAGTACTCTGACCTTTTGATCATTTTGAGATGTTAGCAAAAACTTATACAATCACACCCTGAACTCTTTCTCTAGATCATACTTTGCAGACAGTGAATTTCTTAATCTTAGTGTCTTTTGCAATCATGCCTGGCTGATAATTTCCCAAAAAATATTGGTTCCTATCTACTTCCATAGTGATACTGCCTCAGAAACCCAAGGAGGGGTCTATATGAGTCAGATCCAACTCAATGGCAGTGAGTGAGAGATTTTTGCTTACCAGCTCTTCCCTCAATTTATATCTCTCTTCTCTCATTTTACCACAAGCAATTAAAAAAAAAAAAAAAAAAGAAAGAAAAAAAAAGGTTATGTCCTCAACACTTCGCTTAGAAATCTCCTTATCTAAATTTTCAATTCCATCATTTACAAGGTCTTTCTATATAATTGCAGGACACAATTCTGCTAAGATTTCTGTCACTCTGTAATGTTGTTGTGTTGTTATGTGCCGTCGAGTCAGACGCGACTCATAGCTACCCCTCCTTGGGTTTCCGAGGCAGTATCACTATGGAAGCAGATTGCCCAACGTTCCTTCCAAGGAGTGGTTGGTGGGTTTGAACCATCAGCCTTCTGGTTAGCAGTCAAGTGCCTTAGCCACTATGCTACCAGAGCTCCTTCACTCTGTAATAAGACTCCTTTTTCCATTAGTTTCTAATGATAAGTTCCTTGTTGCCTTCTGAGCACCTTTAACATCCTTGTTTCTATCAACAATCTCTTTATGATGATTTAAGTATACTCTAAGGCAATATATATTTTCTCGACCATATCTCTTACTTCCTTCTGAGTCATCATGAGCAGAGTTGCTAACATCTGTATTAGCATTATTATTAGCATTGTATTGATTAACAGCAATCTGTTCAAGGCAGTCTAGGTTCTTTTTTTTTCTTTTTATCTTGCTCCTCAAAAATTTTTCTGCCTTTTCCATTGCCCAATTACAAAACCACTTTCATAATTTTTTTGGTAATTGTTACAGAATCATCTTACTTTCAGGTACAAAATCTACATTAGTTTTCTCTTTTTGAGAAAAAATTGACCACAAGCATACTGTTGTTGCTGTTGTTAGGTGCCATAGAGAATGGTCCAACTCATGGTGACCTTAGGTACAACAGAATGGAATATCGGTTGGTCCTGTGCCATCCTCATGATTTTTGCTATGTTTGAACCTATTGCAATCACAGTGTTCAGTCAATTTCATTGAGTCTCTCTCTCTTCTTCACTGACACTCAACTTTATCAAGTCTTAGGTACTTCTCCAGAGATGAGTCTCTCTTGATGACATGTCCTAAGTAAGTGGGACAAAGTCTTGCCATCTTTACTTCTAAGAAGCATTCTGAATACTTCCTCCAAGGCTGTTTTGTTCTTTCTCTTGGAAGTTTAGTATATATTTAATATTTTTTTTACCAATAACACCAATGTGGTGGCTTAGTATGTGTGTGTGTGTGTGTGTGTGTGTAATCTTACATACTGTAACACCCTCTTTCTAGCATTGCCCATTAAATACACCCACTTCTCACTTATTGACTTGGTTAGGTTACAAAGCCAGGTCATTATATGAAAATCAGCTTTATGTGAGAGTTGAGGCTATGCATAGTCCTCAGCACTGGTGCCTTCCCCTTCCCAGTCACTCTTCATCTATTTGGTGTCCCCTTCATGCCTTGCGATACATGTGGCACGGCAGGCCTCCCTTTCCTACTATGCCTTACCTACTACTACAGAGTCCATGGGGGTAGGAGAAGGTGGTAGTTATGTCAGGGGTTACTTGCCACCTCTGAAGCAGCAGGGACCCATCACCAGTTGGCCATGCTTCAGGCCTCTGAATGAACCCCTACTCCTTGCCTCTTCACCTTCCTGCTCTGCCAGGCCAGAAAAAGACTTCAGTTGAAGATGGTTCATGTCCCTGTGGGTAGGTGAGGACTTGCCACCTATCATTAGATAAGTTGCCAAGAGACCTCTTTGAGAGAAGAGACTTCCAAGTCCTCCACCCAATTCCTGTGGTCCTAGCTCCCACTGCCTCCTTATGGTCCAGCCACCTCCAACTCCTACACACCAACTGCCAAGGACCTGGCATAGCTCTTCCACCCAACCCAGATAATATGGTCCATCAGCATCCCTCACAGCCTTGCTCCCTCTCACAGACATCACATTCCTCTTCCCCTTCTCATCTAAGTTCTTTGTTAATGTGCAAAATAGTTATACAGTAGATTTTGTATATTGTAAATTCAAAATATTGTATAACAAGATAGTCAGTAAGTGAGGAGTAGGTGTATAATAAAAACTCTCCTCAAGTTTCAGCTAAAGCCCATCTCCTCTAAATAGAAGAATTAATAGTGCCTTTCTCTTCTCAGAATTCATGTCATATTCATAAACTGCACTACTCAAGTGTCATTTATTCTGTGCTCTTTGTTGCTTTATCATTTAGCTTCAAAATATTGTTATCTTTAAATTTCTATTAGATACCAGAGGAAAGGAACTAGTTTTCCTAGCATAGTTGGTAGTGTTTTCCCCTGGTAGCCACTCTGATCCCACTTGTGAATGATGATATAAAGTAGAAAAGTTAACAGGATAATTAAAGGAGTTGAGATTATTTTTTAAAGTGATTTCTTTATAAAGCCAAAATACTTTACTAACATTGGGGCCCTTTGTATGTTTTATGCAGTAACTTACTCTAACTTACTAGTAAATGCATCTATTATTCATATAATATTTTCATTTATAGTTGCTTTTAATACACACCATTTCATTTAATCTTCACATGCAGTGTAGTAAATTACCTGGTATGGCTTTCCTAGCCATAATCTTTGTAACCTTCACTTTGCCATGAGCATCTGAGTAGCTGATTGTTAAAGTTATCCACCTGATAGATTTCTGTTGAACCAGCATGAAGCAATCTTCTGGGAAGTTCGTTCTCTGTCAGGTGTGTAGAATTCTGATATTAGGATTGGTTAGTTTGGCCACTCTGCCAGGCTCAAAAGGATCCCTGCTAGTGACAGAAGGAATCTCTCATTGCTGGCTAGGAGACTGAGAGATGCGCTGCTGAGACAGACATGAGAGACACACACTGCTGAGAGAGTGATGTGCTACTAAGAAACTGCCAGCTGCTGAGTGAGACAGCCAGCTGCAAAACATTAAGCGTGTTCCTGAACTTGAATTGTAGCCTATTTCTTCCCTAATAAACCCCATAATCTGTGAGTTCTCTGCATCCACTGCAGCTAATTATTGAACCCAGCAGAGAGGTGGTGGGTGCAGCGAAAGAATGGTTGGTGACAAGGTTAGTAAAAGGTTGGAGGGAGGCAATATATCTGGCTGTGCAGGCATAGATCTTGGGCTGCTTATAGTGATTCTGTGTTCTTCTTGTGAGATTAGAGGAGGTCAGATGATGTAGCTTCCTTGCCCTTTTAACCTCACAGGACTATTATAGGGCTATATATATTTAAATTCTCTACTCCAAAAATTACTTATTACAAAAAAAGAGGAAATAGAGTCACATTTATATTAGAGTTCTTTTTAACTGACTTATACAATGTCACACAATATCTTAGTAGCAAAACCAAAATTATTTAAGCCAAACTATCTGACTCTAAAACCAAGGTTTTTCCCAGTAAGTTCCACTTTCTTCTTTCTTACAGATTTTACAGATTGTATAACTTTATATACAGATTGTAAAGACTTTCTTTGCCTATTCTATAACCCATCAAATTTAGAAAAGTCTGTCTACTGAGCAGCAGTAGGTAAACTGTGGAATGCTGTTGTCGCTGTTAGATGCCGATGAGTCGTCTCTGACTCATAGCAACATAATTTGACAACAGAGTGAAACACTGCCTGGTCCTATGCCATCCTCATGATCCTTGGTAGACCTGAGCCCATCATTGCAGCCACTGTGTCAATCCATCTTATTGAGGGCCTTCCCCTTCTAACAATATGACCTAAGTAGGTGAGTCAAAGTCTAGCCATTCCCACTCCCAAGGAGAATTCTGGCTGCACTTCTTCCAGGATAGGTTCATTAGTTCATTTAGCAGTCCATGGTACTCTCAGCATTCTTTGCCAACACCGCAACTCAAAAGCATCAACTCTGCTTTAGTCATCTTTATTCATTGTCCAGCTGTCACATGCATAAGAGATAACTGAACATAGCACGGATTGGTTTAGGCACACCTTAGTCTTCAAGGAGACATCTTTGCTCTTCAGCAGTTGAAAGAGGTCATTAGCAGCAGATCTGGCCAATGCAGTATGTCTTTTGATGTCTTGACTGCTGCTTCCATTGGTGTTGATTGTACAACTAAGTAATGTGAAGTCCTTGACAACTTCAATCTTTTCTCCATTTATTGTGATGCTGCTCATTGGTCCAGTTGTGAGAATTTTTGTTTCCTTTATATTGAGACGTAATCCATACTGCAGACTGTGGTCTTCAATCTTTATCAGTAAGTGCTTAAAGTCGTCCTATCTTTCAGTAAGCAAGGTTTGTCACCTATGTCTCAGGTTTTTAATGAGTCTTCCTCCAATCTTCATGCCATGTTCTTCTTCATATAATCCCATTTCTCAGATTATTTGCTCAACACACAAATTGAACAACTATGGTTAAAGGTTTCAACCCTGACATACTCCCTTCTTGATTTTAAACCATGCACTATCCCCTTGTTCTGTTCAAACAACAGCCTACTGGTGTATGTACAGGTTCCTCATGAGTACAATCAAGTGTTCTGGAATTCCCACTATTCTCAATGATATCTTATAACTTGTTATGATCGACACAATCAAATGCTTTTGCATAGTCAATAAAATATAAGTAACCATCTTTCTGGTATTCTTTGCTTTCAGCCAAGATCCATCTGACATGGATATCAGCAATGATATACCTTGCTCCACATCCTCTTTGGAATCCAGCTTGCATTTCTGGAATTTTTCTGTCAGTAGATTGCTGCAGTCGTTTTTGAGTTTTCTTCAGTAAGATTTCACTTGCTTGTGATATTAATGATATTGTTTGATAATTTCCACATTCTGTAGGATCACCTTTCTTTGAAATGGGCACAAATATGAATTTCTTCCAGTCAATTGGCCAGGTAGCTGTCTTCCATCTTCCAAATCTTTTAGCACAGCAGAGTGAGTGCCTCCACTGTGGCATCTGTTTGTTGAAACATCTCAATGGGTATTCAATTAATACTTGGAGGCTTGTTCTTCACCAATTCCTTCATTGCAGCTTGACTTCTTCCTTTCAGAGCATAGGTTCTTAGTCATATTCCACCTCCTGAATGGATAAACAATGACCAATTCTTTTTGTTACTCAAACTCACTGACATGGTGTCAGATCTGACTAATAGTGACTCCTTCTTGATTTTCCAAGGAGGTATCACTATGGAGGTAGATAGCCCAATCTTCCTTCTGAGGATTGGCTGGTAGATTAGAACTTCCAATGACTGTATATTCCTTCCATCTTCTTTTGATGTTTCCTGCATCATTCAATATTTTGCCCATAGAATCTTCCAATATTGCAACTCGAGGCTTAGTTTTTTCCTTCAGTTCTTTCAGCTTGAAAAACGCTGAGTGTGTTCTTCCCTTTTGGTTTTCTAACTCCAGGTCTTTGCATATTTCATTATAATAATTGGCTTTGTCTTCTCAACCTGCTCTTTGAAAGCATCTGTTCAGCTCTTTTATCTTGTCCTTTCTTCCATTTGCTTTAGCTACTCTTTCTTCAAGGGCAAGGTTCAGAGTCTCTTCTGACATCCATTTTGGTCTTTTCTTCCATTCTTATTTTTTTTAATGATGTCTTGTTTTCTTCACGGATGATGTTCCTTATGTCATCCCACCATTCCTCTGGTTTTCGGTCATTGGTGTTCAATACATCAAATCTGTTCTTTAGGTGGTCTCTAAATTCAGGAAGGGTATAATCAAGGTCATATTTTGGTGTTTGTGGACTTGTTTCAATTTGTCTTCAACTTCAACTTGAACTTGCATATGAGCAGTTGATGGTCTGTTCCACATGGAACAGACAAGCTCCTGACTTTGTTTTGGCTGAAGATATTGAGCTTTTCCATTGCCTCTTGCCACAGATGTAGTCAATCTGATTCTTGTGTACTCCATCTGGCAAATTCACTTATATAGCCATTCTTTATGTTGTTGAAAGATGGTTTTTGGAAGGAATAAGTCATTGGTCCTTCAAAACACTATCAAGTGGTCTCCAGCATCACTTCTTTCACCAAGGCCATATTTTCCAACCATTGGTGATACTTCTTTGTTTCTAACTTTTGCATTCCAATCACCAGTGATAATCAATACATCTTGATTACATGCTCAGTCAATTTCAGACTGTGGAAGTTGGTAAAAATCTTCAATTTCCTCATCTTTGGTTTTGGTGGTTGGTGCATAAATTTGAATAATAGTAGCATTAACTGGTTTTCCTTGCAGGCATATAAATATTATCCTATCATTGACAGTATTTTACTTCAGGACAGATTTTAAAACATTCTTTGTGATGATGAATGACATGCCATTCTTCTCCAATTTGTCATTGCCAACATAATAGATCATATGGCTGTCTGAATCAAAACGACTAGAACCAGTCCATTTCAGCTCACTAATGTCTAGGATATAGATATTTATGTGTTCCATTTCATTTTTGACAATTTCCAATTTTCCTAGATTCATACTTCATACATTCTATGTTCTAATTATCAATGGATATTTGAAGCTGTTTCTTCTCATTTTTAATAGTGCCTCATCAACAAATGGAGGCCCATCTATATCATTAAGGTTAGCTGTACTCTAAGTAGGCAGCTCTTCCCCAATTGTGTTTTGAGTGCCTTCTGACCTGAGGAGCTCATCTTCTGGCACTACATTGGACTATTTATTGGTACTATATCACTAGTTTCAGGGCTATTCATAACGTTTTCCAGTAATATATCAGATAGTGTTTCTCTGCTATTCATAAGGTTTTCATTGGCTAATTTTCAGAGAAATGGACAGCCTCTTCCTTCTTCTGAGTCTGTCCTATTTTGGAAGATCTGCTGAAACCTGCCCACCATGGGTAAGCTTGCTGGCATTTGCAACACAGTCATAGTCTCCAGCCTCACAGCAACACATAAGTCATCAAAGGATGGCAAACTGACCCACAAGTTTGTCTCCCTTAGCTGTTCCAAACCTAAAATTTTGGCATGGTAGATGGAATAAACTAAATGGTCATTACTAAACTAAATGGTAGATGGAAAGTTTTACAATGAAAAAGGAAAGTGTAAATGAACTTAAAACTTAAAAGTAAGTTTAAGTGATTTCTGTGAGGACTAAGAAAACCTCATTTAAAGAGGTACTTGCATTTGTGAATGCAAAAAGATATCATGATCTGAATTAAGCAGGGATGACTTCTTGTTGTTGTTAAGTGCCATCGAGTCAGACCCGACTCATAACGACCCCTCCTTGGGTTTCCGAGGCAGTATCACTATAGAAGTAGATTGCCCAAATTTCATTTTCAGGAGTGGCTGGTGGATTTGAACTGCCAGACTTCTGGTTAGCATTCAAATGCCTTAGGCATTGTGCTACCAGAGCTCCTAGGGATGACTTAGGCCAGGTTTAAATAAAGATGAATGGTTTAAGCAAACATTCAAACCCTCTTTCATCCAAGTATTTGCATTACTTTGTGTCTCTGAGACCAGGCATAATTTAGAAATCTTGGAAAAAGTAAATGTAAAAAGAAATCCCTTCATCTGTATGTTATCTGAACAAAGCAACACAGATTTACAAGGATTTCACTGAAATTTCAAGTGTGAGGAAGGACTGACAAGCTTGTAGGGAGAGTGGTAATAGTAAAAGGAATTCCAAAGGACAGGACCTAATATTTTAAACTTTAATATATATAGCATATTCTGATGTATGCTTTTATTGAGCTGCTTTTATTTTTTTCTGTGACTAAATATAAAAGATATAAAGTGTTTTCAAATGTTCACTTTCTAGCTTTCTTCTTCTAAACCAATTTTTCAACAAAATTTCATTTCTCTAATTTTCAAATAGAACTTGAGCATCAAGGTTTGTGTTCTGATGTAAATCACTTTAGCAAAATAGATATGTTTGATTAGCTTACTGATATTAATAAAGTGGAATGAATGTTTATCACTTGCAAATTAACTCAGAATATAAATGTATAAATTTAATAATGTTATTCTAAGAATATCATTTTTATTAGTTTGCCGACTGTGGGGAAACATTTGTGTTCATTTCCAGTCAACTATAGTACTAACAATAACTGGAATTTCTTGAGTTTATGTGAGAATCATTGTTCTAAACACTTAATATGCATTATATTTTATAATCTGTATAGTCCTTACCTCAGATTTAAGAAGTAAATAATGACCCTAACTTCATTTTAAAGATGAGAAATTAGAGGCACACAGAAATCACACCTGTCCAAAGAACACAAATGATAGTGCAGCTAGATTTTGAACCCAAACAACAGTCAGATTCCAGAGACAGTATTCTTGCACACTGTGATACTCTGACTCCCTAGACAGGCTAAGAGAGTCCTTATGGTAACCTAAAGAGATATTTACATTCTTCTTAAAGTTTTTCACCTGAAGGTCCACTCTTAGTCCTTGTTCACATATTTAAATGTTAATTTTTAAAATTTTTGTTTCAAATATTCCTAAACTTACAGATTCCTAAACTGGCTTTTTTCCTAAACTGATTATCTATCAGAGATATTTTAACCATTAAGAAAAATAAAATGCAAACAGAATCAAGACAGTGTGTTCTGATCATGACGTACTTAGGTAGTCTGGATCCAGTTAGCAGATCTAAAAATATAATGGCTTAAACAAAGGAAGTTTAATACTTTAAAAAAAAATTACTATCTATGATAAAAGACAAAACCACCACTCATCTGTCAGTTTGTCATACTGTGGTGGCTTACAGTTTGCTGTGATGTTTCAAGCTATGCTACCAGTATTTCAAATGCTAGCAGTTTCACCCATGGAAGATGTTTCAGTGGTGCTTACAGACTAGGAGAGACTAAGAAATAAGAACTTGAGATCTACTCTTGAAAATTAGCCAATAAAACCCCTAAGGATCAAGACAGAACATTGCCTTAATTGCTAATTTTGAAGACATAATCAGGAGGGATCAGTTACTAGAAGAGGACATAACTTTTGATGAAATAGAGGGACAGTGAGGGTGAAGGATATTCTCACCAATTGATTGACACAATAGCTGCAATAATGGACTGGGGCATTTTGTTCTATTTTACATAAGGTCATAAGGTCATAGGAGTTGACTTCAAAGAGACTGTCTATCTATTTACCTTCCTACCTACTTTACCATCTATCTACCTATTTTTACTTTATTTATTTTTTTAATCAATCTATCTATTGATCAAATATATCTATTAATAAGATATACAGAGACTCTATAAGGTACTTTTGGGCTGAAAGAGAGTACCCGAGAAAGGACAACCTTGGGTTTGTCTCCCCTTGTATGCAACGTTTTTACCTCAATCCTTGATTTTAACATCTTTAGATACAGATGTTGAATCTATAAACTAAAAATTATGGTTTGGCCCACTGGATAGCTGAGAAGTTCTCTAGTTTGGTCAGGAAGGAGCTAGTCTGGAACTGCTGTACAAACAGCAGGCCTTCCTCCAGAGTACAGGCTGGGAAGCAACCTATCAACCAGAGGTCTATGCTCACAATGGGTGTTAGGGAGGGGTCCCTGCAAGGGCAGAGACCTTCCTGTTGTTGTTGTTGTTGTTATTTGCCGTCGAGTCGGCCCCGACTCATAGCGACCCCTCCTTGGGTTTCCGAGGCAGTATCACTACGGAAGTAGGATTGCCCAACCTTCCTTCCGAGGAGTGGCTGGTGGGTTTGAACCGCCAGCCGTATGGTTAGCAGGCAAGTGTCTTAGCCACTATGCTACGTTTGCAGAGGAAGCAGCTGTTTTATATGGACTGTATGAGATTCACATGGCAACATGCGGACTGCACAAGGCTCAGTTTCTCTGTTGAAAGGGCCATGGAAAGGTTATTACCAGGCTGAGGCTGCAAGATCTCAAAGGGTAGGCTTTCTTGGTCCTTGGCTGGAACAAGCATCATTAGATGTTCTCATGTCTGCACCACTGATACTGGGCACATGTCAGACACTGTAGGGAGTCTCTTCTTTCTGCTGTGTCTTTGCATAGCCCTGTCCTGAGAAAGCTTAACATTATCATGCTCACTTTAATGGAGAAATGCTTAAAGGAATTCCATTGCTTTTCACAGAGCATATATCAAAGGGTACATTTGAAGTCAAGAGGGATTTCATTGATAACTGACACACATACTATTTGTACTATGATGTCAAATTTATAAGGAAATTAGGGTGGTAAGGGAGGGATATTTGATTTTTGAAGCCCCATTCTTATTGTAACAAGTGTAAATATGACAATATGGTCTTTGTCAGAACAATTTGAAAAAAAAAGGTCACATCCTCAACCAAAAAAAAATAATAATAATCCAATTGCAATACTGGCTCATGGCAATCTTATATGTTACAGAGGAGACCTGCTTCATAGAATTTTCTTGACTACAATCATATGGAAGCAGTTCTCTATGCCCTTCCACAGATCCACTATGAGAAGTTAAGAACCTGGCTACATGCACTTTATCATATCATTTGTGAAACTGCAAAAGGAAGATGGCTGGCACTAAAATGTATCAATCAGAATGTTGTTGTTGTTGTTATGTACCTTCAAGTTGGACCTGACTCATAGCCACCCTTCTTTGGGTTTCTGAGGTGATATCACTACAGAAGTAGATTGGCCAACCTTCCTTACGAGGAGTGGCTGGTGGATTTGAACCACCAGCCTTCTGGTTAGCAGTCAAGTGCCTTAGGCACTACGCTACCAGAGCTCCCAGGATTAATTATATTAGTAACTTTTTTTTAAGTAGATAACATGATTTTCTAAAAATTGAAAAAGCACAAGTTCTTAAAAATGTTTTTTAAGTCAGTGTTGGTTTAAGGGCATTCCAAAGTTACTGCCTCATGATAATGGAATCAATATACAACTGATAGCGGCCCTATATAAAATCAGAATGCATCATCATAAAACATTGAAAACAATAAATCATAGAGGAAAATGGTTAGCAGTGCCATACAAATACATACAGAGCATTAAAGAAACTCAAAATGTGTGCTCCCTTTTTCCTTTGCTTAGATAGAAGGCCATATTATGAAACACTCTGATGGATGCCTTCTGGCAATGCGGATCCATAATTTTTTGTGTAGATATTCTAAGCTGGTGGAGTGGTGCCAATATCACTGCAGGTATTTGAAAAGTACACAATTCTTTGACATCTAAAATCAGATGATCTCCTCAGAAACTGCATAATTTATATGGGGTAAGCAATGGCTTTGTTTTAGATCAAATGAATTCATTTATTCATTCATGCATTCATTCAAGCTTGTTCAGTACATATTATATATATTATATATTATATGCCAAACTCTACCTAAAGTCAATGTTTTATATATATATATACGTGTGTGTGTGTATATATGTGTATATATATATATATATATATATATATATGTATCTATCTATCTAAGAGAAGAGTGAAGAATTTCCTCCTGACTTAAGGTCAGACTGATACTATAAACTAAAGAGGATTAAACATATATAATCACTCTTCACCTCTACAAAGAAGTGCTCTTCTTTATTTTTTTGTTTTAAACCCAAATACCTCTCATTCTACCTGTTTTATCCTGCTTTTGTTAATTAAGTAGTTGGTTTATAGAGAAATATTTCTCCATGCTGTAAAACTATAGTTGCAAACATGAGGATAAATGTTAACTCACCTTCAGAATTGGAGGGTATTAGGGAATACTGGGAAATATGGGAAACAGAAGTGCACATTTTTCTTGTTGAAAGTTCCTGCATAGATCTAACCAATTTTTGTCATACAAGACTGTGGTTTGGTGCTGCCGAATCTTCCAGTTTTTCAGCAGAAGCCAGAGATCTGTGTTTTTACGTGAAATTTTCCAGCTTTATGTGCTGGCTAGCTATTTTTAAAACACTATGTGAGCCAAATAAAATGTATCTGTGGCCCAGATTCAGCCTGTAGGTTGCCACTTTACAACCTGTGCTCTAGAGGCTTATAGCTCGAGTCAGCTACAAAAGCAACCCAATTGTTGCTCCCCGAAGCACTATGGCTCTTAATAGAAACAGAACCTTGATAAACTTTCCTGGGCAGTCTGTCCTCATTTTTCCAAAATTCAGTGGTGACAAGTCCAATCCATATCTTTAGAGGTTCTCCCTATATAGATTCTAACTTTACCTTCACCACCAGACCATGCTTTTCTTGAGAGAAGGGACTTTTTTTTCCCCCTAAAAGCAAATTACACAGCAATCTGGAGCATGTTAATTGCATAAATGAATGGGTTTTCTTTTATCAACAACTTCTTGGTAAGAATTTGGCTTGTGGATGCTTTTCTATATTTCTTTCCCTGTGTTCTAAGAAACATCCTGAAATATTGACTTATTGTTTTCTGTTGTTTTATTTAAAAGTAAAAGATAATTTTCATTCTTCTGGTTAAGTAATTTTTCTGACTAACTCAAAGGAAGATTGAATTCTTTGGTGTTAAAGGTTTAGAATAGTTGAAATTTGATAAGCTAGTTTAAGATCAGCCAACAGCTATCACTTACTATATGTCCTGGAAGGAGCTTTGGTGGCCCTTGTATATTAATTGAAAGGTTTGTGGTGTGAACCCACCAGCTGCTTCTTGGGAGAAAGAAGGGGGAGTCTGCTTCCATAAAAATTTACAGCCTTGGAAATACTATGGGGCAGTTCTACTCTGTTCTATAGGGTCAATATGTGGCAGAGTTGACTTGACTGGTAATGGGTTGGATTTGGCTTGCATACGCCCCAAAGGAAACCTTGTGATGCAGTGGTTAAGCACCAGTCAACTAACTGAAAGGTTGGCAGTTCAAATCCATCAACCACTCTGTGGAGGTAAACAGTGAGAGTCTTGAAAACCCTGGATCAGTTCTATTCTGTCCTATCTTGTTGTTAGTTGCCGCCAAGATGACTTCAACTCATAGCAACCCTATGTACAACAGAAGGGAACACTGCCCAGTTATGCACCATGCACACAATCCATGTCATACTTAAGCCCATTGTTACAGCCACTGCCCCAATCCACATTATTAAGGGTCTTCCCCTTTTTTGCTGACCCTCTGCTTTACCAAGCACGATATCCTTCTCCGGGTAATGATCCTTTCTGACAATATGACCAAAGTAGGTTAGATGAAGTGTGGCCATTTTTGCTTCCAACAGCATTCTGGCTACATTTCTTCCAGGACAGATTTCTTTGTTTCACTGGCAGTCTATGGTATTTTCAGTAATCTTTTCCAACACCATAATTCAAAGAAATCATCTCTTCTTCAGTCTTCCTTACTCATAGTCCAGCTTTCATGTGCATATGGGGCATTTGAAAATACCATGGCTTAAGTTAGGTGTACCTTAGTCTTCAAAGTGACATCTTTGCCTTTTAACACTAGAAGTCTTTTGCAAGAGATTTACCCAGTGCCATATGACATCTGATTTCTTAACTGCTGTTTCCATGGGTGTTGATTGTGGATCCAAGTAAAAGAAATCCCTTACAACTTCAATTGTTTGTTCATTTATGGTGATGTTGCTTATTGGTCCATTTGTGAGGATTTTTGTTTTCTTTATGTTGTAATCCACACTAAAGACTATAGTCTTTGATCTTCATCAGTGAATGCTTCACGTCATCTTCATTTTCAGCAAGCAAGATTGTGTCATCTGCATATCACAGGTTGTTAATCAGTATTCCTCCAATCCTGATGCCATGCTCTTCTTCATATAGTCCAACTTCTCAGATTATTTGCTCAGCATACAGATTGAATAAGTATGATGGAAGGATACAACCCTGATGCACACTCCCCCTGATTTTGAACCATGTAGTATCCCCTTATGCTGTTTGAACAACAGTCTTTTGGTCTATGTACAGGTTCCTCATGAGCACAATTAAGTGTTCTGGAATTCACATGCTATCCATAATTTGTTATGATCCACACAGTCAAATGTCTCCACATAGTCAATAAAACACAAGTAAACATCTTTCTGGTATTCAATGATATCTCTTATTCCACCTCTTCTTCTGCATCCAGTTTACATTTATGGAAGTTTCCTGTCGATTTACTGCTGCAACCGCTTTTTGAATTATCTTCTGCAAATATTACTTGCATGTGATATTAATGATATTTTTTTTATAATTTCCACATTCAGTTAGATCACCTTTCTTTAGAATGGGCACAAATAGCTATCTCTTTCAGTCAGCTGGCCAGGTAGCTGTCTTCCAAATTGCTTGTCATAAACGAGTAAGCACCTCCTGTTCTGCATTCATTTGTTGAAACATCTCAGTGTGTATTCCATAAATTTGAGGTGTTTTGCATCTATTTCTTCAGTGCAGCTTGGTCTTCTTCCTTCAATATCATTGGTTCTTGATCATATACAACCTCCTGAAATATTTCAACATCAACCAATTCTTTTTGATATAATGAATCCATATATTCCTTCCATTTTCTTTTGATGCATCCTTAATGATTCAATGTTCTGCCCATAGAATCCTTCAATATTGCGACTCAAGACTAAAATTTTTTCTTCAGTTCTTTTAGCTTGAGAAATGCCTTGAGCATTTCTCAAACCCTTTGGTTTTCTAACTCTAGGTCTGTGCACATTTCATTATAATACTTTACTTTCTTT
>NW_006921695.1:5373844-5394452 GCF_000298275.1 Orycteropus afer afer | reverse complement strand
TCTTCAAGTCTTTTATCTTGTCCTTTCTTCCATTCATTTTAGCTCTCTCCATTAAAAAGCAAGATTCAGAGTCTCTTCTGACCTATATTTTGGTCTTTTCTTCCTTTCTTGTCTTTTTAATGACTTTTTACTTTCTTCATGTATAATGTTCTTTATGTCATCCTACAACTGGTGTGGTTTTTGCTCATTGGTGTTCAATGCAGCAAATCCATTCTTCAGATGATCTCTAAATTTGGGTGGGACATAATCAAGGTTATATTTTCATTCTTGTGTACTTGTTTTAATTTTCTTCAGCTTCAACTTGAACATGCTTATGAACAGTTGATGATCTGTTCCACAGTCAGGCCCAGGCCTTGTTTTGACTGATAATATTGTACATCTCCATCACCTCTTACCACAGATGTAGTCAATCTGATTCCTGTGTATTCCAAGTGGCAAGGTCAATATGTATAACCATTGTTTGTGTTGTTAAAGAAAAAAGATATTTGCAATGAGTAAGTTGTTGGTCTTGCAAAATTCTATCATGTAGTCTCTGGCTTCATTTCTATCACTAAGGGCATTTTCCAAATATTAATGATTCTCCTTTGTTTCCAACTTTCACATTCTGATCACCAGTAATCATCAGTACATCTGGATTGCATGTTTGGTCAATTTCAGACTGAAGAAGTTGGTAAAAATCTTCAATTTCTTCATCTTTGGCTTTAGTGATTGGTGTGTATATTTGAGTAACAGTGGTATTAACTGGTTTTCTTTGTAAGTGTATGGATATTATCCTATCATTGATGGTATTATACTTCAGGATAGATCTTGAAACATTCTTTGTGACTATGAATGTGATGCTATTCCTCTTCAATTTTTCATTCCTGGAATAGCACATCATATGACTGTCAGATTTAAAATGACCAATACCAGTCCATTTCAGCTCACTAATGCCTAGGATAATGATCTTTATGTGTTCCATTTCATTTTTGACAACTTCCAATTCTCTTAGATTCATACATTATTCCTTCCCCAATCTATTAACAGATGTTAGCAGTTCTTTCTTCCTGTTTTGTGTCATGCTCCATCCACAAATGGTAGTCCCAAAAGCTTTCCTCCTCCATGTAATTAAGATCAACTCTATTTTGAGGAGACAGCTCTTCCCCAGTCATATTTTACATGACTTCCAACCCGAGGGACTCATCTTCCAGCACACTGTCCCAGGAATGTTTTATATATAAACATATACATATATCTTTATATATGTTGACTACTTCTGGTTAGCAGTCAAATGTCATGCATACACACACACACACACACACAGAGACATGTTTGTTTCAGTTGAAATTGACTCTCCAGCAACAAATTTGGTCTTTTAGTTTTTTATATGCCCCAAGCATTGCCTATGGAAGCAGTAATCAAGAAATCAGTAACTTAACTTATTGAATTGGGAATATCAACTGAAAAAAGACCTCTTTAAAGTTTTAAGAAGAGAAAATGTCACTTTGATGACTATGCTATAGCCTTTCAATTGATTCATGTTCTTGTGAAATGCGGACAATGAAGTCGGAAGACAGAAAAAGAACTGAAACATTTGAATTAGAGTGTTGGTGAAGAATATTGTGAACTCCCAAAAGAAAGAACAAATCTATCTTGAAAGAGCACACCCAGAATTCTCCTTAGGAGCAAGGATGAAGAGATTTCATCTTGTTTACTTTGGGCATGTCATCAGGGAAGACCAATTGCTGGAAAACTCAATCATAGTCACTAAATAAAGAATCCCCCAAAAAGAGACCAGCCTTACATGAGATGGATTGACACAGTATCTACAATAGGAGTTCAAACATCCCAAAGACTAGGAGATAGTGTAAGACAAGGCAATGTTTGGTTGTGTTATGATTAAGGTTGTCATAAGTTAGAACAGACTAGATCTGACTGGAACTAACTGGAAGGCAATGGATAATGATAATATGCCCCAAAGCTTAGACCTAGAAGTCAGCATTCATGCCCTGAGAAGCAAGTCTTTGGCAAAAGTTTCTAGCAGAAAAGCCGGATGCATAAAGAAGTGTCTGTCAAAATTGACACGGAGGTCTCCATACAAAGGTCTCAGGTACCGATCCTTTGGGAGGAAGCAGCATGTCTACCTCATCTGAAGTCACCTGCCTCCTGAGTCCAATGCTATTTATTGTGTTTGCATCACATCTGTGCTGTATTGGGTCTCCTGAGAGTGTGTACATCTGCTATCTCTAGTTTTGCAAATCACCCCACTCATGCCACTTCCATTTGTGGACCTTGGGCCACGTGCTTATTTTGAAATGGAATTGAAAGACAAAAACAAATACATGAAAAAGAGTTATATAGATATGCTTTTAGGTGCTAAATCTGTAAATATAATTTGGGGCTGTTATCATTTCAAGAAAACAGTTCTAAATTCAATATAACTTAACATGCTAAAAAAATAATAGCTACTATTTTAGAATACCAGTCCACTGCCATTGAGTAGGTTCTGGCTCATAGTGACCCCCATTGGGTTTCCAAGGTGGTAAATCTTTATGGAAGTAGATTGTCCAGTCTTCCTTCCATGGAGTGGCTGGTGGGTTTGAACTTCCAACCTTCTGGTTAGTAGTCAAATGCCTTAGGCACTGTGCCACCTAAGCACCTCCATTTAGAGTAGGGACAATAAATGTTAAATATTTTACATGTATTAATTTGTTTAATCTACACCAAAAAAATATCAAGGGAGGATTATATGTACTAGATAAGTGAAATGTTTATCTTATTTATTTTTTGTTAAAAACATACTAAGGCAGTTATTATTTTCACTTAAACATTTGATGAAAATGATACTTAATGAGGCTTATATATTTTGTTTAAGTTCACCTTCAGTAAGTAATCAGGACTAGATTTGAATGCTACTAACAGGAAAATAGTGACAGTGGTGTTTCAGTGGTAGAATTCTTACCTTCCATCTGGGAGATTCTGGTCTTGTTCCCAATCAATGTACCTCATGCCACCACTCCTCTATCAATGAAGGCACGTGTGTTGTTACGATGAGAAATGGTTTCAGTGGAATTTCCCAACTAAGATGGACTAGAAAGAAAGACCTGAAGAGCTACATCTGAAAATCAGCCAATGAAAACTCTGTGGATCACAATGGCCCATGCTATTGTGCACAGGGTCACTGTGAATCAGTGGCTACTAACAGCAACAGAGAAACTGAAGGGTTTCCCACTGTATTACAACCTTGGTTAATTTCACCCACAGGCTGCAATTTGAACAGTGATTCACTGACCCTCCAATTGTATACTTATGTGTGTATTAGGAATGATTTAGACCACAAGTAACAGAAAACCTAACAGTGGATTCAATAAAATTGCAAGTTGGGTTATGTCAGAAGTAGATTTAAAACTGAGGCTAGCTTCAGGATGTTTTCATGGAGAGTGTTCTAGAGAATATCTCTAAGGCAAGTGAAGAGGATTCTGGATAGATGGGGAAGTTAGGCTGCATTTCTTTGACAAGGCTTCAGCTGAATTTGTGGGGATTTCCAAAGATGGAGTAACCCTTCAGAATTAACCTATATTGGATAGAGGCCCAGGTTTCACACCCTGTTTTGTTTACCTCGGTGCTTCTCTAACAGAAAATACCACAAATGGGATGGCTTTAACAAACAGGAGTTTATTCTGACAATTTGGAGACTTTAAGTTTGAATTCAAAGTGCCAGGCTCTAGGGGCTGGATGAAAGCCTCTCAATCTTGGGCTTCAGCTCTGCCTCCTGATCCCAGCTCACTGAAGCTGGAGGCTTTTCTTTTCTTTTCTTTTAATGCATTTTATTAAAATATAATTTATGTACAGTAAAATACACAAAACTAAAGTGACATGGGTCAATGCATTTTTTTTTTTTTTTTTGTTTTGCAGTGTTCACTCTCCTCCCCTCCCCTTCCACCCCTGGCAACCAACTAAGAAAGTTTCCCTCCAAATATAAACCTTTCCTTGACCCTCCACAACAATGAACTAACACTATATTTGTCCTTCTGTTATTGACTTATTTCATTCAGCATAATGTCCTTCAAGTTCTTCCATATTATTCAGTGTTTTGCAGACTCTACATTATTCTTTAGTGCTTCATGGCATTCCAGTATGTGTATGTACCATCCACTCTTCCACTGATGGGCACATAGGTTGTTTCCATCTTTTTGCTATTGTAAATAGTGCTATGATGAACATGAGCATGCATATATCTGTTCCTATCCTGGCTCTCACCTCTCTAGGATATATACCTAGTAGTGGGATTGCTGGGTCAAATGGTATCTCCAATTCTAACTTTCTAAGGAATTGCCATATTGCTTTCCACAGTGGTTGTGTCACTTCACAGTCACACAAGCAGTGTATGAGAGTCCCAATCTCTCCACATCCTCACCAGCATTTGTTATTTTCTGTCTCATTGAACCTTGCCATCAGTGCTGAGGTGAGATGGTATGTCTCATTGTTGTTTTGATTTACATCTCTCTGAAGGCCAATGATTGTGAGCATCTTTTCATGTCCTCCTTGGTGAAGTGTCTTTTCATGTCTTTTGCCTATTTTTCAATTGGATTGTTAATTCTTTGGTGTTGAGGTGTTGGAGTTTTCAATAAGGTGTTGGACTTATCAATCTTAGAGATAAGTCTCTTGCCAGATAATGTAGTTATCAGCAAATATGAATTTGTTGCTATCATTTTTGTCATGTGCTTTTTCATTGTGTCGATTTCTTTGTTCGATATAATTTTCTCTGCTGAGTTCATTTTGTTTATGAATCATGTTATCACTTCCTTCATTGCTATTGTTTTAGTATTTGCTGAATATTTATGCTGGTCCTCTTTGTTTATTTTGATATAGAGGTTTATAGTTTTTCTTAGAGGTTACCCTATGATTTATATTTTTCTTCACAAGTGTAGAACAGTCCATTCTATCTTGTAGTTTTCTTGACTTCTCTACCGTCTAAAAGTTCTGTAATGACACAGTTCTTTTCCTCTTTTTGGTTTGTAGCTGTCCTTATTTGTCAGTTCATTCCCTGTTTACAATCTTGTAGGGTTATTTACTTTGGATACTTCCATAGCTGGGTTGGTTTCTGGATTATATTATCATGTGTGTTAATGGTCAGTTGTTGTTGGCTGTTGTTGCTTCTCTGTCCAAAGGGCTCCCTTTAGCATCTCTTGTAAGGTTGGTCTGGTTTTAACAAATTCCCTTAATTTCTGCTTATCTGGAAACGTCTTAATTTCACCATCATATTTGAGGGACAATTTTGCTGGGTACATAATTCTTGGTTGGAAATTTTTCTCTTGCAGTGTTTTATATATACCATCCCACTGTCTTCTCGCCTGCATGGTTTCTCTCAAGAAATCCAAGCTTAGTCTTATTGGTTGCCCCTTGTAGGTAACTTTTTGTTTTTCCCATACTGCTCTCATGAGTCTTTCTTTGTCTTTGGTTTTGGTGAGTTTGATGATGGTATGTCTTGATTTCCTTTTGGGGTCTATCCTGTTTGGGGTTCATTGGACTTCCTGAATGGATATATTCTTGTCTTTCATCATATCAGGGAAATTCTCCTCCAACAAATCTTGGACAATTTTCTCAATGGTTTCATTTTTCTCTTCCTGTTCCGGAATTCCAGTGACATGTAGGTTATTCCTTTTGATGGTATCCCACATGTACCTTAGGCTTTCTTCATTTTGTTTTAATCTTCTTTCTGATTGATCCCTTTCCAAAAAAGTATTCAGATATTTGTTTTCAGTCTCATTAATTCTGTCTTCCATTGCATCAATTCTACTCTTTTGCCCTTTCAATGTGTTATCTATTCATGACAATTTAGTGTTAATCTTCTAGATTTCTATCTGTACATTTAGAATCATTTCTAATTTTTCATTTATTTTGTCATTTTGTTCTTGTTTTTCCTTCCAAAATTCTTCTCGGGCTTTGTCTGTGTTTTCCTTGGTCTGTCTCTCCATCCTTTGAAGATACCTAAATATAAATCTTTTGAATTCCATATCAGGGAGTTCCAATGCTGCATCTTCCTCAGGGATGTGTTTTGGATCTGTATCCTGGTCACTTGTTTCTCCTGATTTATCTTGCTTCTCTGAGTGGACTGTGATGCTCTGTTGTCTCTGAGGCATTGTGATGTTTTTGTGTTTATATTTAATTGGGATTATATGTTGGAGTAACTTGCCCACAATTTTCGTGTTCTTTGTTTTGTTTGTATGTTATCTATGCAGGCAGGGCACTGTGCTGTGCTCCTCTATTCACTAGTTGACAGCACCTATGCACTCACCACCTGTCTCTTTTCCTATTATCAGCCTCTAGTATGTCCTTGTTGACCCTGGCAAACAGAGCCTGTTTGTAGGTCCCTGGAATCTGAATGAGAATGTTATCACTCTAAAATCCAAAATGGTTGCCACTTGTAAACATTCAAAATGGGTGCTCCCTTGGTCACTTTAAATATCCAAAATGACTGCCACATGTAAACAATCAAAATGGCTGTGCCCTCCGGACAGCAGAAAATCCACAGCTCAGGTTATCTCCCTCCTTGCTGTTTCCCTTCCTAGTCATAGGCCACCAGAGTAGTTGTCCCTGCAGGCCTTGGTGACCAGGACTGATCTTTAGGTCAATTCTCAGGTCCCAACACCAGTTGGAAATATTCAGGCAGTTGGTCTCGTCAGAGTAGCTGACAGTCCGCAGCTCTGTCTCTGTTCTTATTGTTTTCGCTCAGGTTTTTCCACTAGTTGGTGCCTAATCCACTTCTGTATAGTTCCTTTCAAAGCTCAGGGTACCAGGATTATCTTCTGTATCTGTGTCAATTGTTTTTTCTTTTCTTTGTTGAAGAGGTTCTATGTCACTTGTCTGCCTATTCTTCCATCTTACTGGAAGTCCCAAAAATATTTTTTAAAAATAAATTCCCCATGAAGACAGTTAACTAAGTCCTTAACCAGAAAGAGAAGAACTGTGAGTTCCAGGCCCCAAACGATGTCTTTCTAGTGGCCTGTCTTCCAAGCTATTGAAGCTGGGGGCTTTTCTTCACTCAGTTGCTGGCTGCTGAGGCTGACAAACTTAAGGTCAACAAGTAACAAGGCACAGTCCCAATATTACTAAACCACACAGTAGGCCATTAATTCAAGTCCAGTAAAAGGCCTAAGATTGGCATAGCATGGTAAGCTGCTGAACAATGACTCAGCTACGTGCAGGGTTCAAACATGCCATAAGCTAGAAACCATTCCCAAAGCTGCTTTTTATACATGGGAAGCAGATTACATCCCTAAAGCATCTACTCAGCTGCCTGTGGTAGATCCCACCATGGAGTTGATTGCCAGTCTCACCATGGGGAATAACTACCACCAGCTGCTCAACTACTCAACCAGGCCCAGCCAAGTTGACACACAGCCTTAACTACTACACACCCCCACCTCAACCAGTCATTGTATTTGTGTTTTCTCAGACACAGGCATATTCTTCTGTGAAGAGACTCCAGCTGAAAGTATATATGAACAAGGTTGCTTAGCTGAAAGATGTCATTTTATAATCCTCCCAGCAGCCAGGGGAATAAATTATTTAGTCCTTGAAGAAGTCTATAGGAAATCCAACACTGCATCTACCACAAACAAATATTTTTATTTTGCCAGATATCACAAAAAAGACTAAATATAAATGTCTGTTTATTTTGGCTCAGCCATTCAGTGATGTCAGGACTTTTCTGTATGTCTAAGTTTCTCCTGGTCATTTTTTATAATTGCAACATGGTAAATCTAACTCTAGGCATCAAGACAAGGAAATGGAGAAAGGGCTTATACCAATTACCTCAGTCTCTTTTATCAGAAAAGCTACAGTCTGCCCCAACCACCTCAGGCAAACTTACCCTTATTTTGTATTGTCCAGAATGAGGTCAGAGGGCAAGGGAGACTGGAAAATGTAATATAGTTCATTGAAGGACACAAGAATGTCATGATAGGCTTAATATTCTGAGACTAAGGATGTTATGATTGGATGTGGTTTATTAAAACAGGAAAAGCAAAAAAAAATGGATAGGTTGAAAGCAAAGTTATGTCACATGTCATTTTACTATTAATCTGTAATTTCAGTGACCCCTAAGAAGCATATGTCTTATCTTCATACAAAGAACACCTGAGCATTTGGGTATGGAGAGGGAAGTTGTGGACATGATGCTTATAGAAGAACCAATAAAACTCCCCTTAATTGGAGCTTATCTCAGGTTAATCTTTGCATTGACAGAATATCAGAGACAATAAAGAATAAAGTGGGGATGGATAAAAGGACAGGGAAAATACACTGAAGTTAGACAGGAATTCCAACTTTGCATGTATTAGGTAATAAAAAGAATGACTGAAGAACTCCGATTCTATCCCATAAGAGATAAAACTGGGCTTTTACTTATATCATCTCTGTGTGCACTATCATAAACATTTAGCTTCTTATTTGCTATTTCCCAAATGCTGATGTTTATTGACATTGATATCAGACAAGAGTGCACCTGTGATGAATTAGCTCTGTGAGGCTTATAAATAGGGTCATCCCGTTGCCAAAACACATGGCCATCAAGAATAGAACTGCCCCATAGGGTTGTCAGAATTATAAATCTTTACAGAAGCAGACTGTCACATCTTTTTCTCAAAGAACAGCTGGGTGGTTCAAGCCATTGTTTATATAGCAGCCAAGTGATTTAACCACTGCACCAGCAGCTCTTAAATAGGGTCATAGGGTCCTAGAAATTTAGGGCTGGGAGAGCCTTTGGAAAACATCTAATGAAAACTCACCTTTTTTACACACAGGGAATGGAGGAAAAAAAGGAGCAAGTTGCCCAAAGTAAATATAGGTGTAAATTTTGAAAAATCCCCCCTTTTATTTTTTTTCCATTATGCAATAATTATGCATTTTGCCGGTCTTGGATTTTGTGGGCAGACTTGAGCACAGTGTGATTATAACCAAAAAAAAAAAAAAAAAAAAAAAACTGAAAAGATTCATGTGTATTCAGGGAAAAGAAATGCAGATAGCTTAAGTAGTTTTCTTAAGATTGAAGTCTACATTAGGAGCCAAAAACAATCAAACATTAGAAGTACCACCTATTGAGAAAGTAATTATTTTAAAATAATGCATGGTAATTATTACTAAATTCAAAGAACAATTAATATGTTCCTGAATTGGCAAAATAAAACATATATTTCAGAAGGCATCTATTTAAATTGGTCGTGTCCCAACAGCACAAATCTACACTGATTTCAATGGCAAAGGTTTGTTTAATGGGAAAACCTATCCAAAGAGAAATATTTGTTTCATGTGTAGTGGGGAAATATCCATCTACTATTAGGTTGGTACAGAAAGCCAAAAGTTTTGCAAAAATTTCCACTGGCTTGTTGTTGCTTATGAGCCAAGTGAGAGAAATATTTGGGGAAAAAAAAAAATCAGTGGGGGTGGGTCAATCACTTTTTAAAATGCTGCTTTGGCAAAAATTTCCATGGAGATTAGTTAGTTCAATAAGTGAATAGTGTTTTGCTGTTATTGGACATGGTATGTTAAAAATCGAACTCACTGCCATGGAGTCGAATCTGACTCATAGTGCCCCTTCTTGGGTTTCCTAGGAGGTATCTCTATGGAAGTAGATCACTATGTTAGGAGTATAAATAAAGTTCCATCATAAGTGAACTGGCAAAGTGAACATTGTCATCTCAATAAGAAATTCCTTTGTAATAGAGGCTACTGACAGATCAACTCCTAAGATGCATGTTGCCCTTTCGTATATTTTTGTCATACTAATTAGCAAACTGTCTACATTATTATTTTGCTTCTGCATTCATTATTTCAATAAATACTTATTAAATCAAATTAAAGTTTGTATCATAAAAGATAAAGTTAAGAGAGAAATTGGGAGTGATTGTCAATTAAACCTCTTAATTGTACAAAAGAACAAAGGCCAGAGATCAGAAATGACTTTGTCAAGTTCACAAGCTAGTTAGTGAAGGGTTTCCAGATTCTTTCATTGTATTACATTACTCTTCATTGAAGGAGAGGAGGATTTCTCAGTTAAGTCCCTACTGTCTTAACATAGTCTGTAAAATGAGATTATTTATTAACAACTTTCTTTTTTTTTTTTCCCCTTATTTTCCAGAACAGGAAAGAGTATGAAAGACAGACCAAGGGAGAGCTATTAAGAATTGGCAGGTAAGAGAGGAAATAGGAATGTTATATAAAAATTTAGTATACTTTTCAGAGGGACACATAACTTTACATATTTCAATAGTCCTTGAGGACTTAACTACTTAAAATACATTGCTATCATTGAAGTTTATAGTGTTAGTTTTGAGTTAAAAAAGTAGTTTAATATATGCGTACTACATAACATGCATGCCTAAAATTTCAAGGCAAGAAAGAGTGCAAAGTGGAATTAAAATCCAACTACAACAAATTTTACATGCAACCTCTCACACTTTGAAGAAAATGCAAATTAGTAATATGCAAATTATTTCTTGGACACTAATATGAAATGATGTATTGACATAATTCAGATCAACATATTTTATAGCATATAGTCAAATTTTATTTTATTCTAGCCCTTAGTTATTAAAATTTCCTTTCCTCCATTTAATTCCAATTAAATATTTATTGATTATAATAGTGATTAATTAAGAATTCAAATAAACTTGTTATTTTATCTTGTAACTTGTAGCTAGGAATTTTTTTCAGTAATAAAATTACAGAAAACTTTTTTTTTATTTTTGACTTAAGCACTTTCAATACAGGATGTTGTTGTTGTTGTTATGTGCCCTTGAGTCGGCTCTGACTCATAGTGATCCTATATACAACAGAATGAAACATAGCCTGGACTTGCACCATCCCCACAAATTCTTTCTATGCTTGAGCCCATCATTGCAGCTACTGTGTCAATCCATCTAATTTAGGATTTTCTCCTTCTCTACTGACCCTCTACTTTACCAAGCATGATATTCTTCTCCAGGGAATGATCCCTTCTGACAACATGACCAAAGTAGATGAGATGAAGTCTGGCCATTTTTCTAAGGAGCATTCTGGCTGAACTTCTTCCAGGACAGATTTATTCCTTCTAATAGTCCACTCCTCGGAAGGAAGGTTGGGCAATCCTACTTCCATAGTGATACTGCCTCGGAAACCCAAGGAGGGGTCGCTATGAGTCAGGGCCGACTCAATGGCAAATAACAACAACAACAACAACAATAGTCCATGGTATTTTCAGTATTCTTCACCAAGAGCATAACTCAAAGACATCAACTCTTCTTTGGTCTTCCTTATTCATTGTCCAGGTTTCACATGTATATGAGGCTGTTGGAAATGCCATGGCTTGGGTTAGGTGTGTCTTAGTCTCAAAGTGACCTCTTTGCTCCTCAATCCTTTAAAGAGGTCTTTTGTGGCAGATTTGCCAAGTACAATATTATATCTTATTTCCTAACTGCCGCTTCCATGGATAGTGGGTTGTGGATCCCAGTAAAATGAAATTTATAACAAACTCAATCTTTTCTCCCTTTATCATGATATTGCTTATTGGACCAGTTATGAGGATTTTCATTTTCTTTATGTTGAGGTATAATTTATATTGAAGACTGTAACTTTTGATCTTCATCAGTAAGTACAAGTCATCTTCACTTTCAGCAAGCAAAGTTGTGTCATTTGCATGTCACACATTAATGTTTCTTCTGCCAGTCCTGATACCACATTTTTCTTCATGTAGTCTACTCTAAATTTTCAGATTATTTCCTCAGTGTACAGATTGAATACCTATGGTGAAAGGATACAGCCTCAATGCACATTCTTCCTGATTTTAAACCATGAAGTATGCCCTTGTTCTGTTCAAATGACAGACTTTGGTGTAGTGTAGGTTCATGAGCACAAATAATTGTTCTGGAATTTCCATTCTTCTCAATGTTATCCATAATTTGTTATGATCCACAAAGTCAAATGCCTTTGGTTATCAACAAAACTCAGGTCAACATCTTTCTGGTATTCTTTACTTTCAGATTCATCTCACATCAGTGATGATATCATTTGTTGCACGTCTTCTTTTGAATCCAGCTTGCATTTCTGGAAGTTCTCAGTCAATATACTGCTGCAATTGTTCTTAAATTATCTTCAGCAAGATTTCACTTGTGTGTGATATGGATAACATTGTTTGATAATTTCCACATTCAGTTGGGTCACTTTTCCATGGAATGGTTACACACATTGATCTCTTCCAGTCAGTTGGCCAGGTGGCTGTCTTCCATATTTCTTAGCATAAAGGAGTAAACTCTGCCAATGCTACAACCATTTCCTGAAACATCTCAACAGATATTCTATCAATTCCTGAATTCCTGAAGACTTGTTTTTCAGCAATTCCTTCAGTGCAGTTTGGACTTCTTTCTTTAAGACCATTGGTTCTTGCATAGGCTACCTCCTGAAATATTTGGATGTTGACAAATTCTTTTTTGTACAGTGACTCTGTATTACTTCCATCTTATTTTGAGGCTGCCTGTATCATTCAATATTTTTCCCATGTTTTTGTTGTTGTTGCTAGGTGCCTCACCTGGATCCTTGTGGCTGATTGGTCTTCTGTCTGGGTTTCTGGCTTTTAATCCCCTTTCTCCTGCTCTCCCGTCCTGCTACTTTGAGCATGCCTGGGTTGTCTCTCCTCACCTGGATCCCTGCTGCTGACTGCTCCTCTGTTCCAATTCCTGGGCCTTTTAATCCCCTTCTCCCACTCTCCTGTCCTGCTGCTTTGGGCTTTCCTGGGTTCTCTCTTCTCACCTGGATCCCTGCAGGTGACTCATTTTTCCCATAGAATCCTTCAATATTGCAACTTGAGACTTGACTTTTTTCTTCACTTCTTTCAGATTGAGAAATGCTTAGCATGTTCTTCACTTTTGGTTTTCTAACTCCAGATTTTTGCACATTTCATTATAATATTTCACTTCATCTTATGGAAACACCCTTTGAAATCTTCTGTTAATCTTTTTTTATTTTAGCATTTCTTTCATTTGCTTTAGTTAGTCTATGTTCTAGAGCAAGTTTCAGAGTCTTTTCTAATATCCATTCTGGTCTCTTCTTCCATTCCTGTCTTTTTAATGACTGTTTGCTTTCTTCATATATGATGTTCTTGATGTCATTCCACAACTCATCTGGTCTTCAGTCATTTGTGTTCAATGAAATGTATCAAATCTATTCTGAAGATGGTCTCTAAATTCAGGTGGGATATCATCAAAGTCATATTTTTTTATGGTGGACTTGTTTTAATTTTCTTCATCTTCAACTTAAACTTGCATATGAGCAATTGATATTCTGTTCCACAGTCAGTGCCTGGCCTATTTTGACTGATGACATTGAACTTCTCCATTGCATTTTTCCACAGATGAAGTCTACCTGATTTCTGTGTATTCTGTCTGGTGAGGGCCATGTGTACAGCTACTATTTCTGTTATTAAAGAAAGATATTTGCAATGAATAAGTTATTGGTCTTGAAAAAATGTATCATGTGATCTCTAGTGTCATTTCCATCACCAAGGACATATTTTTCAACTATTGATGTTTCTTCTTTGTTTCCAACTTTCACATTGCAATCACCAGCAATTATGAACCTATCTTGATTGCATGTTTGGTCAATCTCAGACTGCAGAAGTATGTAAAAATCTTCAGTTTCTCCATCTTTTGCTTTACTTCTTGATGAATAAATTTGAGTAATAGTAGTATTAATTGGTCTTCCTTATAGGTGTATGGGTATTATCCTATCACTGACAACATTGTACTGCAGGATAGATTTTGAGGTGTTCTTTTTGATGATTAGTGCAATGTCATTTAAGTCTCTTGTCATTTCTGGCATAGCTGATCATATGATTGTTTGGTTCAAAATGGCCAATATCAGTTCATTCCAACTCATTAATTCCTAGGATTCACTAATTCCTAGGATATTGATCTTTATGCATTTTGACAACTTCTAATTTTCCTAGACTCATACTTTGTGCATTCCCCATTCCAATTATTAATGGATATTTGCTGTTTCTTCCCATTTTCAGTCATGCCCCATCAGTAGATGAAGGTCCCAAAAGCTTTACTCCAATAATGTCATTAAGGTCATCTCTACTTTGGGGAGGCAGCTCTTCTCAAGTAGTATTTTGAGTGCCTTTTAACCCAAGTTGCTCATCTTCTGACACTTTATCAGACAATGAATCATAGCTTTTCATAAAACTTTCCAGGAATATATCAGACATTGTTTCACTGCTATTTATAAGGTTTTCAGTGGCATTTTTTTTTTTTTTTTTAGAAGTCCCTGTTATCCCTGTCATTCTTCCAAGTTTGTCTTACTTTGGAAGTTCTGTTGAAATCTGTCCACTATGGGTGGCCCTGCTGGTATTTGAAATACTGATGGCCTAGCCTCCATCATCACAGAAATAGGCAAGCCACCACAACTGATAGACAAATGGTGGTCAAAACATGATATTTGTTCTCTATCACTCATTTTTCTCATAGTGGAATATAGTTTAGGCTACAGCCAAGTTTGACAGTTAGAAAACATTATTATCAGTGCTATCTTAAATGAAATATTTCATGATCTCTGTTAAGTATTGGGCTTATTAAGCTTTTAGGAATGACTCATCAAAGTCATTGGTCTACAAGCATATCCTCCAATCAAATGATATTGGAAACAGGAAACAACAAATACTGGAAGGATGTGCAAAGACTGGGATAACTTATATACTACTGGTGGAATTGTAAAATGGTGCAAGCATTGTGGAAAACAGTATTACATTTCCTTAAGAAATTGGAAATAGAAATACCATATGATCCAGTAGTACCACTACTAGATATATATCCTACAGATATAAGAACCATGACATGAGCAGATATATGTACATCCATGTTCTTCACAGCATTATTCACAATAATAAAAAGTGAATATAATCTAAATGCCCTGCACAGGTAAATGGGTTAAAAAAAAACCTATATTATATACACATAATTGAATACTGTGCAATGTTAATAACTATGAATCTGAAAAACATCTCATAACATAGATGAACTAAGAGGACATTACACAGAATGAAAGTAGTCAATCACAAAAGAACAATTATTATAAAAGACCACTACTATACACATTTAAGAAAAGGTTTACTAACAGAAAATATTTTTCTTTGAAATTTATCAGGGGAGGGAGAGGAAAGGACAGACAATCACCACAGAGTATATATAAGTTTTAACTTGGGTGAACGGAAAGGAAATGGAAGAGGCAAGGAGGTGCACAAGAGTTAAAGGCAGCAAAGATGAGTACTGTTACATACACAATGCTGCAATAATAGCAATAACCATAACTGATAAATAGATACATAGATAGACACTCAAGTTGAACACGGGTGGGAAGTTCAATGGGACTATACCCACAAATATATTTGGGTTTGACAGAGGCTATCTCTACCTATAAGGAGCTCTGGTGGCACAGTGCCTAAGACATTTGACTGCTAACCAGAAGGTTTGGTGGTTCAAACCTACCACCTGCTCCATGGAAGGAAGATGGAGCAATCTACTTCCACAAAGATATACCACCTCAGAAACCCAATCTCTATTTATATATTTATGTGTGTTGCAAACATATCCACAAATGTAGTACAGCATGCAGGAGACAAAGTTATGAAAATGTCTTAGTTATAACTAAACGCCTTGAGAGAATGAATAGTTAGGAATGGAGGCTGTGGACCATAGTCTCAGGATACTCTAAGTTAAATAAGCATAACATAAGCCACAAAGACAATGTTGTACATCCTACTTTGGTGAGTAGCGACAGGAGTTTTTAAAGTTTGTGAACAGCCATCTAAGGTGCAACTGTTGATCTCTCTCTGCTTGGAGAAAAGAGTAAAGAAATTCAAAGATGCAGGAGAGAATTAGTCCAAAGGACTAATGGAGCATGTGAAGTCCAGCCTTTATAACCCTGAGGCCAGAAGAACTAGAGGATGCCCAGTTACTACTGCTGACTGCTCTGACAGGGATTACAATACAATAGAATGGGTGAAAATGTGGGATAAAATTAAAAATCATAAAACAGCAGAGTTATTGCTCTGGGGAAGGCTGGTGGAACTCCTGAGATTATGGCCCTTAGACACCCTTCAAGCTAATAACTGAACTTAACCTCTGTGACTCAACTGGCAAGCAAACAATAGACAGACATGTAAGGTGAACAGTAATATCAGAAGGGTATGCACTCTTTGCAGCAATCAAGCATGTGAAATGAGGAGAACCACATTTGCCCAGAAACAGGGCTAAGAAGATGGGAGAGGATCAGAAAAAAGAATGAAGGGAAGGGGAAGGAGGGAGTGGGAACAATTCTGTTACAGTGTGGGGTTTGCAGTAAATGTTACAAAACAGAACGTGTATGGGTTGTTGAATGGAAAACCAATTTGCTCTGAAAACTTTTACTCAAATCTGTCTGTCTCTCTCTCTCACACACACAAATACATACATACATGGGTACTAGAAAGTTTCATTTATTCTTATTTTCCTGCCCCTTCCTTTCTCCTCACATTTAGAAAAGCTTGGTATGATCCATTTTTTTTCTCGTGAAATAAAAAATTAAATTAATAATCTTTCAATTGTGAATAATAACAAACTTAAAAATATTCCTTTGAATTTAAACAAAATCCATGCTTCTACAACAGAGAATGGCAATGCTTAGAAGAAGGATTCTTAACTCTATTTCTGTATTACTGATTAGATGAAAACAAAGAATGTTATTGTTGACATCTTATAAAAAATATATAATTTGTTCTTTAGTGGAGATCTAGAAATATATGTTCTGAGAATTATAAAGTTTTTCTTATTTATTATAAAATAATTACTTTGAAAATCCTAGTGCCATTCTATGATACACTCTGTTAAATCTAATTCCTAATTATTTCTTTCACAGTGACATGAAAGGTGCATAATGGAAAGGGGCTGTCATTTGCCTCTGACACTTTTTATAAATCTCTACTATCTGTTGGATAAAGCACATACTTCAAACCACACCCATCCATGACAGACAAATCATGTTATATTAAAACAGTCTTGATGTAATTCTCCAAAATTATAGGTAAAACTGAGATTATATTGACTGAGGATTAGTCATGGAATATAATGTGGTAAAAGATTTGAGGGGTAACTACATAGTTCAAGAGCAATGTGAACATGCAGCAAGCCCCATGTTAGCATCAAAGAATGCCAAGACATTAGATGCCACCACTTGGAGAAAAGCCTCCAAGTTGCACATAACTACTGCCCACAGAAAAGCAGAGAAATAAAAGGAACAAAAGAACAATGACAAAAAATCTGAATGACAGCACCTTTAACACAATAATTCATATGCATAAAATAACTTATTTTAATAAAAGGTTGTGGTACTTAAGATTGTGTGTCAGCTTGACTGAGTCATGGTTTTGAGTGGCTTGGCAGATGGATGTAGTTATTTCCCAGGATGAGATTGTAATCACCTCCAAGGTGGAATCTGCTGTGAGCAGCTAAGTAGTTGAAGGGGAGTTAAATTCAAGGTGTAGCCTGCTTCCAATATATACAGGGGGAAACTTTGGGAAAGGTCACTAGATTTTGGAAACTTCATTTGGTCAAATCATCATTGCCTGGTCCTGTACTTGAACAAGTGACCAGTTGTGTTGCCTGCTGATCTTAGAATTGTACTATTTGATGACCTTGGTTTCATCAGCCTCAGAGGCCAGCAACTGCATGAGTTAGGAGATGCTTCCAGCTCCAGTGGGCCTGGAACTAGAGGCAGAGCTGTAGCCTAAAGTCAAGAGGCCTTCACTCAGGCCCTAGAAGTCTGAATTCAGACTTCTAGCCTTCTAAACTATAAAGGAATAAATTCCTGTTTGTTAAAGCCATCCACTTGTGGTATTTCTGCTATAGCAACACTAGAGAACCAAGACAAATAAATATACTGAATTTTCCTGGGGACACATAGAGGAGAAGGAAATACACATAAAATAAACAGTTTATTTTAGACATCAATGCTCAGAGTATTCTCAGCATTTGTAAACTATATGCTGAAAGTGATAGTATTTCCTTTAGCTTAAGGTCATTAGAGACTGTGTGGATTAGAACCCCACTGTCAATCATTGATGTAAATTTACACAAGCAAAACTTAAATTGCCAATTAATTAAAAGCACTGAAATTTTAGATTTATCTATAATGGCAGTGTGGTAGTTAAAGTTATATGTCAACTTGGCTGGGCCATGGTGTTGAGTGTCTGGGTAGCTGGATATAGTTTTTCCCCAAGATGAAACTGTAATTACCTCCATGGTGGAATCTGCTGTGACCAGCTAATAGTTGCTTTCAGGATTTGGCCTGCTTCAAGTATTTAGGAGAAGCTTTGAGAAAAGTTTCTAGCTTTTAGCACATTTGAATCCTACCTTTGGCTGAGTCTTCATCTCAGTGGTCTGCCATGTTTCTGGTGACTTTAGAATTTTGCCATTTGATGACCTTGGGTTTGTCAGCTTCAGCAGCCACCAGCTACATAAGTTAGGAGATGTCTCCAATTCCAGTGGGCCTAGAAAAAGAGACAGAGCTGAAGCCCAATCTGAGGGGACTTCACTCAGGCCCTGGAGCCAGAACTCTGAATTTGGGCTTCCAGCCTCATAAACTGTAAGAGAATAAATTCCTGTTTCTTAAGCCATCACCTATCATTATTACTCTAGTACTCTTATAACAGCACTAGAAAACCAAGACAGGCTGTAAGAGTTAACTGAATTACTATATAACCAAAAAAAAAAAAAAAAATCAAGTATATTTTGACTTATGATGACCCCAAGTGTGTTAAAGTAGCACTATACTATTTACACGTTATGGAATCAGAGCTAACATTCCCTAAAATTACATAGAATATAGGATAATTTTTTAATTAGAAATTAAAATATTTAAAAATATCATTCTGTGGCAACATTCTGATAATGAATTAATCATTCTACTCAAAGTAAAAATGTTATTTTAAAATTGTAGTTGATGAACTACATTTTTAAACCTTTTCAATGTGTTTTTTAGAAAGAAAATAAATCAAAGAAGAATATGTGACAGAGTCCATATATGTTCTGCAAAGTCTAAAATATCTCATCTTTTTCAGAAAGCATTTACTGTTATATATGTCTGACTGAACCCAACACACTGCCATTGAATTGACTCTAACTAATAACAATCCTATAGGACAAAGAAGAACTGCCCAATAGGGTTTCCAAGACTGTAAATCATATGGAAGTAGATTGCCTCATCTTCCTCCTGCCAAGTGGCTGATGGGTTCAAACTGCTAACTTCTTGGTTAATAGCCCAATGCCTTAGCTATTACGCCACCAGAACTCCTCTGTTATGTGTATAAACCAAAAAAGCCAAACTTATTGCTGTCAAGTCAATTATGACTCACAGGAAACCCCAGTAGGTTTCCAAGATAGTAAATCTTTATGAAATCAGACTACCTTGTCTTTCTTCTGTGAAGCAGCATGTGGGTTCAAACCACTAAACTTTTGCTTAGCAGCCAAATGTCTCAACCACTGCACCAGCAGAGCTCATTTCTAATGTATACAGTTAATAAAAACTAATTGGAAATTGTATATAAAAATTATATTAAAAATTAATATAAAATATTAATATTGGATCTAAGAGAAATGTGAATCAGAGTCGGTGGTTGTTGTTAGGTGTCGTGGAGTCATCTCTGACTCATAGTGACCCTATGCACAGCAGAACGAAACACCGCCCAGTCTTGCAGCAGCTCCAGGATCCCTGCTACACTTGAGCTCATCACCACTGCCACTGTGCCAATCCATCTTGTTGAGGGCCTTCTCCTCTTTCATTGACCCTCCACCTTACCCAGCATGACATCCTTCTCCAGGGAATGGTCCCCTCTGACGACATGACCAAAGTAGGGGAGATGAAGTCTGGCCATTCTTGCTTCCAAAGAGCATTCCA
This sequence comes from Orycteropus afer afer, assembly GCF_000298275.1. NCBI lineage: Eukaryota > Metazoa > Chordata > Mammalia > Tubulidentata > Orycteropodidae > Orycteropus > Orycteropus afer. The sequence goes on along the minus strand of NW_006921695.1, from coordinate 5,374,511 downwards.
GCTCCACTTCCTCCAGGACAAATTAATTAGTTCTTTTAGCAGTCTATGATACTTTCAGCATTCTTCACCAACACCACAACTCAAAAGCATCACTCTTCTTCGTTCTTCCTTATTCATTGTCACATGCATATGAGGTGACTGAAAATACCATGGCTTGTGTCAGGCACATGCACCTTAGTCCTCAAGGAGACATCTTTGCTCCTCAGCACTTGAAAGAGGTCCTGTGCAGCCTTTTGCCCAATGCTATACATCCTCTGAGGTCCTGACTGTTGCTTCCATTGGCATCAGTTGTAGAATCAAGCAATGTGAAGTCTTTGACAACTTCAATCTTTTCTCTATTTATCGCCATGCTGCTTATTGGTTCAGTTGTGAGGATTTTTGTTTTCTTTATATTGAGAGGTAGTCCATGCCGCAGACTGTATTTTTTCAATCTTCATCAGTAAGTGCTTTAAGTCATGCTCACTTTCAGTTAGCAAAGTTGTGTCATCATTGTATTGCAGGTTGTTATTGATTCTTTCTCCAATCTTGATGCCATATTCTTCTTCAGATAATCCAGCTTCTTGGATTATTTGCTCAGTACCTAGATTGATTAAGTATGGGGAAAGGATACAGCTCTGGATTCAGGGATTCTTCACCAATTAGTACAATTAGTTTTATATAAAAAGTA
>NW_006921695.1:5355010-5372964 GCF_000298275.1 Orycteropus afer afer | reverse complement strand
CATTATTGTAATTGGCTTTGTCTGCTCAATCTGCTCTTTGAAATCTTCTGTTAAGCTCTTTTATCTTGACATTTCTTCCATTTGTTTTAGCTACTCTTAGCTCAAGGGCAAGTTTCAGAGTCTCTTCTGTCATCCACTTTGGTCTTTTCTCCTTTCTTGTCTTTTTAGTGACCTCTTGCTTTCTTCATGGATGATGTTCTTGATATCATCCTACAATTCTTCTGGTGTTTGTTCATTGGTGTTCAATGCGTCAAATCTATTCTTTAGGTGGTCTCTAAATGCAGGAGGGATATATTCAAGGTCATATTTTGGTTCTTATGGACTTCTTTTGAGTCAGTGGAGGTATAGATTAAAAGTACATTTGTTATTATAAATAAGAGTCATGAACCAAAATGCCTCAGCAGTTCTTGATATTTGTATTTTGGTTATAGAATTAGATTGTTAATATATTATGTTCAATTTTTGCTAGAAGAAACAACCATTTACTATCATACGTTTTAGTGATATGCTAAGTAGGGCATCAAAAATTTGAATGATATAAGCAAGTACTAATTTGATAAACATCAATTTTAACATTTCTAGAGGTGATGGGATTTTTTAAAAGTGGGTATTGCAAAAGTAGCAATAGAGCAAATAGTTAAATAAACCAAGAGCAAATATTTGAGTTATCAAAGGTATAGTTTTCTACAGAAAATTAATTGCAGTGTGTTAATAATACTACACCCACTCCTCACTTATGGACATGGTTTGGTTCCAATGATCAGGTCATCATGCAAAATCAGTGTTATGCAAAACTTAAGTGACCAAATAGTAAGGAGACTTCAGGAGACATTTTGGAGACAGCCTAGTGGATCTGTTCTTTCTCCTGAAGCTGCCATCAGAGGCTTACTCATTTCCACATTATGACTTCTGTACTTCAAATGGACAGGCCAGCTTGTGTTATTTAAAACCACATGGAGAGCTGATTGGCCCAGGAATTTCAGCTAGGGAGGGCCTACCCTCCCTTGACACACGTGGAGTTTTTGGTCTCCCTGAAAATGTTCCCCCACCCTGGACTGCTGCCCACTGGACTCAGACCCTGAAGTGTGCAAATGACAGATCTCAAGGAATGAAGTGACTGTGGTGCATCCTGTCCTCAACCCTCTTCTGCATTTTCTTAGATTTGTGGCCCAAAGCTGCCACACCTCCACTCAGATGGTGGGGCAACCAACAGCCTTTGGGCCTGGTTGAGATTCACTGAGACACATGTGCTGGGTGACCCAAAGCTCTGGTGTCCAACCTTTTTTTTTTTTTTTCCCTTTTAAATTTATTCATGTTCAAGACTAGATAGAGGGGTTGGATGAGAGGTATTAAGGATTTGGGACTCAGGAATGAGGCAGACTTTCACTCAAAACACATGTGTCCTTACCTTGTTTTAGGTAATTTAAGTAAATTTTTTACTGTTGTCATTATTGTAAAATGTCAAATAATGATAAATGGGGAGTAGATGTATTTTGATTCAGTATTGTGAACAGAACACAATAACTTTAGTTTTTCCTTTCTACTTCTGAGAGATTAAACTCAAGTTCATAATAAAAAAGTACTTAGTACATGAAGAATCACAATAAACCTTTAATAATTCTGTGTAGTAGGGGATAGCAAGAACAAGGGATATGCCATGTACCTGGTATTGACTTGTTATACATGCCTTTTGGAAGGTTGGGCAATCCTACTTCCGTAGTGATACTGCCTCGGAAACCCAAGGAGGGGTCGCTATGAGTCGGGGCCGACTCGACGGCATATAACAACAACAACAACAACAACAACATGCCTTTTGAGACAATGTACTTTTAAAAATCCTCTGTCAAAGTCTTTGTTCAGTGTTTCAGCTGTTATGTTTTGCAATTGGACTAATAAAAGAAGATTAATAATATCCTCCTATCCCCTCCTAAATTTTTCCTCTTTCCAGTATATTGAGAAAATTGTTGGTTTTAAATTTCAGGCATTTTTATCTTAAAAATTTTAATTACCATCTAGTTTAATGTGCTCTAACAAAAGAATATGTTCATGCTGGATCACATAGGAATTTCACTTAGGGAAACTCTCATTACCACAAATATAATTTTTCACAAAAGATTGCCTAACTCCAAGCAGTGCTTCTTCTGGACAAACAGTGACCAGGGCACAGAATTCTAGTGCAACTAAAAACACTTACTAAACTTTATGTAGTTCATTATGAAAGAGTTGATTTAATATGTAGACTTACAATTGTGGTATGATGGATCACTTTTGTATGGTCTTTCTTGCCCAGGACTTGTAACTCCTACCAAATAACTGTGTAGGGCTATGCAAACAAGATGCTTATGGCCCTCTGAAAGGATTAGATAGTTTGCTGATAATGCAAAAAAGTGCATGGCACATTTGTGGGGCTGAAACCATGCAAGTAAAGTGTGTTGAACTTTAATGAAGGGATTGGTCAGTTTTGCCATCCCAGTAGGGATAAAATGAAATATCCCAGAGGTGGACCAAGGGGACCTCACTACAACCAAGAAGAAACAATGGTAATAGAAAACATCCTTTAGTCCTGGGATCCCTGCACTGAGAACCTTCTGGACCAGGAGAGAAAGAGAGAGAGAGAGAGAGAGAGAGAGAGAGAGAGAGAGAGAGTGCTATAACACTGGAAATGGTGAGAGTTGGTGAGAAGCAGTGGCAAAGAAACAGCATCAGCTGAGGCGATACAATCAAGGGACTGACAGGAGATGGCAAAGTGATCTATGACATGGGAAAGCTGAGTGTTTTGGGACAGGGAGCTTGCTGGTGGGGTAGGGTGTCTTTGGGCACTTATTTGTGTAGCTAATGACTTTTGTAATATTTGCTTGAGTAGGGCAGAGGTCTGGCCAGTCCAAAATGCTCAAGAGGCCTAGAAAGTCCAAGAGGTCAGGTGGCTAAGGACCAAGGGCTGAGAGCCTGATGGCCAGGAAGAAGCCTGCCCATGGGCATAGCCAAAAAGCTGTCCTAATTGTAAAACTATCCTGAGTCATTCCTGATCCTGAACTATAACCTGTTACCATCCTACTAAATGCCGTAATCATGGATTTTGTCTGTGAGTACTGTGTGGTCACTGCAATGAATTATTGAACCCAGAAGAAAAGAAGAGAACATTGTGAGAGGGATGGCTGGTGCCAAATTGGTCAAACAGTTGGAGAGAGGAGGTATGTCAGACCTCCACTTCATAACGATCAGCTTAGAGTTGATGGTGATTCTCTCTCCCCCTCATGAAGTTACACAAGGCCAGATGCAACCACCACACCATTTTTTATTTTATTTTATTTTTACAGCAATATACTGCAAAATACTACTTTAAAGTATTAAAAAATAAAGATGTCACTTTGATGACTAAGAAAAACCTGACTCCTACCATGGTGTTTTCAATAGCCTCATACATATTTAAGATCTGGACAATGAAAAAAGAAAACCAAAGACAAGTTAACACATTCAAATTGTGGTGTTAGTGAAGAATACTCAATGTCATGGACTCCAAGAAGAATGAACACATTCAGTTTCAGAGGAAGTATAGCCAGAATGCTCCTGAAAAGTAAGATAGAAAGACTTTGTCTTTCTTACTTTTGATATTTTATCAGAAGGGATCAATCCCTGGAGAAGGAAATCATGCTTGGTAAAGCATAGTGTTATCAAAAATGAGGTTTACACTCCAAGAGATAGATTGGCAATGAGCTCAACATAGTGATTGTGAGGATGGTGCAGGAATGGACAACATTTCATTCTGTTATATAAAAGATCACTATGATACAGAGAACATCATACATAAAGAAAGCAAAAGGTCATTAAAAAAACAGTAAAGGAAGAGAGACCAAAATGGGTATCAGAAGAGACTCTGAAACTTGCTCTTGAATGGAGAAAAACTAAAACAAATTGAATAAATTATGAAATAAAAGAGTTGAAGAGGAGATTTCAAAGCATGGCTTGAGAAGACAAAAATAAGGTATTATAATGAAATATGCAAAGACCTGGAATCAGAAAATCAAAAGGGAAGAACATGCTCAGCATTTTTCAAGTTGAAAGAACTGAAAAAAATTCAAGTCTTGAGTTCCAATATTGAAGGATTATATGGGGAAAATATTGAGCAATCCAGGAAGCATCAAAAGAAGAGGAAAGAATATGCAAAGTCATTGTACTAAAAAGAATTGGTCAATATTCAACCATTTGAGAAGTTAGTATGTCATTGAAAAACAAGGCTCCAGAAATTAATGGAATACTCATTGAGATATTTCAACAATTGGATGCAACACTGGAGGTGCTCACTTGTTTGTGCCAACACATTTGGAAGACAGCTACCTAACAACCTGACTGGACTAGATAAGTATTTGTAACCTTCCAAATAAAGGTGATCCAACAGAATGCAGAAATCATTGAACAATGCCATTAAGATCACATACAAGTAAAATTTTGCTCAAGACAATTCAAAAACAGTTGCTGCAGCATATTGACAAGGAACTGCCAGAAATTCAAACCTATTCAGAAAAGGGTTTTTGTTGTTGTTGCCATTGAGTTGGCTCCAACTTATTGTGACCCTGTGTACAAAAGGACAAAACACTTCACAATCCTTGCTATGTTTGAGCCCACAATTGCAGTCACTGTGTCAATCCATCTCATTGAGAATCTTCCCTTCTTTTGTTGATCATCTAGTTTAACAAGCATTCAATCAGCACAGATTTGTTCATTCTTTTGGCCAAAACCCATTGCCATTAGGTTGATTCAGACTCATAGTAACACCCATTGGGTTTTCAAGGCCGTGTATCTTTTCCTCCTGAGAGTAGCTGGTGGGTTTGAACCACTGACCTGATTAGCAACCAAAATGTTTTATCCCACTATGCCACCAGAGCTCCTTCTAGCAGTCCATGGTATTTTCTGTATTCTTTGCCAACACCACAGTTCAAAGGTACAAACTGTTTTTTGGTTTTCCTTATTCCTTGTCTAGATTTCACATGCATATGAGGCAATTGAAAATACTCTGAGATGGAAAGAGGAATATCATTGCTAATGTCAGATGGTTCTTGGCTGGAAGCAAAGAATACTAGAAAGATGCTTACTTGTGTTTTATTGCTATTCAAGGGGATTTGACTATGTGGATTATAACAAATTAAGGATGGTATTACAAAGAATGGGAATTCCAGAACACTTAATTGTGCTCATGAGGAACTGTACATTGACAAAAGGACAGTTGTTGGAACAGAACAAGTGGGTACTTAATTGTTTAAAATCAGGAGAGGTGTGCATCAGGGTTGTATCATTTCACCAGATTTATTCAATCTGTTGCTATTTTGTGCCATAGAGTTGTTTCTGACTCATAATGACCTTATGTACAGCAGAATGAAACACTGCCTGGTCCTGTGCCAGCCTCACAGTCCTGACTATACCTGAACCCATTCCTGCAGGCACTGTGTCAATCCATCTTGTTGAAGGCCTTCCCCTTTTTCATTGCCACTCCACTTTACTAAGCATGACATCCTTCTCCAGAGAATGATCTCTTCTAACAACATGACCAAAGTAGGTGAGATGAAGTTCGGCAATTCTCACTTCCAAGGAACACTCCACCTGCACTTTTTCCAGGACAGATTTGTTAGTTCTTTCAGCAGTCGACAGTACTTTCAGCATTCTTCACCAACACCACAACTTAAAAGCATCAACTCTTCTTCAGTCTTCCTTATTCACTGTCCTGCTGTCACATGCATATGAGGTGATTGAAAATATCATGGCTTGGGTTAGGCACAGCTTAGTCTTCAAGGAGATATCTTTAATCTTCAGCACTTGAAATAAGTCTTTTGCAAGAGATTTGCCCAGTGAAATACTTCTTTTGATGTCTTGACGGTTGCTTCCCTTGGCATTGATTGTAGAACTAAGTAATATGAAGTCCTTGACAACTTCAAACTTTTCACTATTTATCGCGATGCCCCTTACTGTTCCAATTGTGAGGATTTTTTTTCTTTATATTGAGATGTAATCCACACAGCAGATTGTAGTCTTTAAGGGCTCCAAGGCATCCTCTGCTGACCTTGTGTCATCTGCATATCTCAGGTTGTTAATGAGGCTTCCTTCAAACCTGATGTCACGTTCTTCTTCATATAGTCCAGGTTCTTGGATTAATTGCTCAGCATACAAATTGAATAAGTATGGTGAATGGATACAACCCTGTTGCACTCTCTTCTTGATTTTAAACCATGCTCTATCCCCCTGTTGTGTTTGGATGACAGACTCCTGGTCTAGGTACAGGTTCCTCATGAGTACAATTAAGTATTGTGGAATTCCTATTCTTCTCGTTGTTATTCACAATTTTTTATAATCCACACAATCAAATGCTTCTGCATAGTCAATAAAACACAAGTAAACATCTTTCTGGAATTTTTTGGTTTGAGCCAAGATCCATGTGGCTTCAACTCTGATGTCCCTTGCTCTACATTCCCTTCTGAATCTAGTTTGCATTTCTGCAAGTTTTCTGTTGATAATTGTGAAAGACAATTCAAAAATTGTTGCAGAAGTATATTGACAAGGAACTGCCAGAATTTCAAACCTATTCAGAAAATGGTGTTCATTCAATCTGTATGCTCAGCAAATAATCTGAGAATCTGGGACTATACGAAGAAGAGGTGGCATCAAGATTGAAGGAAAACTCATTAACAATCCACAATATGCAGATGATACAACCTTGATTGCTGAAGTACTTATTGATGAAAACCAAAGACTACAGCCTTCAGTATGTATTACATCTCAACATAAAGAAAACAAAAATTCTCACAACTGGACCAATAAGAAACATCATGATAAATGCTGAAAAGATTCAAGTTGTCAAAAATTTCATTTCACTTGGATCCATAATCAATGCCCATTGTGGTAGTTAAGGTTGTGTGTCAACTTGGCTAGGCCTGGTTGAGTGGCTGGGCAGCTGGATGTAGTTATTTCTTATGGTGAGACTGGTAATAAAGTCCACGGTGGAATCTTTTGGAGCAGCTGAGTGGCTGCTTTAGGGATGTGGTCTGCTTCCCATATATAAGAAACAACTTTGGGAATGGTCTCTAGCTTATGGCACACTTGAACCCCGCATGTAGCCATGTTGTTGTACAGCAGCCTGCCATGCTCTGCTGACCTTGGGACTTTCAATGGACTTAAATTAATGGTCTGCTGTGTGGTTTGGTAAAATTGTAACTGCACATTTTTACTTGTCAACCTTGGGCTTGTCAGTCTCAGCAGCTAGCAGCTGTCTGAGTGTCTGAGTGAAGAAAAACCTCTAGCTCCAGTGGGCCAGGAGAAGAAGCAGAGCTGAAGTCCAAGATTGAGGGGCTTTCACTTAGCCTCTAGAGCTTGGCACTTTGAACTTGGACTTCCAAACAAAACCAAACACGTTACCATCGAGTTGGACCCAACTCATAGGGTTTCCAAGATGGTATCTCTACAGAAGTAGATTGCCTAACCTTCCTTCTGAGGAGTGGCTGGTGAGTTTGAACCTCCAGCCTTCTGGTTAGCAGTCAAATGCCTTAGGTGCTATGCCACTTAAAGCCTCCAAATTGTAAGAAAATAAACTCCTGTCTCTTCAAACCATCCCATTTGTGGTATATTCCTGTCAGAGCAGCAGTAAGTAATGAGAACACCCATGGAAGCAGCAGTCAAGAATTCAGATGAGGTATTGCATTGTGCAAATGTGCTGTGAAAGACCTCTTTAAAGTGTTAAATAGCAAAGCTGTCTTTTAAGACAAATGGGTGCCTGACCCAAGCTTTGGTATTTTCGGTAGCTTCATACACATGTGAAAATTGGACAATGAATAAAGAATACTGAAGAATTGATGTATCTAAATTGTGAGGTTGGGAAAGAATACTGAAAATACGAACTGCTCAAAGAATGAACAAATCTGTCTTGGAAGAAGTGGAACTGGAATGCTCCTTAGAAGGGAGAATGCCCAGACTTCTTTTCTGTGTTTTGGTCATATTGTTAAAAGGGACCAGTCCCTGGAAGAGTATATATCATGCTTGGTAAAATACAAAGTCAATAAAAATAGGAAAGATCCTCAAGGAGATGTATTGACACTGGCTGTGACAATGAACTCAAGCATATCAAATATCATGAGGAGGGTGCAGGACGAGGCAGTGTTTCATTCTATTGTACATAGAGTCACTGTGAGTTGAAGAAAACTTGACAGCAGTTAACAACAACAATGACTAAGATTTGCCAACCTGGGTAAAGTAAGGAAGAGATAGAAATATAAGACATAAAAGTATATTACTTTTGGAATAAAGGGGAAAAAAAGAGTCTCTCTCTCTCTTTTTTTTTTTTTTTAACCTCTGAAAAGTCATGGGATCCTGTAGAACAGAAACAAGAAAAGACTGACCGCAAGAAATATTAAGGGCTCAGTCCCTGTTATGGCTTGAATTATGTCTCCCAATATAGGTGTCACAAATCCTAATAATCCTATTTGATAATGGATTGTCTTTGTTATGTTAATGAGATAGGATTAGTGTAAAATGTCTCTGGAGCCAATCTTTTGCAAGATCTAAAAGGAGCAGATTAAGCAAAGCAGAGATGGGAGAATATAGATGTCAACTCGCACTGAAATTTGAAAGGAACCAGGAAATAGAAGCTGAAAAGCCAAGGACTTTTTTCCCGGAGCCCATAGAGTGTAAATGCCTTTGCCTAAAATTTGTACCCTGAATTCAGACTTCTAGCTTCCTAAACTGTGAGAAAATAAATGTCTCTTTGGGAAAGCCATCAATATATGGTGTTTCTGTTAAAGCAGTACAAGATAATTAAGACAATCCCACTGTATTTACTACCAACTTATCTTTAAGCAAGATACACCATGAATTTGGATCATACTTTTTAATGATTTGTTTGGAAAATTAACTTCAAGTCTTAAAATTTTTTTCTAATCTTAAATTTCTGCTATATTTTGTAGGAGATTCTGGATTATTAAACATTTGAGCCAATCTCTTTTAAATTATGTCAAAATATGTTTAGTAGAAATATATTATCACTGAAAAACATAAGCTATGATTTACTGATATGAAATACTCTGTAGACTATAACAAACCATCCTGAAACTCAATGACTCAAAACAATAAGCAATTGTTGAGTTTATAGTGGATTGTAAATCTAGGTTGGGCTTTGCTAGTAGAATCTTCTTGTCTCATTGCATTTCCTCACATGTGAGCATTTTAGCTTGCCGTTGAATGATCTAGGAGCAATTTATCTGGGATGGCTGGGAAAGCATAACTCTATTACATGTGTCTATCCCATATCTCCAGTATTCCAGCTTAATCAAATTTTCCTGTTTAGTGTAGAGGCACAGGGGCAAGTAAGCCCAGTCAATTAGGAAGTTGAGTTCAGAAATGTACACCTACTCTGCAAACCACAGCTGGTACCACATTGGCTATTTTGTCATTGGCCAAAGATGGTCTCATTTCTGGACCCAGAAGCAAAGTGGAAGCGCAGCAAAAAAATCTAGTTCAAAGGGCAAGAATTGTTGCTATTATAATTTGCTGTTGAGTGCAAAGAACCATCAAGGACCCCATGTGTACAGAAAAGAACTGCTCCATTAGGTTTTCAAGACTGTGACCTTTTGGAAGCAGATTGCCAGGACAGTCTTTTAAGGAGCCCCTGGGTGGATTCAAATTGCCAAACTTTTGACTAATAATTGAGTGCTTAACCCATCACAAGACACAGGGATATTCAGAACAAGAAATCATTAATGGGGCCATTAATGCAATCAATATATCACAGATAGTTCGTGTATTTCCTGTGCTTACTATTGCTACATTCCTGTTTCTCTCTAAGTCTTACACCACCAAGACTGCTCAAGTCCCCTTCCTGTTGAAATACGTTTTTAAAAGTTATTTTAATCAACTTTACAGAGGCATTGTTTACATATAATAAAACATATCTGTTTTAAATACATAGTTTTGTAAAATATGTACACCCATGTAACTATTACCTCAGTCAAGATGTAGAACATTTACATCATCCCCCAAAATTTACTCATCATTTTGTGGTGAAAGACCAAGGTTTTGGAACAGTCAACTTTGATCTGGATTTTATTACTAAGTATTTTATTTTTATTTTCTGTTCTAGACTGTTATATTAAATGCAGTTACTCAGTTGGCACTTTTGTATTTGGCTTCTTTTATTCAACTTTATGGTTTGAGATCCATTCATGAATAATTTTCCTGTATCAGTACTTTGTTCTTCTCACTGTTGAGAAGCATTCCATTGTTTGAGTATGGCACATTTTGTTTATCCACTTTCAGCTGTTGATGGACGTTTGGTTTGCTTCCAGTTTGGGGCTATTATGAATAAAGCTGATACAAACATTTTTGTACAGTTCTTTTGGTATAAATTTTTTCATTCATCTTGGTTAAATACCTCAGAATGGCATTGCTGAATCATATGGTATGTCTATTTTTAACTTTATAAAAAAAGCTACCAAATAGTTTTGCAAAGTGGCTGTACCATTTTACTCTTCTAAGAGAAATACAAAAAAAATAAAATATAATAAAATAAATGAATGACTACATTTCCTCTCCAAGACTTGATATGGTTGAACTTTTAAAAAATGTACTCATTCTACAGGGTGTTTTTTAAAAGCCAACTTAACCAAGATATAACTTAAATACAAAAAAAGGTAGCATGTTAAGAATACAGAGAGATGAGTTTTGGCAAACATATACATCAATGCAACCAACCCAGATCAAGAAATAGAACATATTCCCCCAAATTTCCCTTTTACAATCAATCTTCCTCACCCCTCAACCCAGGCATTACTGACCTGATACCTGCTACTAAAGAATATCATGTAAAAGGAATCATATAATATGTAGTCTTTTGGATCTGGCTTCTTTTCCAGCTTATTATTGTTGAGATTTTTTTTTTTTTTCTGTCATCTATTTTTTATTACCATCTAGGGTTAATTGAAGGAGTCCTGATGATGCAGTTAAGTGTTCAGCTGCTAACTGAAAGGCTGGCAGTTTGAACCCACACAGTGGCTCCATAGAAGAAAGAACTGGAAATCTGCTTCTATACAGATAACAGCCTAGACATCCCTATGGGGAAGTTCTATAGCTATTTGTATTTGCTACGAGTCAGAATTAACTCTATGACATACAACAACAACAACATCACAATTTCTTTCCCAAAGTAGTCTCTTGCTCCATTTTACATTTCTGCTGAAAATGCATGGGAGTTACCATGCTCTACATTCTCTCTAACACTTTGCACTCTTTTTTCCCCCCCCTAGCCATTTTAGTATCCTACTTTGGTGAATAGTGACTGGGGTCTTAAAAGCTTACAAGCAGCCATCTCATTGCAATGATGGGTCCCTCTTCATCTACAGCAAAGAAGAATGAAGAAACCCAAAGACACATGGAAACAGTTAGTCCAAGGGACTGGTAGACTATATGATCCTCAGCCTATATGACCATGAGACTAGAAGAAGTAGATGGTGTCTGGCTACCACTGTCAGCCACTCAGTGATGGATCAGTGCAGGGGATCCTAGGTAGAGTGAGAGAACAATGAAGAACCAAACTCAAAACAATAATAATAATAAAAAAAAGAGACCAGTTTTGCTAATCTGATAGACCCTGGTGAGACCCCTGAGACTATGGTCCCTAGCTACCTTTATGTCTGGAAATGAACTCTCTTTTGTGGCTTCCAGCCAAATAATAAACAGGCACATAGGCTGAACATTTACATCAAAACATTTACAAGTAGATAGACTACTTGGAGTGATCAATCATGGGAGAACAGAAGGTCAGTGTTTGCGCAGGGAGACAGCTTGTGGGGGGGTGAGAGTGCATGGGAGGGAAGGCACAGAGAAGAAGTAACTACAGGGAAGAAGTGGGAAGAGAGCTGTTACATTGTGGGAAATTTTAGGCTATGTAATGAGACAAATTGTGTATGAACTGTTGTATAGAAAATGAATTTGCTCTGTAAACTTTCAACCAAATCACAATAAAAATTTAAAAAGACCCCAGATGGCATATTACACTGGGGAAATCTGCTGCAAAAGACCTTTTTAAAGTGCTAAAGAGTAAAGATGTCCTTTGAAGACTAAAGTGCACCTAACCCAAGCCATGGTGTTTTCAATTGTCTCATATGCATATGAAAGCTGGACAATGAGTGAGGAAGACTGAAGAAGAGTTGATGCTTTTGAGTTGTGGTGTTGGTGAAGAATACTGAAAGTACCATGGACTGCCAGAAGAACTAACAAATCTGTCCTGGAAGGATTGCAGCCGGAATGCTTCTTGGAAGCGAGAATGGCCAGACTTTGTCTCATCTACTTTGGTCATATTGTCAGAAGGGACCATTCATTGGAGAAGGATATCATGCATGATAAAGTGGAGGGTCAGCAAAAAATGGGAAGGCCCTCAACAAGATGAATGACATAGTGGCTGCAATGATGGGCTTTGGTATAGCAAGGATTATGAGGCTGGCATAGGACTGGGCAATGTTTTGTTCTGTTGTACATAGGGTCACGATGAGTAGGAGCTGACTCAATGGCACCAAACAACAAGAATCCAGCTTTGCATTGAGTTGTGTTAGCATCATATATTTTTCCCAGTCTTTTATTGTAGTTTACTTTGGTTTTTATAAGGAGTTTCAGTGGTATAGTGCCTAAGGCATTTGACTGCTAACCAGAAGTTCGGTGGTTCAAACCCACTAAGCCACTCCATGGAAGGAAGACTGGACAATCTACTTCTATAAAGATTTACCACCTTGGAAACCCAAAGGGGATCTCTATGAGTCAGAATCGACTCGATGGCAGTGAGTTTGGTTTTGGTTTGGTTTGTGTGTTTATATTTAAATTGAGTTTCTCATAAGAAGAAGTAATGGTATAAACATAAAACAGTAATAGTATAAACTGATAAAACATAATAACTATTTGAATCAAATATAAAATTAATTACATTTATATAAGAGCCTATCAGAATTTGAAAATTAACCACTAACAAAGGATTAACCATTAGCCATTAAGGCCTAAATAAAAGTCAAAGAATAGCCGGAAGCATGAATTAAAAATGTTAAAAATAATTATTGTAAGTAGATAACAATATGGTTAAGAAAATATGCCTAATTTTCAAACAATGTTGTGTTTGCCAAAATAATAATTTAAAAAAAAATGGGCAAAAAAGACTACTAAGCACTTTTGAAGCAAAGCTCTGGGCCTCACTTTCACTGCAGATGTTTTCTGCATGTGTTTGCCTTTAGGAAATTTGTGCAAAATGGACTTGGTGAATCACCAAAGGAACAATTATTAACTATATAATTAATTTTTATTGAAATAAATATGAGAAAAATTGTATAGATAAATAAACTAACATAATTGATGAATATCATAGTCTCATAAGTAAAATGTGCTACAAAGTATAATTAAAATTCTTTCTTGGTTATTTAAAGATGATAATCTCACTGCGATCTAGTCAGTTCCCACCCTTAGTCCTTGTTCATGTTGTCTTAATTCTCAGCCTTTCATTGATCATGCTTTCTTATTCTTTTTCTTAACATATATAAATTGGCCAGTGGCGGGCACGAGTCATAATTCCCTATCTTGTTCACCTAGTGCTGCCATGACAAAAAATACCACAGTTTGGTGGTTCAGAAAATCAGGAATTTATTGTCTTACTCTTTTGGAGGCTAGAAGTGAAAATTAGAGCCTTACCTCTAGGGGAGCATCCTTTCTTGTCAGCAGCCACAGAATTCCTTGGGGTTCCTTGACATTCCTTGGTATTTTTTGGTGCTCTTTGGCATCTGTCTTCTCCCTATGTGGGTGTCTGTGTCTATTCTGCTATTATACAAGAAATCACTTAGAAGTGTTTAAGCTTAAGATTTCTCCATTTCTGCTATAACCTCATTAACACAGCAAAAGGAAAATCCTTGTTTCTAAACAGAGTCATATTTACAGGTAGGCATTTGACTCCTAACCAGAAGGTTGGCAGTTCAAACCCACCACCACTCCAAGGAAGGAAGACAAGGCAATCTACTTCTGTAAAGATTTACTGCCTCAGAAACCCAACAGGGGTTGCTATGAGTTGGAATCCAGTCAATGGCAGTGGGTTTGATTCACTGCCATTGAGTCTATTATGACTCATAGAAACCTCCATTGGGTATTAAGGTGGTAAATTTTTATGGAAGTAGATTGGTTTCTTCATCCTCCTTCTGCAGAGTGGCTGGTGGATTTGAACTGCCAACTTTCTGGTTAGCAGTTCCACCAGAGCTCCTTATTTACAGGTATAGATTGTTGTTGTTGTTATGTGCCATCAAGTCAGACCTGATTCATAGTGACCCCTCCTTGGGTTTCCAAGGCTGTATCACTATGGAAGTAGATTGCCCCATCTTCCTTCTGAGGAGTGGCTGGTGGGTTTGAACCGCCAGCCTTCTGGTTAGCAGTCAAGTGCCTCAGGCACTATGCTACCAGACCTCCTTACAGGTATAGATAAGGGGTAGAATTTTCGCACATTTTTCTGGGAGGCATAATTCAAATTATAAAACACTCCAACAAAATCTCAGCTGAATATGTCAGTGCACAGTTATCTCTCCCTTCTTCTTCCGCTAATTCTGAGTTAGAACACTTGCTTTTAATTTTTAACCATCTTATACTCTCACCTCATTATTATTTTTCTGCTGAAATATTCCTACTGAGATCCTTAACATCCCTATGACTAGAGGCAACAGTGTAACATCTGCATGTGCCATATTTCAAACAGTGCAAGAACATTTGTTGCTGTTGTTGTCATGTGCCATGGAGTCCGACCAGACTCATAGTGACCCCTTCTTGTGCCTTAGGCACTATGCTACCAGAGCTTAATATTGCATAAATTGTTAAACTGAACAGAATACAATTAAGCATTTTTTCATTTGTCTCTTCTGTTATTGCTTTTGACATTATATTTTTCATTAAGTTCTAAATTAGAAGTCAGTAATGAGAAAAAAGATTTTTAATATAATTTGAACATGTAGTGTATGCTGTGTTCTTCAGAGATCCATGTACTAGATAGTGCATGCACATGCACACACCCACACACACCATATTGCAACTTCTTTACATTGAAAAACCATGAAATAGCCTATGCATCATTTAACCAAACCATATATTAAGCTCCTTTTGAACAATATTTTACAAACAGTAAGTGTGGTTTGTTTTAGGTATTCACTAAAATAATATCTTTTAATGGTTCTTAAGAACTCAATCCCCTTTGGTGCTTCTGTATAGCCCAGCTTAAACAACTCTGTAAATTGAGGTGATGATTTGGAGAGAAATATAAAGTTATTTTCTGGGCTTAACAGTTATCTTTAGGAGAGCCATGAGCTTACCTGAACATCACTGGGTTTTTGGCAATCAGCAGAGGCATTATTGACTACGTACTCCAGCCAAATTCTGTAGACAATAATCAGTTACACCTGAGGGCCTGTTGGGATGTTTGCAAATATTGTCATTTACTTTCTCCACAATCTTTAGTATATTTATAATTGGCATTTTAAGTCAACAAATTTATTCATAATCTGGATTAATTTACCTGGTAAAAAATATCTTTATTCTATTCACTTATACAAATGATTTCTATGATAAGACTTCAAATAACAAGTTATTTTTGAATTTTTAAAAAAGAAACCTATTGAAACTCATGTTTATTAACTATAAAACATCTTTGTTAAAAATATAAAGATGGGAGGCCAAAAAAGATGGTGACACCAAGTGAAGCAGAGACACTTACAAAATGAATATAAGCTACCATTTTAACTTACAATTGCTTTAAACGAGCAGTTATATTTTTGTGGCAAACCAATGTCAAACCTCCATAGTCCTTAATGAAGTGCCATGATAGTTTCATGTTTCTACTAGCAATTAACACATTTAAAAAAGTAAGTTGTGGCGAAGAGTCAAATTTTGAACTTCAGTTATGAGATAGCTGCAGTATTTTACCCCCAGGCCACATTTGGAGAAAACACCCAATAAAAGTAAAATTCAATTCAAATGAAGCCAGAAAACTAGCATTATTGGATGCCTCCTTACCCTCGCTACAGAAAATTGTGATCTGATATTGTACTCCCAACTACCATTCAGTTTCTTTCATTTATTATTCACCACTTACTATGGCTTAAGGAGCTCTAGTGGTGCCACGGTTAAAACATTCAGCGGCTAACCAAAATGATGGCAGTTTGAGCTCACCAGTCACTCTACAGGAGAAAAATGAGGCAGTCAGCTTCCCTGAAGACTTATAGCCTAGGAAACCTTACAGGACAGTTCTATTCCCTCCTATAGGGTTGCTATGAGTCAGAATCTACTTGATGATTTTTTTGGTTTTCACAAGGGCTTGAGTTCAATTTTTGTCTTAAGAGCAAAATTTTGCATTATATACAGAGATATACATTATATATCTCTTTTGTTTGCTGAGGGCCATGAAAAGTCCTTCATAGTGTGTGTGTGTGTGTGTGTGTGTGTGTGTGTTGTGTTTTAGACACACTTTCAAAATATTGCTCTTGGAAAGAAAATTCAGACTTTTGAGTTATATAATATTATCAAAGATTTAAAATTATATGTTTAATATATATATAATTATTTTAGATAAATGTAAAGAGAAAGGAATCTTTAAATTGTTAGGCTCTTTGGTACTTTTCAGTTAAAGCAGTTGCCTTTCAGTCAATTCCAACTCATGGCGGCCTCTTGTTTGTCAGAATAGAACTGTACCCCATGGAGTTCTCATGACTGATTCTTCAAAAGTAGATTACCAGACTTTTTTCCTGAGGCACCTCTAGATGGATTTGAAACTCCAACCTTTTTATTAGTAGTGGAGCCTGTAAATCATTTACACCACCCAGGGACTGTTATTTGGTATTTTACCTCAACTGAATTGTTCTGCAACTCTAAAGATTTTAACCTTTCAATCCAATCTTATTTTCTTTTGAATGGACAACAAGGTACAGGTAAGCCATAAATTGCATTATTGCACACGGAATACTTTTAAAAGCATGATAGGAACTAGCAATTGCAAGAACTATTATTTATCCTAATTGATCCCAGCTGAGCTTGGAAGGGAGTCTGGCCTGAGAGTCTTCAAAGCCTTGCCAGAAGGCTGTCAGATTTGATAACTCACACCACTCTGAACTTGGCTCGGAGAGGTCAGTTACAGAGTGAACACTAAGCTCTCGCAGATATCCAAACCTACATAAAAATGCAGATACACTGCCAGCTGACTCGCAAGCCACTAGCTTTTCAACTTTGTTATAAGAGGCTCATGTTTTCTTGGAACTGAGGATGAGCTGCTAAGCAATAAGATGTTCTCTTGTGGAGCTACAGGGCAGATGGAACAGTCCTGTGAGCTGGGAGTCATCTGTGTTTGTCAAAATGGTTTATGCAATGGTCTAAGAGATTTAGGATAAACTCGGGATATTAAAAAAAAAAAAAAAAAACCTTAAATTATACTTATTTGATTCAATAACTGAATTCATCCATGAATTTGTGTTTTATTGGATTTTATATTAATCTTTTCCACATAAAATTACTCGTTTGTAGCATATATAAAGATTGTTATTGTTCTACATTACCAGTCCTCCAGCTGACTGATATTCCAAGTTGAAGTAATTTATAATATTAAGTTGTAAGCACTATGAAGGAAAGAAAATAATATCCATCTTTTCATTGTTATAGCCCCTTTACGACACAAGTTCCCTAGACGCACATCAGGGCCTCAAGAAATATTTATGAGATGAATGAATAAATGCAAAAATTATGGAAGCAATCAAGAAACTGGGAAATAAATTTTAAGGCTTTTCTTTTTCTTAGTTCAGTATATGTTCTGGTTACCTAGTGCCACTCTGACAGGAAACATACCACAAATGGGATGGCCTTAACAAACAGGAGTTTATTCTTACAATTTGGAGGCTTTAAGTCCAAGTTCAAAGTGCCAAGCTCTAGGG
>NW_006921695.1:5350592-5354910 GCF_000298275.1 Orycteropus afer afer | reverse complement strand
TGGGATGGCCTTAACAAACAGGAGTTTATTCTTACAATTTGGAGGCTTTAAGTCCAAGTTCAAAGTGCCAAGCTCTAGGGGCTGGGTAAAAGTCCTTCAACCTTGGGGTCCAGCTCTGCCGCCTGCTCCCAGCCCAGTGGAGCTAGAGGCATTTCTTCGCTCAGCTGCTGGCTGCTGAGGCTGAGAAGCCCCAAGGTTGACATGTGAAAAGGCACGGTCCTGATGTTATCAAACTACATGGCAGGCCATGAACTTAAATTCATTGTAAGTCCCAAGGTTGGCAGAGCATAGCAGGCTGCTGAGTAGCGACACGGCTACATGCAGGATCCAAGCATGCCATAGGCTAGAGACCATTCAAAGCTTCTTCTTATATGCAGGAAGCAGGCCACATACCCAAAGGCAGCTACTCAGCTGCTCCCAGGAGATTCCACCATGGAGTTGATTACCAGTCTCATCATGGGGAATACTACATTCAGCTGCCTAGCCACTCAACCAGGCCTAGCTAAGTTGACATACAAACATAACCATCACAGTATACTTCTCCATTTTGCCACTTTTCAAATCATTCTGTTAGAAATATACCATTAAGGCCATGGATTTCAAGTTGGAAGGCAGTGGCAGTTTAGTGGTAGAATTCCTGCCTTCCATACTGGAGACCTGGGTTTGATTCCCAGCCAATGGTCCTCGTGAACAGTGACCATCAGTCTCAGTGGAGGCTCACATGTTGTGATGGTGAACAAATTTGAGCAGAGCTTCCAGAATATGGTAAACCAGGAAGAAAGGCCTGTTGATCTAATTCCTAAATTCAACCAAGGAAAACCCTATGGATCACAACAGTTTGATCCCATTGTACATGAGGTTACCATGAGTCAGGGCCAACTTGATGGGAACAACTGCCATCAAGATAAAAATTTTGTCTTGAAAGTTTTTTTTTTCTCTTACTATTCTTTTATTTTCTTAATTTATGAGTATGTGTAGCATCTTTGTAATTTACCTTCATATTTGAAATCTGACTTCTACAAGATGGTAGATTTAAAAAAAAAAAAAAACTTCCATCAAGTCCATTCTGACTCTTAGTGATCCCCATTGTGTTTCCAAGGTGGTAAATTGTAGAAGTTATTTGTCTCATCATTCCTCATCTTTCTTCCATGGAGTGGCTGGTGGGTTTGAATTGCCAAACTTCTGGTTAGCAGTCAAATGCCATAGGTTCTGCACTATTGGAGCTCCTTATAGTAGATTAAAGATGACCACAATTCCTTGAATTAGGGTAGGACAGGTGATTAACTTTTACTTGTAGAATATGGCAGAAGAGCTTAGACCTTATCAGATTTGCAGTTTCTTATTTCACTTCTCTTAGTATAATACCTCTTGGAAGACAAATGTCAAGTAAAAAGTCCAAGGAGTTTGTAGTCACCATCCTGTAAGGAAGTCCAGTTTTCTAACATGGAAAAGAACAGAATAATATATGAAGGAGTACTAGGGTGCCAGATCTGTGAGAGAATCTCTTGCACCTTCTAGCAGAGCAAGCAATGACAATACCACATGGTCCTGGCTTTTCCAGTCAGTTCTTTCCTAAATTCTTGACCCACAGTATCATGAACAAATAAAACAATGGTTGTTTTATGCCATTAATTTTGTGTTATTTTTTATTATAGTACATAGATAATAAATAAACATTTTATCATTAAAATATTGCCCCACTAATTATAATTGTTTAAATCCTACTAATTATATTTGTAATACATACTTTGAGAAAAAAAGAGAAATAGATCTATATTATGCTATAACTTTTCCATTATGATCCCTTAGGAGAATAATTATTTATTCTAATGTGTACTTAGAATATTAAATTTTTACCCTCACAGTGAAGAATCAAACTTGGAGCTTTATCCTGCCATTATAATGCTGATATGCAAAAACAAACTTTAGAAATATGGCTCTCAAAATTAGATGTTTACTGGAGTTTATTTTATTTTATTTTCCTTTTTAACCTTAAATACAGTCACATCAGTTTTTATTTGCTTATATTCTCTTTTAAGCAAATACTCAAAATCTGGGTTATACGTAATGTCATGTAGTTCCATTTACTAGACCTAGTAAACAAATTGCCTGTTTTATTTGTTATAAAATAGATTCAATAACAGATTCATTCAATTATTCTTCAGTAATATTTAAGAGTATATGGTATGCCAATGTCTGCATTGCAATTTTTTTTTCAATATGAAAGCATACTTGAAGTAGCTGTGCTGACAAATATTGATAATCTTTGAACCATCTTTTATCTAGTGTAAGGATATATGATCCCTTGCATCAATTTGCATACATTAAAACCCTTTTTAAACGAGTAGCATAGTGCCTAATGTATTTTACTGCTACCCAGAAGGCTGGCAGTTCAAACCACCAGCCCCTCCATGGAAAGAAGGTTGGGCAATTTATTTTCATAGCAATATTGCCTCGGAAATCCAAGGAGGGGCCGGTATGAGTAAGATCTTACTCGACGGCAGTGAGTTTGGTTTTTGTTTTTATCAAAGGAAGAAGATGATGATCATAGGAAGAAGAAACTAGTAAATTTTAAATGTTGATTTTTTAATTTCTTCTGATATGCACTGTTAGGCAGTCTTTTTAAATTACTGAACAATGAGAGAAGTATTATTAAGTAATGTACTTCTTCCTTTCCAACAATTACAAAAGGCTTTCCATGTTTTCCTCTGCTATGAGCTGTGAAATGATTCAATCACCTATTGACTTTGCCTTAGTAATGATCATAATATGACAGGAGCTCTGGTAGCATAGTGCCTAAGGCACTTGACTGCTAACCAGAAGGCTGGCGGTTCAAACCCACTGGCCACTCCTCGGAAGGAAGATGGGGCAATCTACTTCCATAGTGATGCTGCTTCGGAAACCCAAAGAGGGGATGCTATGAGTCAGGTCCGACTTGATGGCACATAACAGCAACAAACTTGATAGATTAGGCTCAAGTTATAAAAATTGTTATAACTTGCTATAGTGGGGAAGAAGAGATTTGTACTGAAAAAGATTAATAAATTTAATAGCATTTTGGGACAACAAACAAAAGTGAGGCATTATGTTTCCTTTGAACCTAAACATGTTGACCATCTACTTAAAGAGTTAAGTAGGAACCATAGTCTATAGCATAATACTGAGAATGTCCAAAATATAGTTCAAAGTTAATTTACATACCAAAAATTAGGAAAACCTCATTTCAAAATGTCGAGAAAAGAATTTAACACAAAAATGACAAACATATTAGAATTGTTGGAAAATAATTTTTAAGCAGGCATCACAAAAATGTTTCAACTAGCAGTTATGAACATACTTGACACTAATAAAAACATAGAAAATATTAGCCAAATATAAAGAATATATAAAGAAACAAATGAAAATTTATGACTGAAAAATCTAATAATCAAAATAAAAATTTCATTTGGTAAGATAAAAAGGATAATGGAGATGACAGAAGGAAGACTGAGTGATATTGAAGAAATATCAACAGAAATCATGCAATTTGAATAGCACAGAGAAAATAGGAAAAAAAAAAAAATAATAATCAGCTGAACCTCAGGGACTACTGGAGCCATAACACAAGATCTGAAATTTGTGTCATTGAAGTTCCAGAAAAAATATGGGACTGAAAATATTTGAAGAAATAATGACTTGGGGACACTGAGTTTATGCTAATAGGTGGTGGAATATTTTGGAAAAGGGTACCAATAATGGTGGCACAACATGAAAAATATAATCAATATCCGTGAGTTGTAAAGGTGAAAACTGTTAGGTTGGCAAATGTCTTGCTGTGTATTAAAAAAAAAAAAAGAAAAGAAAAAAAAAAAAAGAAAAGAAAGAAATTATGACTGAAAAAATTTTCATGTTTTGATCTATAAAAATTTCAAAATGCTGAGTGTACCCAAAATGGTATAATTCGAACTTTCAAAAGCTTGAGTAGTAATTTTACTATGTACTAATTCTAATTTTAAGGGGCTCTGGTAGCATAGTGCCTAAGGCACTTGACTGCTAACCAGAAGGCTGGCGGTTCAAACCCACCAGCCACTCCTCGGAAGGAAGGTCGGGCAATCTACGTCCGTAGTGATACTGACTCAGCAACCCAAGGAGGGGTCGCTATGAGTCGGGGCTGACTCGATGGCACATAACATCAACAACAATCTGATTTAGCCAGAAATAATGCTAGAAAAGTATTGTTTACAGTATTTAATATGCTAGATTTCCAGCAGAAAGAATAAAAGCATAGTTTAAGCAAGATAGAAAAGGCACAGTTTAGGCAACATATAAAAGCATAGAA
>NW_006921695.1:5343089-5350434 GCF_000298275.1 Orycteropus afer afer | reverse complement strand
TTTGGTTTTAATTTTTCTGGTTAGTATTCTTTCTACAAAACAATCTTCTTTCCTTTTATGTTTGAAACCCCTTTAGCACTCCAGAACTAATTGATTCATATATCTTAATTTTGCATCTTTTGAGCTACTGTTATATTAATAGATAATTTCCTGTTGAGCAGGGATCATTTTTTAAGGAATTTGGAACTATGAGATAATCCAATTATTTTTCCAAAAGCATTTTAATTTATTGGTAGTTTTAGGTTCCTTTATTTAGACAGTATTGGCAGACAGTAAAACCAGTCATGATTTCTGAAATAATGTAATAATTGCAAACCATGTGAACGTTAAAAACGCAAAACCCTTGAGATCTAATCAATATTAATTTCAACAGTGAAAATAATTTATTTTTTGTTTCCCTCAAATATAATTCTACCTTCCAACAGGGATTAGGGTTACCATGTCTTTTTAACAATTTTTTTCATCTGATAGTTGCCATCTTCTTGCTTGAGAAATCTCAGAGTTATGGTAAAACCATTAACTTTTCTAGTTCCCTTTTATATTAACTGCTGGTGACCTAGTGTCTAAGGCATTTGACTGCTAACCAGAAGACTGGAGATTCAAACCCACTAGCCATTCCTTGGAAGGAAGATTGGGCAATCTACTTCCGCAGAGATAGTGCTTCGGAAACCCAAGGAGAAGTAGCTATGAGTTGGAATCGACTAGCAGTGAGTTCTTTTTTTTCTTTTTTTTTTTATAAAATTTGTTAGAAACTTCAACATATGCCTCCATGTTTGTGTGTATATGCATGCACGTGTACGTGTGTGTGTGAGTATTTTGTTGCTATTTGGTAAATCCAGCAACTCAAAATAACCCCATGATTTCAATCAATGTGAGAGAACATATTTCCAATTTTTACGATTATTATAATTTTCACTTAGCCAGTTTTGGTTCATCATCTTTACTGCGATTTTTTTCAGGAAAATATATTTCTTTCAGTTATCAGTATTGTATGTTTTAATTACTTCTTCCATATTCAATGTGATAATTCCACAGTCTGATTTTTCCATATCTGATCTCCAAATTGCAATTGTTGATAAAATATAAAATATATGCTACTCACATCCATGTCATGTTAATGATATTCTTTCATTTTCCACTTTTTAAAAAAAATTGTACTTTATTGTTTCTTCAGTGAAAGTTTACACAGCAAATTATGTTCTCATTTAACAGTCACTAAACAAACTGTTCAAAGACATTAGTTACATTTTCACAATGTTTTAACATTCTCATTAATTTCCTTCTGCATGTTTTCTTTCCAGTAATTTAGTTTCCCTGTCCTCTTACTCTTTCCTCTTTTCTTCAGAATAATTGTTGGCCATTTGGTCTACTATAGATGATTTTTTAAAGGTACACATTGTTAATATCCTTTATTTTATGAGTCATTCTGTTATTTACCTAAAAGGTGCCGTGAAGGGGGTAGTTTGGTTGAAGTTTTTTCTCTCAGTCTTTGGTTTATTTCTTTCTCTTTTGCTTAGGATAAATGAGATGGATAGTTGTATCTCAGATGGCCCATCACAAGCTTTTAAGGTCCCAAAGTTGATATTAAGAGACTTAGGGTTGACCCAGGAGGCTGTGGTCCTAAGGTTTCAAACTCAGGAAAAGAATCCTGTAAGATATTTGATGCTATCTAAGAAGCTCTGGTAGCATAGTGCCTGAGGCACTTGACTGCTAACCAGAAGGCTAGTAGTTCAAACCCAACAGCCACTCCTCGGAAGGAAGGTTGGGCAATCTACTTCCGTAGAGATACTGCCTCAAAAACCCAAGGAGGGGTCGCTGAGTTGGGTCTGACTCAATGGCATATAACAACAACAAGAAGTATGTATAACTGTGCCTTCTACATTCTTCATTTTATACATATATATATGAACATATATATATATATATATATATATATATATATATACACACACACACAAATAAACATGCATATGCATGTACACACATGCATATTCCTATACATGGAGCCATGTGTATGTATGACACACACACACACACACACATATATTTATATATACTATACACACACACCTATACACATATTTGGGAGCTCTGGTGGCATAGTGTCTAAGGCATTTGACTGCTAACCAGAAGGCTGGTGGTTCAAACCCACAAGCCACTCCTTGGAAGGAAGAGCAAACAATCTGCTTCCACAGAGACACAGCCTTGGAAACCCAAGGAGAGGTCGTTATGAGTTGGGATCAACTGGACAGCAGTGAGTTTGTTTTTCTGTTTCTTTTTTATACACATATACACATACATCCATATATATTTAACCACACAAAGGTTTTCAGTGTTTTGCTGTTGCTGCAAATTAGGTATTTTCTAGCATTTACCAAAAATATCCTTCTTTTGTATGTATGTACTTCTTAGTAATATCATTTATCTTGTTTAAGCTGTGTACTTCACTCATATTCAGTATTATCTTTCCCATCATAAAAAAGAACTAGCATCTTACTTTTTTTTTCCTCTTGAATCATTACCATGTTCCTCTCAGTTAGTATTCTGAATAAACTCTCAACTGACTGCCAATTCCTTTATTCATAGAGGACCCAGTTTCCTACATTTTTGAGAATAGTGAAATAAAGTGACAAGAACTATTTTATTTTTACTGATCCACCCCACAAACATGTATTGAGAGACCTACCTACTATATGCAAAGTCATAGAGATAGAAAGACATTACATTACTATTCATCTGTTAGAAAGTTCATTTCCTGGAAGGAGAAACATCTATAGAATAATTCTACTTTAGTGTGTTAAATATTATACTTTTGGTTTTTCTTTCTCTTCTTGCAATTCATATTTTTTTCTTTAACTTCATCTACTTTTCGATTCCTACCTTGTTGAAAAAACCGTATTTCTTCTTTCTAGGACTATTCCCTACACAACACACATATGCCATTGCTTCAACAACGCTTGTCAATTTTGTTCCCCCTGGCTCTACTCTTTCAATCTACAAATTTTATCAAGTCTTAACCTAAAACTAATCTTCCTTGGATATAATTATTTGTTGACAATTCTTAAATAATATTATCTGCCTCAAGTACACTTTGCTCATGACACACTTAAAACCCCACTTCTATCCCCACCACTTTCTGAAGCTTGCCAATACTTCACCAATTTCCAATTCAAATATCTGTATTCATTCTTCGACTTCTTCAAATATCTTACTGCCTGAAATTCTTTCCAACAATTTATTCAGTCATTGATCTTGACAGGAAAAATCTACTCACCTCTTACATACAAGTTTTATTTTTTCTCTTCTGTAAAAATATCTTAATATGACTTTTTAGAATTACTATGTCTGATTTCATTTACTTTTTATTCATATTGCTATGATAGCTAATTCGTAGTTGCTTTTATATCAGACAAAGCTTATAACATGAGAAAGCAAATCGAGAAATACATTTTTAGACTACAATGATTGTTTTAACTGATGTATTTGTCACAAGGAGTGAAAAGGAGAATCTAGGAGATAGTGGTAAATGATAGATTACTACCAAATTGTAGGTCCAAGAAAGCCACATTAAACATTGTGACCTCTAATCTTACATATGATTCTTCATACTGAAGATACCAGCACAATTGGTTGTTTTGGCTTTCAGCATGGTATTTTTGATGGAGACAAGAGTGGGCTAGATGGAATAAGGTGATTTGATTAAATATGAAATAAGAAAATTCTGAGATAACTGCCATTTGTACTAAGATTACTACTTATTTCACTAGATTTTTATCCTATTTTCTGGTAAGATTGACCTGGATTTTCTCAATATATTTATCTGTGGCCTAAATGGATATGTTGATCCCTTAGGTGTCTGGAACCAAGTTTAATAGCCTTCTGAACTTTATATCTTCTAAGCTTCCATTAATTGAAAATAATTTTATGAGAAAATTTTAATGTCAAGATTGATGATGAGCCTTTGAACCTTCATCCATAGTGTATCTGGGTTGTGAAGATTATTCTTCTGTGGGCTACTTCTCCAGGAATAGATGACTAAATGAATCCCTGAGTGGTACAGACAGCTATGCCCTCAGCTACTAATCAAAAATACGAAGGTTTAAATCTACCCAGAGGTACCTTGTAAGAAAGACCTGGTGATCTGCTTCCAAGAGGACTCAGCCATAAAAACTCTATGCAGCCCATTTCTACTCACATACATGGGTTGTTGTGAAATGGAATCAATCTGATGACATTTTTTTAAGATGACTAAATGCAAAGAATAATTTTTTGAAAGTCATTTTTTGTAAGAATTTTTATAAGAATTATTAACAGCAACAATTATGATATCCTTATGGAAAATTTAAGGTACATGGATAATGAAGAACTGATCTTATTGAATAAATGATAATTAACTTTTATTTTATTTTTCATACTCAATATATTTTAGAGAAAATTTTCTTTAGAGCAGTTGGAAAATGACCTTCCAATTCCTCATATCACAAATCTGCCTATTCACACAATTAGAGCAATGAGATTATAGAAGTAACATGATTAAAACAGAATTCTATTATTTCCAGTTGCATAAGTAAGCTGCTGATGCCAAAGAAGACACACTATTCTACTAAAATGGTTTTTGAGGAAAGCTTTTATCTAATTATATACAATTGGATTTTATAACGATTGAAATCAGCTTTGCCTACCATATATCTGGGCAACAGTCCATCTTATATCCTGAATCAATGAAGACATCTGGGAAGTAAAATGCAAATTGTATTCTGGCAAAACAGCAAGATAACATTGTAAGTTTTTCTCAAATGAAGTCAATATAAACTTATTAATTTCAAGCCATTATCATTTTAGTAAATATCCTTTGGGGATGGAAAGAAAAGGGGTCAGTAGAGATTTCCACAGGATACTTTGGTCTGAGCTATCAGAGACTGCAATGAACATAGGTTTAGGAATATTACAAAATAAGTAATGTCTTCTAAAGCAACATAAATAGCAGCATTCATCTCTATTGGTAATTGACAACCCAATTTACTTGATTTTAAGTCTTAAAACGTTCCATTTGAATTTTATGTAGTCAAAGTTTCTCCCTAATGTTATGAACTATTGTGAATTATCTCATTAATCACTGAAAAGTAAAACACAAAGAAAGAAACAAAAAGATCTAGGAGTTCCTCTCCAACTAGAATCAGGCATCAATTATTATTTTAAAAGTCACCCTCAATTCACAGGGAAAGTTCCATAAGTAAGTAATAGAAAAGCAATATTTTTTCTCAAAAAATATAGAATGATACTGAATAAACATTTAAGGCTATCATAACCACACACATATACACAAACACACACAAAATCTACTAAAGACCCAACTTATAATTTTCTAACCAAAATACTGTAAAATAGTTTTAACAGAACATTTGGAGAGCTACCCATTATGGCTAGGTGAAGTTCACCTGTGGGTAGATTGTTTTAATTGCAGCCTTAGTTTTCAGCTTAGATATGCCTAGATAGTTCCACTAGGAATTATTCCTGGACCTCATCAAACCTATGTTAGATTCTCTCCCAATACACTTACATAAAAATCTGTACTACAATTCCATGCCAAATAGATTGCCTAAAATTAAAAGATTTACAATTCCAAATGTTGATAAGAATGTAGAGCAACTGGAACTATTATACTGATGTCGAGATAAAAAAGTGATTCATACAATTGCTTTAGAAAAATTTGTTTCTTTTGAAGTTAAATGCACACCTATCATAAACCCAAACCAAATGCACTGCCGTGGAGTGGGATCCGACTCACAGAGACCCCTCCTTGGGTTTCCGAGGCGGTATCACTATGGAAGTAGATTGCCCAGCCTTCCTTCGGAGGACTGGCTGGTGAGTTTGAATCGCCAGCCCCTGGTTAGCTGTCAAATGCCTTAGGCGTTACATCTCCAGAGTTGCTACATCTATCACGTGACCTAACAATTTAATTCTTAGCTATTTACCCAAGATAAATGGAAATATATATCCACAAAAAGACTTGCATAAGAATGTAACAGCTTTATGTATAATATCCTCAAATTGGAAATAACTCAAATGTTCATCAATAAGATGGTTAATAACTGATTATAGAATAGTGCTCCAAAATAAAAAAAAATAAAAATGAACTTCTGATGTACGCAACAACATGTATGAATCTTATTAGCATTATGCTGACAGAGAGAAGCCATTCTAAAAAGAGTACATATAGTATGATTCCATTTATAGACTGTCCCCAAGTTATGAATGTCCGACTTGCATACAACTCCTAATTGCCCTGTAATGCAGGGCTTTGAAAAGTTCTGTAATGACTGACGACGAGACAGGAACAGTCCTGAATTTTTACAATTTGAGTGACTCATCAGGGTAAACTGAATGGGAAAAATTAAGTTGTGGATGGAAGCTCTGGAATGAGAGACTCAGAAGAGGCCTAGTGAGACCTTTCAGGAACCTCTCACTTGAGTAGGGCAGCAGTGTTTCCAAGCTCTGCTTTAATGTTATGTAAAATTGCCCTAACTGGAACGATTGAACTAACTCCTACTGGCAACCAATTCTTGATCACAATCACCTTCCCTTGTTTCAGCTGTAGCTTTTAAATCACTGAAAAGGCTTTAAGCCTTTTCTTGCACTAAAGTAAGGTTAAGTAAGAGCTGTATATACCTTTTCCAATTGATCTATAAATTCTTAAAGGCACAGTTACAAATGGATCTCATCGGTAACCCAGGTACTGCCTGTATATGAAATTTTACAGCAAATATGTGCTTTCCTGGAGACTGGGGTAATAGTGTAGAGACTGAAAGCAAAGATATAGTGACTATGATAGTACATACCTTTGTCAAAATGCATCAAACTGTGTCCATCTTATTGTAAATGTGTCCATTTTATTGTATAAAACTATACTTCAAATTTTGTTTTAAAATGTGAGGAAAACACTCAATCCTATAACACATCAGTTATTCAGATAAGAAAACACACACATAATTATTTTAATAGATGATAAAAAGACAATAAAAATGTGTTTATTTAGATTAGGTGGACAAACAAGACAAAAGAAAAACTGACAAAATTAGGACTAGAATTGTACTTTTTAATGTAATTAAGAAAAACAATGAAATCAACAGGCATTGGTATATTTAATTATGAAGTTGTAAAAGCATTTCAATTAAAATTGGTTAAAATTTTTTAAAAAAGATGTTATTTCATTAATAGGGTCCTTAATTATAGAATATATAATTTGCAAACATTTTTATTAATACCTAGAAAACTCAAGATAGCTAAGTAATGACCAAGTATTTAGTTAGAAAGCAATAATAAATGAAGAGAATGCCAAAATTTT
>NW_006921695.1:5332241-5342274 GCF_000298275.1 Orycteropus afer afer | reverse complement strand
CCCCCCCCTCTTAGGGTACTGTATTTCACTATAATGACTCAGAGAACTCACAGACTCCCAAGGAAATGGTTCATGTAGTGGAGGCTGGGAGGCTGGCAGGCTGGCAGGCTGGCAAGTCTCAGGTGTGTGGGTAGGTCTGCAGGATTCTCCCAATTTATATGCTTGCAGGGGTGATGAACCCAAATAGATGGGTCAGACGACAGCTGCTGTCTAAAGTCCAAGAGTGAGATGATGATGAACCAAATGTAGAACTAGAGCAAGAGAGCAAACTTTCCTAGAACATTCCTATATATACCCTCAAGGAAGCTAAGGGTGGTGACTTGAGTCATACCCTCCAGTGAGATGGGACTCAAGATGCATCCCACCCTAAATAGGCATAGAGGCTAGGATTTACAAAATCTGTATGCATATGTTCTTGAAATGTATGCCACCTCCTGAAATGGATGAAGATCAACCAGTTTTTTTTTTTTTTTTTTTTGGTACAGTGAATCTGTGCATTCGTTCCATCTTTATTTGATGCTTCCTGCATCATTCAATATTTTGCCCATAGAATCTTTCAATATTGCAACTCAATATTTTTTCCTCAGTTCTTTCAGCTTGATAAAGGGAAGCACATTCTTTCCTTTAATTTTCTAACTCCAGTTGTTTTCACATTTCATTATAGTAATTGGCTTTGTCTGCTCGAGCTACTCTTTGAAATCTTCTGTTCATCTCTTTTATCTTATTTCTTCCATTTGCTTCAGCTACTCTCCACTCAAAGGCAAGTTGTAGAGTCTCTTCTGACATCCATTTTGGTCTTTTCTTCTTTTCTCATATTTTTAGTGACCTCTTCCTTTCTTCATAGATGATGTTCTTGATGTCATTCCACAATTCTTCCGGTTCTTGGTCATTGGTGTTCAGTGCATCAAATCTATTCTTTAGATGCTCTCTAAATTCAGGATATATTCAAGGTCATATTTTAGCTCTTGTGAACTTGTTTTAATTGTCTTCAACTTCATGTTCAACTTGCATATGAGCAGTTGATGGTCTGTTCCACAATCAGCTCCTGGCCTGGTTTTGGCTGAAGATACTGAGCTTTTCCATTGCCTCTTGCCACAGATATAGTCAATCTGGTTCATATGTACTCCATCTGGGGAAGTCCACATGTATAGCCACCATTTGTTTTGTTGAAAAAAAGGTATTTGCAATGAATAAATCGTTGGTCTTGCAGAATTCTGTCGTGTGATCTCCAGCATTATTTCTGTCACCAAGGCCAATCTTTCCAGCTACTGGTGATTTTTCTTTGTTTCTAACTTTTGGATTCCAATCACCAGTGGTAATCAACACATCTTGATTGCACCTTTGGTCAATTTCAGACTGCAGAAATTGATAAAAATCTTCAGTTTCCTCATCTTTGACTTTCGTGGTTGGTGTGTAAATTTGAATAATAATAGTATTAATGGGTCTATCTTGTAGGCATACTGATATTATCCTATCACTGACAGCATTGTACTTCAGGACAGATCTTGAAACATCCTTTGTGATGATGAGTGCCAAGCCATTCCTCTTCAAATTGTCATTCCCAGCATAGTAGATCGTATGGTTGTCTGATTCAAAATGGTCAAAACCAGTCCATTTCAGCTCACTAATGCCTAGGATATCAATCTTTATGTGTTCCATTTCATTTTTGACAACTTCTGCTTTTCCTAGATTCATACTTCATATATTCCATGTTCCAATTATTAATGGATGTTTGTAGTTCTTTCTCCTCAATTTGGGAGGTGTCACGTCAGCACATGGAGGTACTGAAAGCTTTAATTTATCCATATCATTAAGGTTGATTCTACTCTGATGAGACAGTTCTTTCCAGGTCCTATTTTGAGTGCCTTCTAACCCAAGGGGCTCATCTTCCTGTACTGTGTTGGACGATGTTTCCAAGCTATTCATAAATTTGCCCAGTAATGTATCAGACAGTGTTGCTCTGCTATTCATAAGGTTTTCTCTGGCCAATTTTTGAGAAATGGTTGACCTCTTCCTTCTTCCTAGTTTGTCTCAGTCTGTAAGCTGCGTTTAAACTTGTGCACCATGTGCAACCCTGCTAGTGTTTGAAACACCAGTGACACAGCCTCAAGCCTCACAGCAATGTGCAAGCCCCACAGGATGACAAAATGACAAACATGTTTGTCTCCCTTAGCTGCTGGCAACCTCTCCACCCTCCCCTTACCTAATTCCTACAGGGGTCCTGCCACTTTGCGGTCTCCAGCCACTCACTCACTTTCCTTGCTCTAGGGGCCTGAGGCATGCCTGCCTCCTACCCCATACCTGGATCCTGCTGCTATTGTGGTCTTGAACATTTACCAGTTCTTTTTGGTAGTGTTTCTGTGTTTTCCTTCTATCTTCTTTTGATGCTTCCTGCATCACTAAATAGTTTACCCTTATTTTGTTAGGATTCATAACTCTTCTGACTCATAGTGACCATGCAGGATGGAGTAGAACTGCCCCAAGGGTTCCAAGGCTATAAATCTTTATGGAAGCAGATTGTCTCATCTTTCTCATATGGAGCACCTGGTTGGTTCAAAGTAGAAACTTTTGGTTAGGAGCTGAAATGACTACACCAGCAGAGCTCCTTACTTTGCCCATAGAATCCTTTAATATTACAACTTGAAGCTTGAATTTTTGTTCAGTTTTTCCAGCTTAAGAAATGTTGAACTTGCTCTTCTCTTGTTTTTCTAACTCCAGATCTTTGCTCAGTTCATTATACTTTACTTTGTCTTCTTGAGTTGTCCTTTGAAATCTTCTATTCAGTTTTTTTAAAATTTTATTATTTCTTCCATTTGCTTTAGCTCCTCTACATTCAAGAGCAAGTTTCCAAATTTCTTCTGACATCTATTTTTTGTCTTTTTCTTTCTTTCCTAACTTTTAAATAATCATTTACATGACCTTTTATTTTATTTGTGTGTGATGTTTTTGATGTCATCTTACAACTCCTCTGGTTTTCGCTCACTATCTATTTTTGAGATGGTCTCTAATTTTAAGTAGGATATCCCTAAGATTGTACTTTGGCTCTTGTGGGCTGACTTTAATTTTCTTCAGCTTCAACTTGAGTTTGTATATGATGATTGATGGTCTATTCTGCAATTAACCACTGTCTTTGTTATGACTGATGATACTGAGTATCTCCATTGTCTTTTTCCACAGGCACAGTCAATTTAATTCCTGTATATGTTCTCCAGTGAGGTCCACATGTATAGTCACTGTTTTTATGTTGTTGGAAATAAAGTATTTCCATTGAATATGTCATTAGTCTTGCATAATTTTATCATGTGATATCCAGCATCATTTCCAACACCAAGACTCTACTTTCCAGCTACGGATCATTCTTCCTTGTTTCCAACTTTCACATTCTAATCCAGCAATTACCAGTGCATCTTGATTGCATGTTTGATCAATTTCAGAGCACAGAAGTTGGTAAAAATATTTCATTTCTTCATCTTTGGTGTTAGTGATTGGTTTGTAAATTTGAATGATAATCTATTAACTTGTCTTCCTTATAGGCATATGGCTATCATCCTATCACTGACAGCTCTTTTTCTTAAAATGTTCTTTTTACAATGAATGTGATGTCATTCCCTTTTAATTTGTCATTCCTGGCAACCATATGTTTGTCTAATTTAAAATGGCCAATACCATTCCATTTCAGCTCACTAATTAATTTCCAGAATATCATTCTTTATGACTTCCATTTCATTTGTGATGGTTTTTAATTTTCCTAGATTCATACTTCATAGATTCCATTTTTCAGTTATTAATGAATGTTAGCAACTGTTTATTCTGATTTTGAAACATGCCACATCAACAATTAAATGCCTTGAAAAGTTGACTCCACATGTCATGAAGGTTAACTCTCTGTGTGTGTGTCTCTTTCTGTCTCTCTATCTCTCTCCATCTCTTTGTCTTTTTTCTGTCTGTCTGTCTCTCTATATAAATATCTCTCTATATAAATATCAACAAAAGTATCTAATTTGCTCCACAGAAAGCAAGCCAATGCATTGTAAAGAGGAACATATCATGCATGACCAATGACTGTGTTTCTGTTTCCTTGAAATAATAATATTGAGATCGTTATTATGGTGATGAGACCAAAGTTGGCTGTCAGAAATATTCCTTGGTAATTGTAACAAATTCATGCATGATAGAAATGTTAACTGTTTCATGAATATTTTATTTTTGACTTAAATAATAAATAATATTGAATTACTTTGTGGATGAATGTATTTACAGTAATGCTATAGGCCTTTGATGCACAGAAACAGAATGGTGAATATATTTGGACCAGATGGAGCTTCTGGGTGGGCTTCTAAGTAAAGCCCAGCATAAGATCCATTGCAACAAGATAATTTGAAATGGTTCATAAATGCTATTTATCAATACTCTGTAGCCTATATTACACCAAAAAATTAAAGATATGTAATACAAGTACAGTATTTTTACTTGGCATATAAAAGCTCAGATTGTAAGATTCCTTAATTGAATACTTCAAAATATGGCAGACTATAAATTTAGTCTAATCAGGTTTAAATATTTGGACTGAAATCAACTAGAATTGATATAAAAATCTGGCTTCCAAATGTAGGATAAACCAGATGTTATATGTCATATTTATTCTTATTTTCCTAAGAAAAAGCAGCAAAATTTTTGTAACATTTTTCAACTTATCTTCTCTTCAATACAGCTACAATAAGATCATACCAATTTAAATGGAAATAAATATCTTCACCATTGGAGACATATTTTATTAAGTATGAACTCACACTATGTGATTTTTTTAATTTAAAGAATGGTAGACTAAAGATATATCAACATTTTCATTATTAAATATATAAACACTATTTATAATAATATTTTAAAACTGTGAATAAGAAAGTTCTTAGCAAGTGAAATATTGAATTCTGTGACTAAAATGTTACTTTTAGCTTCAGTTAATATTAACAAACCAACTTTCTTGATTAGAAGATCAAGAAGCATTTCAAATGCAGTTATACATACTTTTCACTAGTATTTCCAACTTATGCATCTTGCATAGAAATATAGCTAATACTAATGTTAGACATTATACTTAATCAACAGTAAATGTGGCAAAATTGTACCATTACTAAGAAATAGAACTAGATCTTCTGATCTCAAATACACAGTAATGTACCATCATGATTCTTTCACATAAATGCAATTAAATTTAAAACGAAAAGGACAAATAAAGAAAACAAAACAATAATCTTTGTAATCAGTTAGAAAAACAAACTTGCTTCCATAGAGTCAAATGAAAATTCTGATTCAAAGCAACCCTATAGGGAGAGTTGAACTGCCTCATAGGTTTTCCAAGATGGTAATCTTTATGGATAATTAACACATCCTGATTACAAGTTTGGTCAATTTTAGACTGCAGAAGTTGATAAAAATCTTCAATTCCCTTATCTTTGGCTTTGGTGGTTGGTGCATAAGTTTGAATAATAGTCATATTAATGAGTCTTCCTTGTATGCATATGGATATTATCCTATCGCTGACAGCATTGTACTTCAGGATGGATCTTGAAACATCCTTTGTGATGATGAATGCCACACCATTCGTCTTTAAACTGTCGTTCCGGGCATAGTAGATCATATGGTTGTCTGATTCAAAATGGACAAAACCAGTTCATTTCAGCTCACTAATGTCTTGGACATCAATCTTTATGCATTCTATTCCATTTTTGACAACTTCTAATTTTCCTAGATTCATACTTCATAAATTCCATGTTCCGATTATTAATGGATGTTTGCCACTGTTTCTTCTCAATTTGAGTGATGCCACATCTGCAAATGGAGGTCTTGAAAGCTTTAGCTTATCCATATGAGTAAGGCTGGTTTTACTCTGATGATGCAGTTCTTGCCCAGTCCTACTTTGAGAGCCTTCTAAGCTAAGTTACTCATCTTCCTCCTCTGTATTGGACAATGTTTCTGGACTATTCATAAAGTTGTGCAGTAATGTATCAGACAGTGTTTCTCTGCTATTCATAAGGTTTTCCCTGGCCAATTCTTCGAGAAGTGGATGGCCTCCTCCTTCTTCCTAGTCTATCTCAATCTGTAATCTAGGCTGATACCTGTGCAACAGGTGCACCCCATTGCGTTTGAAACACCAGTGACACAGCCTCAAGACTCACAGCAACATGTCACCAGAGTAGGAGCAAGGATCATGAAGCTGGCACGGGATCGGGTGGTGTTTTGCTCTGCTGTGCATGGCTCACTATGAGTCAGAAACAACTCTAGGGCACTTAACAACAACAATCTTTATGGAAACATATTTTCACATCTTGTTCCCACAGGGTTCTTTTTGTTAGCAGATGAACATTTAACAACTGTGCCACTAGGGATCCTTTTGTAATCAATAATAATTTCTAATTTGACATCTTTACTTGAGTAACTTGCAAAGGAAACTAGTTTCAGTCTGACTGTAAGCATATTTGCAAGTAGGAAGAGCTTTTCTCAATGTCCATACCATGAAGTTATATCTTCACACAAACAAATAACGATAGCATGGATATGTTAGTATGCAAGAACTGATAAGTGCCAGTTGGAACACAAATTGTTGTTAGCTGTTGTTGTATCAGTTCCAACTCATAGCAACCCTACATACAACAAAATGAAACACTGACAGATCCTGTGCCATATTGACAATTATTGCTATGATTGAGCCCATTGTTGCAGCCACTACAGCAATCCATCTCATTGATGGGCTTCCTTTTTTCCACTGACTCTGTATTTTCCGAGCATTATGTCTGTTTCTGGGGACTGATCCCTCCTGATAACCTACACAAAGTATGTGAGACAAAGTCTCTCCATCCTTGTTTATAAGGGGCATTCTGGTAGTACTTGTTTCAAACACAGATTTTTTTTTTCCCTCGCAATCCATAGTATATTCAGTATACTTTGTCAGAATACACATTTATTTTTTTCCAGATCCTCTATTCTATGACTAATGTAAACATTAACCATTGGCTTTTGTTGTTTAATATTCTTGTCAGTACTTATTCTTTCTTTCTTTAGAACTTTTTCTTTAGAACTGCAGCTTGTATGTTGTTGTTAAGTTCCATCTAGTCGGC
Source organism: Orycteropus afer afer (assembly GCF_000298275.1). NCBI lineage: Eukaryota > Metazoa > Chordata > Mammalia > Tubulidentata > Orycteropodidae > Orycteropus > Orycteropus afer. The sequence continues at coordinate 5,335,159 of NW_006921695.1, read as the reverse complement.
TCCAACTCATATCGACCCTATGCAGAACAGAACAGATACTGCCTGGTCCTGCACTATCCTCACAGCCTGTTTAGAGCTTCCTAATCTCCAGGAGTTAGAGGGACTCTGATCAAGACTATAATCTTACTGTTTTTAATTGAGTCAAACATTTTGAAATATAACCTAAAATGGCTTTTCAGAAAAAAAAAAGAGATCATGTATGTAACACTACTACAAATCTTGTAACCAACCCATGATGAATAATGTTTTAACATCAAAAGGTTATTTTATAGCACTTACAAAGTAACATATATGTTACAAAATGTGCTTTAAACTTCTTTTTAGTGTATTTCACTGCCAGCATATTTATACTTTAAGATACTTTTCGTAGTATATTTAATTTCTTAAATATATTATGCATATATATACACTGGTTAAATAATGTAAGAAATCTTTCAGAACTGAAAGTAGTTTTGTTATTATCAACTACTCTAGAGTGTTTGATTACTGATGCCAGAAATTTTCAGTCCAACAGGAGCTACTAGATCAAGCAGAATTTAAGGAGAACTAATTAGCTTCAGGAAGAATCTATTAAATGTTAGGTCAACTTATCAAAATACTCTCATTCTCTATACATTTCTGCTGCTTATTTTACTAAGTATTCTAATTTTGCCAAGGAATGTAGTCAGAACGAATTAACCTTTATACAATAACTTCAGTAAGGCCTTTAAAAAATGTAGTTATATAAAACAGACCATTTAAACATGCTCCCACTTAACAACATGATTCCTGTAACAAAGAACAGTATCAAATACTTTTCCTTAAGCAAAAGTAGAGTAATTACCAGTTTAACCAAATTTATTTAATGCAGCTCATGACAATATTTTAGTAAAGCTTAAAATAGAAACATTTGGAGAAACATATAGGTAGAAAGTCAATGATCAAAATACAGTGTTCTCATTAACAATGGAATAGTTCTTTTGCAATATATTTAATCATTTTTACTCTTTGATGTGTATCTAAACCTTTAATTTAAGATAAATAGTAAATATGCAATTAATTTTTATATTAACAATAATGTTGACTAAACTTTTAAAAAAGAAATATAATTTACTTACTCATTCATCAAAACCAAGTATTTGTATTGAGAGAATCTGGAAACATATAGAACTATTTATTGGTTGCCTATGTGCATGCGAAAGCTGGACAATAAACAAGTAAGACCCAAGAAGAGCTGATGTCTTTGAATTATGGTGTTGGCAAAGAATATTGAAAATACCATGGACTTCCAAAAGAAGTCACTAGTCACCATTGTAGGCTGTAGAACAAGATTTTTATGTATTTTATTGTGCCAATTCAGTCTGGTGTTCCCAATACTATGGTCCTGAATCAATAGATCCATTGGATCTCTCTCCTACAGTGTCTGGGTGTCTGTGAGGGATTACTCTATGTCTGTCTTCTGTTGTTTCTGTAAGGATTGCAGGTATTTTGTATCATTGGTATGTTTGAGTGCAAGATTAGCCTTAGCTCAATCTATCCTTAGTCTAGAGTATAATCCTGTTCACTGACCCCCATTTGATCTTCTCAGATGTTTATGTGTTTATCTGTAACCTGGTGTTTGGTGTTAATGGTAATACAGTATTGTGGATATACTGGTATTAGCCTCTGTCATCTATATCTTATGTGCACAATTTGGTGTCCTCCTTTTCCTCAATGTTATCATGGTGGTCACAGACTCTTTCCATACCATCCCTCACCTCAGCATGTGGCTCCCAACTAACCCGAAGACAAAACCAAACTCACTGTTGTGGAATCAGATCCAACTCATAGCAACCCCTCCTTGGGTTTCCAAGGCAGTATCACTAAGGAAGTAGATTGCCCAACCTTTCTTCCAAGGAATGGCTGGAGGGTTTGAACTACCAGCCTTCTGGTTAGCAGTCAAATGTCTTAGGCATTATGCCACCAAAGCTCCCCTGAAATTATTCTCACGCCTTCCCTCCCCACCCCAGTAACCTACAAAGTGAGTTCCTTTCCTTAAACAAACTCTTCCTTGTCTTTTCACAGTAATGGGCTCATACAATATTTGTTCTTCTGTGATTGACTTATTTCACTCAACATAATATCCTTCAGGCTCATCCATGTTGTGAGATGATTTGCTTGTCCTTCGTTGTTCTTTAACGTAGCATAGTATTCCACTGTGTGAATATACCATAATTTGGTTATCCATTCATCTGTTGATGGGCATTTAGGTTATTTCCATCTCTATGAATTGTGCTGCGATGAACGTGAGTGTGTATATGTCTGTTCATGTCCTGCCTCTCATCTTTTTAGGATGTATTCCTAGTAATGGAATTACTGGGTCAAATGCTATTTCTATTGTCAGATTTTTGAGGAAATGCCATACCATTTACCATGATGGCTGTACTATTTTACAATCCCACCAGCAGTTTATGAGAGTACCAATCTCTCTACAACATTGCCAGCATTTTCTGTCCTGTTGCTTTGCTATTATTGCTGGAGTGAGGTGATATCTCATTGTTGTTTTGATTTCATCTCTCTAATGACTAAAGATTGCGAGTAGTTCCTCATGTGTTTGTTGGCTACTAGCATATCGTCTTTAGTGAAGTGTCTGTTCATGTCTCTTGCCCATTTTTAAATTGGATTGTTTGTCTTTTTGGTGTTGAACTATTGAAGTTTTCTATAGATTTTGGAGATAAGTCCTTTGTCAGATATGTCATAGGCAAATATTTTCTCCCAACCTATAGGTTCTCTTTTACTCTTTTGATGAAATCTTTTGATACACATAAGAATTTAATTTTTAAAAGGTGCCAGTCATTTAACTTCTCTTCTACCTCTTGTACATTCTGAGTTATGTTGATAGTCTATTTATGCCATAAATTAAGGCTCCTGGATTTGCCCCTATTTTATCTTTGATGAAT
>NW_006921695.1:5315779-5330823 GCF_000298275.1 Orycteropus afer afer | reverse complement strand
TTTTCTGTTTCATTTATTTCTGCTCTGATCTTTATTTTTTCCTTTCTTCTAGATACTGTAGGATTCTTTTGTTTTTCTTTTTCTAATGGTTCTAGTTGTTGAGTTAGAGTGTTGAATTTATTTCTTTCCTGTTTTTTGATGTATGCATTTATTGCTATAAACTGACCTCTGAGTACTGCTTTTGCTGTATCCCATAGATTTTTGTATGATTTATTTTCATTCTTATTTTTTTCTAGGAATATTTTTTATTTCACTTTTTATTTCTTCTATTACCTACTAGCTTCTGAGTAGTGCATTGTTCAGCTTGCACTTGTTTGATTATTTTTTCCCTTTATTTTCCTATTATTAATCTCTAATTTTATAGCAGTGTGGTCTGAGAAGATGTGTTGTAGCGTTTCAGTGTTTTTTAATTTATTGAGGCTTATTTTATGTCCTAACATGATCTATTCTGGAGAATGATCCATGTGTACTGGAGAAGAATGTGAAGTGTGTTTTGTTGGGTGGAGTATTCTGTATATGTCTATGAGATCAAGTTGGTTGATTGTGTTGTTGAGTTCTTCTGTATCTTTGTTGAGATTTTTTTCTAGTTGATCTGTCTCTCCTTGCAAGTGGTGTATTAAAGTCCCCTACTACTATTGTAGAGTTGTCTAGTTCCCCTTTCAATTCAATTCATATTTGCTTCACATATTTTGGAGGACTTTCATTGGGCACATAGATATTTATTATCCTAATGTCTTCTTGATTAATTGACACTTTCAGCATCATATATTGACCTTCTATTTCTCTTATGTTGTTTTTCATCTTAAATTCTATTTTATCAAAACTTAATATTGCTAATTCTGCTCTTTTTTGGTTACCGTTGGCTTGGTATACTTTTTTCCACCCCTTAACTTTTAATTTGTTTTTATCTTTGTCTAAGGTGGGTCTCTTGTAGGCAGCATATCAATAGGTCTTCTTCTTTTACCCAGTCTGCCACTCTCTTTCTCTTGATTTGTGCATTTAGTCCACTTACATTGAGTGTAATTAGTGATAAGTATGAACTGATTGCTGTCATTCTATTGTGTTTTTGTCATGTTATTGGAGTTTTCTTGGTCCATGTACTTTTCTGTGATGAGTTCATTTTTTTTTTTTTTTTTGTAAACTGTTTCCTCTCTTCTCTTCTTTATTGATGGTTTTGTGCTTACTAAATCCATATGTTTTCCTTCCTTCTGAGTTTGTTGAGAGAGATTAATTTTCTCAGTGGTTACCTTGAAGTGAATTCTTGTCTCTATATTTGTGAGACAGTCTGTTCAATAAGGACATTGTCCTGTTTTCCTCTCCATTTGGGAATTTTGTACCTCGAACTTTTATTCCCTCTATTTGGTGAGTTGTACTCCTGTGCAGATTGACTTCCTTATTTTTTAGTGTACAATGTGTTATGGTCTTATTTTGAGCATCTATTTCTGATTTGGTTTCATTGTTGATGTCATATGTCCTGATTTTGTTGTTCTCTGTTGTGGATTCTCTACTGGAAGTACTTCCTTAAGCATTTCTTGTAGAGTTGGTCTGGTTTTCATAAAATCCCTTAATTTATGTTTGTGTGAGAATGTCTTAATTTCACCCTCATATTTGATGGACAGTTCAGATGGATAGAGGATTCTTGGTTGGAAGTTTTTTTCCTCCAGTGTTTTATATATGCTATCCTATTGCTTTCTTGCCTGCATGGTTTCTGCTGAGAAATCAGAGCTCAACCTAACTGTTTAATTGTTATAAGTAATATTTCTTTTGTCCCAGGCAGCTCACAACATTCTTTATTTGTCTTTGTTTTTGGAGAGTTTATGTTATGCCTTGGAGTTTTTCTCTTGGGAACCTAGCCTTTAAGGGGTTCTTGGAGCTTCTTGGACAAATATCTTTTCTTCATTCATGATATGGGGAGAATTTTCTATAAGTAGGTCTTCCATAATTTTCTCAGTGGTTTTCTTCACTTCTTTTTGTTCTGGAATTCCAATTAGGCACATATTGTTTCTTTTCATGTCATCCCACATAACTCTCAGGTTCTCTTTATTTCTCTTAAATCATTGTTCTGGTTTTTCTTCATACAGGCTGGTGTAAAGGGATTTATCTTCTAGTTGGGAAATGGGTTCTTCAGCCAGTTCTAGCCTATTATTTGTGCTTCCACTGTGTTGTGTAATTCTGTAATTTTGGTATTCATCTTCTGGATTTCTAAATGCTGTTTTTGTCTGAGTTCTGATCGTGTATTAATCTTCTTATTTTGTTCTTGAATGGTTTTCCCAAATTCTTCCAGGATACTGTTTGTGTTCTTGTTTCTGTTTGGGGTCTCCTTAAGCTCTTGTAGAGTTCTATAAACATATCTTCTAAATTCCTTCTTGGATAATTCTATTGCCTCCTCTTCCTCCATGTTTAATGAGACTTTTTTTTTTTTTTAATTTTATTCCTATTGTCTTATCCCATTTTTATTTTATTTTATTTTTTGTTGTTTTTGTTGTTTGATTTGAGGTTGCCTGTTGTTTCCTACACATTATGAAATTGTCTTTAACTGTTAGTTATGTACTGATTTGTTTTGTCTTGATTTTATGACAATATTTTTGCAAAGGTGGATCAGGTGTATTTTCTTTTTTTGGTTATTAATTCAGGTGTGCTTGGTTGCTGTGCAGTTTTCTTTGTGATGATGAAATCACTGTGTGGAATGTGGATGCAGGTCTCTGTTTGTTGTAAAGGGGGTTTAGGATTCAAGGCAGTAGGTGTTGCCATGCCTTAATGTGTTTTTTCTGTTCCATTAGGTGAAGAGATGTGGGGAAAGGATGTAAAAAAGAGAAAAAAATCTCCAAGGTTTCATCAGCCATTTCCAGGGCTTTGAGGAGACTGCTAATGATGCTGCTATATTGCTACTCACAGGTCTACAGCTCAAGTTTGGCAAAAACTCCTATGGTTAGGGGGCTGTCACTTTCTGCTAGGTTCAGACAGCCAAAAAATCCCTGTACTCCAGGCCCCTCCATGCCAAAAAGCTGTACTGGATTAGGTGCCCTGAGTTGTGCCATGAGTTAAATCAAGGGCACACTCACTTGCTGTGTGCTTCCCTCTCTGCTCCCAATTCAGCAGCACCCAGAACCAGAGGGGTCTCTGGTCCACTTCTCAGAAAAGCCACCCCCTCAGTGGTCCAAAATTTACTGATAAAAGTGGGTGCTGAATGTATCTGTGGAGTGGCCTCAGGTCCTTCAATGCATTCTCTCCACTGCCCCAGGGAGTCCTGGGATGCCTTGTCTGACTGCCTGGTTGGTGCTCCACAGGGCAGGTTCATTTATTTTTATGCTTTCTGTTGTTTACACTGCTTCTCCCTTCTTTCTAATCCTATGCCCCTGAGTTTGTCCTCTGACTTAATGAGCTGTTCAGAGTGCCAGAATCCCTGCTTCAAACTGCTGCACCTCGTTTTTCAGGTATTAAGATTCTAGAGGGAACTAACTTGTAAGCTACAGGTAAAATGCCATTTTCACCTGGAATGATTCTTGGAAGAATGGCCAGACTTTGTCTCACCTACGTTGGCCAGGTTGTCAGAAGGGAACATTCCCTGGAGAAGGATACCATGCTTGGTAAAGTGGAGGATCAGAAAAAAGGGGAAGACTCTCAACAAGATGAATTGACACAGTGGCTGCAATGATGGGTTTGACTATAGCAAGGATTATGAGGAGGGCACAGGACTGGGCAGTGTTTCTTTCTGTTGTACATACACTGTCACTGTGAGTTGGAAATGACTTGACAGTACCTAATAACAACACTCCGAGCAGAAGCAGTACTGATAGTTCTAGCCACTTTGTTATTTCATCTCATTGAGGGATTTCCCCTTTTTTGTTGACCCTCCACTTTACTAAGCATGTCACCAAAGTAGGTGAGACTAAGTCACTTCCAAGGAGCACTGTTGCTACTTTTCCTCCAATCAGATATTTTAGTTCTCTGGAAGTCCATGGTACTTTCAGTATTCTTTGCCAACATCACAACTCAAAAGTGTCAAGTCTTCTTTGGTCTTCCTTGTTCATTGTCTATGCACATGCACATGAGACAATTGAATATACCATAGCTTGGGTCAGATGCACCTTAGTCTTCAAAGTGACATCTTTGCTCTTTAGCACTTGAAAGAGTTCTTTTGCAGCAGATTTTCCCCATGCAATAAATCATCTGATGTCTTCACTACTGCTTCCATTGGTGTTGATTGTAGAACCAAGCAATATGAAGTCCTTGACAACTTTAATCTTTTCTCTATCCGTTGTGGAAATGTTTATTGGACCAGTTGTGAGGATTTTTATTTTATTTTTATATATTGAGGTGTAATCTATACTGCAGACTATAGTCTTTAAAATGCATCAGTAAGCGCTTCAAGTCATCTTCATGTTCAGCAAGCAAAGCTGTGTTAATGAATCTTCCTCCAATCCTGATACCACATTCTTATATTCCAGCTTCTTAGATAATTTGCTCAGCATACAAATTGAATAAGTATAGTGAAAGGATACAATTCTGATGCAGTCCCCGCCTGATTTAAAATCATACAGTATCCTCTTGTTCTGTTCAAATGGAATCCTCTTGATCTATATACTGGTTTTTCATGAGTACAGTCAAGTGTTCTGGAATTCCTATTATTCTTAATGTTATCCGTAATCTGTTATGATCCATACAATAAAATGCTTTTGCATAGTCAATAAAACATAATTAAACATCTTTCTGGCATTTTTTGCTTTGAGCCAAGATCCATCTAACGTCAGCTGTGATATCCCTCATTGCACATTCTCTTCTGAATCCAGGTTGTATTTCTGGAAGTTCTCTGTCAATACACTGCTGCAACCATTTTTGAATTATCTTCAGTAAGATTTTCCTTGCATGTGATACTATAATACTAATGATATTGTTCAATAATTTCCATGTTCTGTGGGACATCTTTCTTTTAAATGGGTACAAATATGGATCTCTTCCACTCAGTTGGCCAAGTAGCTGTCTTCCAAATCTAATCCAGGCTTGGACAGACTCAGAAGAAGGAAGAGGTCATCCACTTCTCAAACAATTGCCAGTGAAAACCTTATGAATAGCAGTGAAACACTGTTTGATATGTTACTGGAAAACTTTATGAATAGTCCTGAAACATTGTCCAATGTAGAGACAGAAAATGACCCCTCAGGTCAGAAGGCAGTCAAAATATGATGGGGGAAGAGCTGACTCCTCAGAGTAGAAACTACTTTAATGATATGGATGGAGTAAAGCTTTCAAGATCTCTGTCGGCTAATGTGGCATGACTCAAAATGAGTAGAAACAGATGCAAACATCCATTAATAATTGGAACATGGAGTGTATGAAGTATGAATCTAGGAAAAGTGGAAGTTGTCAGAAATGAAATGGAATGCATGAAGGTTGATATCCTATGCATTAGTTAGCTGAAATGGACTGGATTTAGCCATGTTGAATCAGACAACCATGTGATCTACTATGCTGGGGATGACAAACTGAAGAGGAATGGTGTGGCATTCACCATCACAAAGGCTGTTTCAAGATCTGTCCTGAAGTACAATGCTGTCACTGATAGGATAATATGCATATGCCTCCAAGGAAGATCAGTTAATACTACTATTGTTCAAATCTATGCAGCAACCCCCAAAGCCAAAGATGAGGAAATTGAAGATTTCTACCAACAGATTGAATAAGTATAGTGAAAGGATACAGCCCTGACACACTCGCTTCCTGATTTTAAACCATGCAGTTTCCCCTTGTTCTGTTCAAACAACAGACTCCTGGTCTATTTACAAGTTCTTCATGAGTACAATTAAGTGTTCTGGAATTCCCATTCTTCTCAATATTGTCCATAATTTGTTATGATCCACACAATCAAATGTTTTTGCATAGTCAAAAAAACACAAGTAAACATCTTTCTGGTGTTCTTTGCTTTGAGTCAACATCCATATTACATCAACAGTGATCTCCCTTGTTCCACATCCTCTTCTGAATCCCACTTGCATTTCTGGAAGATCTCTGCCAATATACTGCTGCAACCATGTTTTAATTATCTTCAGTAAGATTTTCCTGGTGTGTGATATTAATAATGTTCATTAATTTCCATATTCTGAGGAATCACTTTTCTTTGGAACGGGTACAAATATGGATCTCTTCCAGTCAGTTCGCCAGGTAGCTGTCTTCTAATTTTCTGGGCATAGAAGAGCCACTGCTTCCAGTGCAGCATTTGTTTGTTAAATCATCTCAAGGGGTATTCCAGCAGTTCCTGGAGTCTTGTTTTCTTGCCAGTTCCTTCAGTGCAGCTTCAACATCTTCCTTCAGTACCATTGGTTCTTGATCATATGCCATGTCCTGAAATGGATGAACATCCACCATTTTTTTTTTTTTGGTACAGTGACTGTGCATTCCTTCCATTTTCCTTGGATGTTTCCTGTACCATTCCATATTTTGCCCAGAGAATCTTTCAATATTGCAACTCAAGGCTTAAATTTTTTCCCCATTTCTCCAGCTTGAGAAATCCTGAGTGTGTTCTTCACCTTTGGTTTTCTAACTCCAGGTCTTTGCACATTTCATTATAGTAATTGGCTTTGTCTGCTCAAGTTGCTCTTTGAAATCTTCTGTTCAGCTCTTCTATCTTGTCATTTCTTCCATTTGGTTTAGCTACTCTCTGCACAGGGCAACTTTCAGAGTCTCTTCTGACATCCATTTTGGTCTTTTCTTCCTTTCTTTTCTTTTCAATGATCTTTTGCTTTCTTCATGGATGATGTTCTTGATGTCATTCCACAATTCCTGTGGTTTTGATCATTAGTGTTCAATGCATCAAATCTAATCTTTAAATGGTTTCTAAATTTAGGAGGGATATAATCAAGGTCATATCTTGGTTCTTGTGGACTTGTTTTAATTGTTTTCAACTTTAACTTGGACATGCATATGAGCAGTTGATGGTCTGTTCCAAAATTAACTCCTGGTCTTTCTTTGACTGAATATATTGAACTACTCTATCACCTCTTTCCACAGATGTTGTCAATCTGATTCCTGTATATTCTGTCTGGTGAAGTCCATGTGTATAGTTGTTGCTTATGTTGTTGCAAAAAGGTATTTGCAATGAATAAGTTGTTGATCTTGCAAAATTCTATCATGCTATCTCCAGCATCATTTTTATCATCAAGGCCATATTCTCCAACTATTAGTGATTCTTTGTTTCCAACTTTTGCATTCCAATCATCTGTGATAATCAGCACATATTGATTGCAAGTTTGGTCAATTTCAGACTGCAGAAGTTGGTAAAAATCTTCCATTTCCTTGTCTTTGGCTTTGGTGGTTGGTGTGTAAATTTCAATAATGTTAGTATTAACTGATCTTTCTTGTAGGCATATGGATATTATGCTATCACTAACAGCATTGTAGTTCAGGATACATCTTGAAACATTCTTCATGATTACAAATGCCACATCTCTTCAATTTGTCATTCCTGACAAAGTAGACCATATGGTTGTCTAATTTACAATGGCCAAAACCAGTCCATTTCAGCTCACTAATGGCTAGGATATTGATCTTTATGCACTCCATTTCATTTTTGATAACTCCAAATTTTCCTAGTTTTCTACTTCATACATTCCATGTTCCAATTATTAATGGAAGTTTGAAGTTATTTCTTCTCATACTGAGTTGTGCTACATCAGCAAATGGGGGTCCCTAATGTTTTACTCCATCCATATCATTAAGGTTGATTCTAGTCTGAAGAGGCAGCTCTTCCTCAGTCATATTTTGAGTGCCTTGTGATGTGAAGGAGGGACTCATCTTCTGGCACTATATTGGACAATGTTTCAGGTCTATTCCTCAAATTTTCCAGTAATATATCAGACAGTGTTTCACTATTTATTCATAAGGTTTTCACTGGCCAATTCTTTAAGAAGTGGATGGGTCCTTCCATCTTGTGAGTCTGTCTTATTCTGTAAGCTCCATTGAAACTTCTCCACCATGGGTGACTCTGCTGGTATTTGAAATACCAGTGACAGAACCTCCAGCCTCACATCAGCATGCAAGCCATCATAGTATAACAAACTGACAGAAAGTGCTGGAGATTTCACTATGTAGTTGATTAAACCACAACCAATCTCATCACGGTGAAGAACTGCATCTAGTTATTCAAAGTTGAAGCCTAGCCAAGTTCACCCAAACCCTAATTACCACAGCAGTTAACTCTAAAAGTGAGAATAATGGAGTTTGTAAAGAGATTTTATTACATATATGTTTTTTATTATACAATACATGAAACAAAGTGTTTCGGTAAGATGGTGGAATAGGCAGACAAACTACACAGACCCTCTTCAACAGAGAAAGGTGGGACAACTTAACACAGATACAGAAGATAATCCTGGAGCTCTGAGTTTTAAAAAGAAGGATACAGAAATGGACTAAACTCCAACTAGTAGAAAAATTTGCATGAAAACACTGAAAAAGGAGACCCATGGAGCTGCGGACTGCCAGCAATCTTGATAACACGGTCAGCTTGGATATTGCCAAGTAGTTTTAAGACCTAAAAATTAATCTAAAAATCAGCCCTGCTAGTGAGGGCTGCATGGAGGACTGCTTGTGGCTGGTGAATAAAAGGGGAAGCAACAAAGAGGGAATTGGGATGAGCTGTGAATTTCTGGCTGTCTGGAGGGTACATGAATGTTTACAAGCAGTTCAACAATTTTGGATATTTAAAGCGACAGTGTTCTCAGATTCCAAGGACCTAAGAATAGGCTCCACTTGCTGAGGACTGCAAGTATATTCTGATTACTGAGGACTGGAAAGGTGTGACATTTCCTTTTTAATCTTATACCCCACACCCTCATGGTGAACAGAGGTGCAGCATCCCTCACTCCCACCCACCTTCTGGGCCAGCAGGAATTCCATCCCAGTCTGTGTACTGTGATAGAACCTGGGAGCCCTGCTCTGCCGTGCCCAGATTTTTTTTCTTTTGTTTGTTTTAAAATTTGTTGTTTTTTTCTTTTATTGTCCATTTTATTACTATTCTTTATTTTTCCTTCTTCAGGTTCTAGTTTTCAGCTTTCTCTCTTTTCCTGGTTCCCATTTTTTTTTTTTTTTCTTTCTTATGGTTCTCCTCATTTGTTGGTTTTCATTTTGCATTTTCCCACATTTTCCTTCATTATTTTCCTACTCCACCTCTCTTCTCTTATTCCTCTCTCCCCAGATATTGAGGTTTTTTTGTTCCCTCCCCTTTTTCTATGCATATTTATTTTGGCTTTTTAAAGTATTTCTTTAAATATTTTCTCTCATTTATTGCCTTTCTTCTTTTTTAAAAACCTTTCTTTTTTCTCTTTTTAGTGATTGTTCCTGTGTGATCATGTGGTGTGTGTTTTTGTCCTCTTGCTTTTACATTTTTGATTGTGGTTTTTGTTTGACAGCAACCATGCCCATACCACCCAACCACACCTGCACCTCCTGCAGCCCCACTTACCAACTGAGAGCCACTATTTCTTTCTGCACCAACTGGCCAGTGATACAGTACTACCAATAAGATCCTGAATTATGCTTAACAGCTCTTCATAAGCAGTTAAAAGAGATCTGTGTGCCTTTCTCATTCTCTATCACATTCACCAGGAGACAAATAGTGAGTGCATTAGTGCTGCCAACTAATGAATAGAGGAACACACTACTCTGCTTACTCAGTCAGGTACATTTAAAAAAAAAAAAAAGAAAATTTTTGGGTGAATCATTCTGACATACAATCACCAATTAAATAAAAATACAATAATGTCAGAATTAATTGCACACAATGGAACATCACAGTCCACACAAAGAAGCAAGATAAAGCAGTAGAAACAAAAGAGCAGGATACAGTCTCAGAATACATCCCTAGGGAGGAAGTAACATTGGATCTCCCTGCTAAGGAATTCAAAAGAATTATATTTAGGTACCTTGAACAGATTGAGAGACCAATCAAGGAAAACACTGGCAAAATTAAACAAAACACAGAAAAAATAAATAAATTAAAGTAAATAACACTAGAAAAATTTCCAAAGACAATACAAGAACAAAATGACAAAATAAATGAAAAATTAGAAATGGTACAAAATCTACAGATATAAATCCAGAAGATTAATACTAAATTTTCAGAAATAGATAACACATTGAAAGGGAAAATGAAAAGGATAGAACCAATGGAAGACAGAATTAATGAGTTTGAAGACAAATAATACTTCTTTGGAAAAGAATCAATCAGAAAAAAAGATCAAAACAATCAAGAAAGCCTAAGATTCATGTGGAATGCCATCAAAAGGAATAACCTATGAGTAATAGGAATTCCAGGACAGGAAGAGAAGAATGACATCATGATGAAAATTGTCCAAGATTTTTTGGAAGAGAACTTCCCTGATATGATGAACTCCAATGAACCCTAAACAGGATAGACCCCAACAGAAAATCACCAAGACATATTGTAATGAAACTCAGCAAATCCAAAGACAGAGAAAGAAACCTGAAAGCAGCACAGGAAAAATGAAAAGTTACCTACAAAGGGCAACCAGTAAAACTAGCCTGTGATTTCTCACCAGAAACCATACAAGAGAGAAGACAATGAGATGGTATGTATAAAATCCTGAAAGAGAAAAATTTCCAACCATGAATTATGTAGTTGTTGTTAGATGCTATTGAATCATCTCTGACTCACAGCAACCCTATGCACAGCAGAATGAAACACCACCCGGTCTGGCACCAGCTTCAGGATCCTTGCTATACTTGAGTCCATCATCACAGTCACTGTGTCAATCCATTTTGTTGAGGGCCTGCCCCTCTTTTGTCAACCCTCTACCTTACCAAGCCTGACAACCTTCTCCAGGGAATGGTCCCGTCTGACAACATGACCAAAGCAGGGGAGATGAATTCTGGCCATTCTCACTTCCAGGGTGCATTCTGGCTGCATCTGCTCTGGGACAGATTTGTTAGATCTTGTAGCACTTCATGGCACTTTCAGCATTCTTTGCCACCACCACAACTCAAAAGCATGAACTCTTCTTCAGTCTTCTTTATTCATCGTCCAGCTCTCACATGCATATGAGGTGACTGAAAATACCATGGATTATGTCAGGCACATCTTAGCCCTCAAGGGGACATCTTTGCTCTTCAGCACTTGAAAGAGGTCCTTTGTCGCTGATTTGGCCAATGCTATATATACATTGTCAGATGTCCTGATTGCTGCTTCCATTGGTGTCGATTGCAGAAGCAAGTAATGGGAAGTCTTTGACAACTTCAATCTTTTCTCCATTCATTATGATACTGCTTATAGATTCAGTTGTGAGGATTTTTGTTTTCTTTATATTGAGATGTAATCCATACTGAAGACTGTATTCTTCAATCTTCATCAGTAAGTACTTCAAGTCATCTTCACTTCCAGCAAACAAAGATATGTCCTCAGTGTATCGCAGGTTGTTAATGGTTCTTCCTCCAATCCTGATGCTACATTCTTCGTCATATAGTCCAGCTTCTCAGATTATTTTCTCAACATACAGATAGAATGAGTATGGTGGAACATACAACCCTGACACACTCCATTCTTGATTTTATACTCTGCAGTGTCCCCTTATTCTGTTGTAACAACAGCCTTCTGGTCTATGTACAGATTCATCATGAGTACAATTAAGTGTTCTGGAATTTCCATTCTTCTCAATGTTATCCATAATATATTATGATCCACATAATCAAATGCTTTTGCATAGTTAACAAAATACAAGTAAACATCATTCTAGTATTCTCTGCTTTGAGCCAAGATCCATCTGACATCAGCAATGATATTCCTCATTCCACATGCTCTTCTGAATACGGCTTGCATTTCTGGAAGTTCTTTGTCAACATATTGCTGCAACCATTTTTGAATTATCTTCAATAAGATTTTATTTGCATGTGATATTAATGATATTGTTCAGTAATTTCCACATTCTGTGGGATCACCTTTCTTTGGAATGGGTACACATATATATCTCTTACAGTCAGTTGGCTAGGTAGCTGTCTTCCAAATCTCTTGGCATAACTGAGTGAGTGCCTCCAGTGGAGCATCTGTTTGTTAAAACATCTCAGTTGGAATTCCGTCATCCCTGGAGCCTTGTTATTCACCACTTCCTTCAGCACAACTGCAAAGTCTTCCCTCAATACCATTGGTTCTTGTTCATATGTCACCTCCTGAAATTGATGATTGACCAGGTGTTTTTGGTACAGTGACTCTGTGCATTCCTTGAATCTTCTTTGAATATTGCCTTCATCATTCAGTATTTTGGCCAGATACTCTTTCAATATTGCAATTCAAGGCTTATTTTTTTTTCCCCTCATTTCTTTCAGCTTGAGAAATCCTGAACATGTCCTTCATTTTGGTTTTCTACCTCCAGGTCTTTGCACATTTCATTATAGTAATTGATTTTGTCTGCTCAAGCTGCTCTTTGAAATCTTCTGTTCAGCTCTTTTATCTTGTCATTTCTTCCATTTCCTTTGGTTACTCTCCCTTCAAGGCAAGTTTCAGAGTCTTTTCTGATATCTATTTTGTTTTGTTTTCCTTCTTTTCTCATCTTTCTAATGACCTCTTGCTTTCTTCATGGATGATGTTCTTGATGTCATCCCACAATTTTTCTGATTTTCGGGCATTAGTGTTCAATGCATCAAATCTATTTAGGAGGGAATTATTCAAGGTCATATTTTGGCTCTTATGGACATGTTTTAATAGTCTTCAAATTCAAGTTACACTTGTGTATGAGCAGTTGATGGTCTGTTCCCACAATCAGCTCCTGACGTTGTTTTGGCTGAAGATATTGAGCTTTTCCATTGCCCCTTTCCATAGATGTAGTCAATCTGATTCCTGTGTACTCCATCTGGCGAAGTCCACATGTATAACTGCCATTTGTTTTGTTGAAGAAAGGTATTTGCAATGAATAAGTTGTCGGTCTTGCAAAATTCTTTCATGCGATCTTCAGCATTATTTCTGTTACCAAGGCCAAATTTGCCAACTACCGGTGATTCTTTCTTGTTTCCAACTTTTGCATTCCAGTCACCAGTGACAATTAACACATCTTGAATGTACATTTGGCCAATTTCAGACTTCAGAAGTTGAAAAAATCTTCAATTTCCTCATCTTTGGCTTTGTTGGGTGGTGCATAAATTTGAATAATAGTAGTATTAACTGGTCTTCCTTGTAGGTGTATGGATATTATCCTATCACTGATAACATTGTACCTCAGGACTGATCTTGAAACAGCCATTGTGATGATGACTGCCACTCCATTGCTCTTCAAATTTTCATTCCTGGCTTAGTAGATCATATGGTTGTTTCATTCAAAATGGCTAAGACCACTCCATTCCAGCTCACTAATGCTTGTTGTGGTTGTTATGTTCCCTCGAGTTGGACCTGACTTATAGTGACCCCTCCTTGGGTTTCTGAGGCAATATCACTATGGAAGTAGATTGCCCAACCTTCCTTCCGAGGAGCGGCTGATGGTTTTGAACCACCAGCCTTCTGGTTAGCAGTCATGTGCCTTAGGCAATATTTATATGTTTCATTTCATTTTTGACAACTTCCAATTTTCTTAGATTCATACTTTGTATTTTTCATGTTCCAATCATTAATGGATGTTTGCAGTTGTTTCTCCTCAATTTGAGTTATGCCATGTCAGCAAATGGAGGTACCGATATCTTTACTTTATTCATATCATTAAGGTCGGTTCTACTCTGAGGAGACAGCTCTTTCCCAATCATATTTTGAGTGCCTTCCCATGTAAGGTGCTGATCTTCCTGCATTGTATTGGACAATGTTTCTGGACTGTTCATAAAGTTGCCTAGTGATGTATCAGACAGTGTTTCTCTGCTATTCGTAAGGATTTCTCTGGTCAATGCTTTGAGAAGTAGATGACCTCTTCCTTCTTCCTAGTCTATCTTAGTCTGTAAGCTACATTGAAACCTGTGCACTATGTGAAACCCTGCTGACATTTGAAACACCAGTGGCACAGCCTCAAGCCTCATAGCAACACACAATACACCACAGTAGGACAAACTGACAGATAATTTTGTCTCTCTTAGCTGTTTGAAACCTCCTCACCCTCCCCTTACCTGGATCCCACAGCTCTTCCCCCCTTCCTGCTTCTTGATGTGGGTCCTTATCTCCTCCCCTTACCTAGATCCCATGTTTCTGTCATCCCAGCTCTTCCTCCACTTTCTGCCTCTTTGGGTGGGACCTCATCTCCCTCCTCTTACCCTGATCCTGTAGCTGTGTCTCATCTCCAGCTATTCTCCCACTTCCTGCCTCTTATTATATACCCAGCAAAATTATCCCTCAAATATGATGACAAAATTAGGAGATTTCCAGATAAGTAGAAATTAAGGGAATTTGGTAAAACCAGACCAATCTTGCAAGAGACATTAAAGGGAGTCCTTTGAACATAGAAGCAATAATAACCAAAAAAACCCTATCATTCATACACGTGATAGCATTACCTGGAACCCAACCTAGTTATGGAAGTATCCAAAGTAAAATACGATACCAGATTGTAAACAGGGAACCAGAGAAATCAACTGGCAAATGACAACAACTAGAAACCTACGAAGAAGGAAATATTTCATAATTATAGAACTTCTAAATTGTGATGAAAAGAGTTGCAAGATAGAAAGACCTGTCCTAAACTCAGGTAGAAACTTATAAATCACAGGGGAACCTCAAAGAAAAATGATAAACCTTCACATCACAATAAAAAAAGAGGACAAACAAAAATATTTAGCAATTGCTAAAACAACAGCAACAAAGTAGGTGGTAACTTTTTAAATATAATGAGCTCAGCACAGAAAATTATATGGAACAAAGAAACCAGAAACACCATGAAAAAACACAACAAAATGACAGCAACAAATTCATACTTGTCAATAATTGCACTGAATATCAATGGATTAAATGCACCACTCATGACCCATCAATGTGCTGTCTGTAAGAGATACACCTTAGAGACAAAAACAAAAATAGACTAAAAATCAAAGGTTGGAAAAATATCTATCAAGGAAATGACAACCAAAAAAAA
>NW_006921695.1:5308956-5310614 GCF_000298275.1 Orycteropus afer afer | reverse complement strand
GAATGTGACCATGTTGCTTATAAAATCATGCCATACAGGGGCTGGACCTAGGGAAAGCATCTTGAAACGATGCCTTTGAATTATGGTGTTGGGAAGAATTGTAATACCAAGTCGTAATTGTTGTTAGCTGCCCTAGAGTCAGACCTCGACTCATAGTGACCCCATGCACAGTGGCATTAGACTACTGTGATATATAGAGTTTTCACTGGCTAATTTTTAGAAACAGATATAACAACCATAACCTCAGGAGCTCCCCAATCCTACAGTATAGTAAAACATTTAGGCAGTGACGAGTTTGAGTTCTGTTAAACTTGGTGAATGTATTGCCCTTGTGTATTAGAAGACATAAACAAAGATTTTCATCACAGTACTTTTAGATATAATGAAAAATTAAAGGTAACTACAAAATATCCTTTATTTTTGCTCACTCACAAGCAAAACAGAAAATAGACAAAACTACCAAAGTCAACCTATATAAAAGGAAAGACTTATACATTTCTTTTAAAGAAAAATCAAGTTTTGATATGTAAAAGCAAATGCTTTGAATGCATGAGGCTCCAGGTTCGATCCCTGGCATCTTCAGCATGGGCAAACGCCTCCTTTCATTTCGGGAGCTCTGGTAGCATACTACCTAAGGCACTGGACTGCTAACCCGAAGGCTGACAGTTCAAACCCACCAGCCACTCCTCGGAAGGATGATGGGCAATGTACTTCCATAGTCATGCTGCCTCGGAAACCCAAGGAGGGGTTGCTATGAGTTGGGTCCGACTCGACAGCACATAACAACAACAACAATAACAAATATAACTCTAAGGGAAGAGACTTTTTTCAGAATATTCTGATAAGGAAAGGAGAGTAAATATATTAAGCTAAAATTAAAAATGCAAGTTTAATCCACTTTTCAGAGGAAAATTTCAAAGATATCATACCCTTTAAAGACATAATTTCACATATTTTTTATCATAATTATATAATCAGTCATATGTAACTTCTTTTGTAAATGTACAGACACCTCATTTACGTAT
Organism: Orycteropus afer afer; assembly: GCF_000298275.1. NCBI lineage: Eukaryota > Metazoa > Chordata > Mammalia > Tubulidentata > Orycteropodidae > Orycteropus > Orycteropus afer. The sequence goes on along the minus strand of NW_006921695.1, from coordinate 5,309,589 downwards.
TTGACATCTTTTTCAAGATAGTTGTTGTTGTTGTTAGGTGCCATCCAGTCGGCTCTAACTCATAGTGACCATATGTATAACAGAAAGAAACTGCCCCATCCTGTGCTGGGTTCACAATACTTGCTATACCTGAGCCCATCCTTGCAGCCACATTGGCAATCCATCTTGTTGAGGGCCTTCCCCTTTTGCACTGACCCTCCACTTTACCAAGTATGATATCCTTCTCCAGGGAATAGTCCCTTCTGACAATATGACTAAAATAGTTAGATGAGATGAAATTGGGCCATTGTGTCTTCCAAGGAGCATTCTGGCTGCATGTCCTCCAGGGCAGATTTGTTAGCTCTGGCAGGCCATGACACTTTCAGTATTCTTTGCCAACATCACAACTCAGAAGCATCAATCCTTTTTCTGTCTTCCTTATTCATTGCCCAGCTTTTACAGACATATGACGCTGTTGATAATATCATGGCTTGGGGTAGAAACACCTTTGTCTTCAAAATCATGTCTTTACTCTTCAGTACATTTTTTTAAAACTCTCTATTAATTTTCTTTTTTAAAAAATACATTCACTTGAAATATAATTTATGTACAGTGAAATACACAAGACTAAACTGACAGAGGTCAATGCATTTT
>NW_006921695.1:5302776-5307856 GCF_000298275.1 Orycteropus afer afer | reverse complement strand
TTTAGATTTCACATTTAAGTCTTTGATCCATCTGGAATTAGTTTTTGTGTATGGTGTGAAGTACGGATCTTGTCTCATTTTTTTCTGCAAATGAATATCCAGTTTTGGCAGCATCATTTGTTAAAAAGGCCATCTCTTCCCCACTTAATAGATTTCAACCCTTTGTCAAAAATCAGCTGACCATAGGTCGACGGATCTATTTTTGGGTTCTCAATTCTGTTCCACTGGTCTATGTGTCTGTTGTTCTACCAGTATCAGGTCGTTTTGACCACTGTGGCTGGATAGTAGGTTTTGAGGTCTGAGAGTGTGAGACCTCCAACTTTGTCCTTCTTCTTCAATAGTGCTTTGCTTATCCAAGGTCTCTTTCCTTTCCATATAAAATTAATGTTAGTTTTGTTCCATATCCTTAAAGAATACTGATGGGATCTGAATTGGATTTCACTGAATACATAGATTGCTTTGGGTAGTACTGATATTTTCACAATGTTCAATCTTCTTACCCATGAGCAAGGTATGTTCTTTCATTTATGTAGATCTCTTATGATTTCTTGGAGTAGTGATTTATAGTTTCCTTTGTACAGGTTTTTATGTCCCTAGTGAGATTCATTCCCAAATATTTTATATTTTTGGTAGCTATTTTAAATTATATTGATTTCCTCATTTCTTTTTCAGCAAGCTCTTTGCCAGTGTAGAGGAATACAACTGATTTTTTGTACATTGATTTTGTTTCCTGCCACTATACACAGTCTCTCAATGAGTTCCAATAGTTTTTTTTGCTGAGTCTCTTGGGTTTTTCACATGTAGGATCATATCATCAGCAAATAGATACAGTTTGACTTCTTCTTTACCAATTCTAATGCCTTGATTTACCTTTCTTGCCTTATTGCTCTGGCTTCTTGTTGTAGTTGTTAGGTGCCATCGACTCATGTTCAACACATAGTGACCCCATGCACAGCAGAATGAAACACTGCCTGATCCTGGGCCAGATCCATGATACTTGCTATACCTGAGCCCATAGCAGCAGCCACTATGTCAATCCATCTTGAGGGTGTTCCCCTCTTTCATTGACCCTCCACTTTACCAAGCATGATATCCTTCTCTAGGGAATGATTCCTTCTTACAACACGACCAAAATAGGTGAAACAAAGTCTAGGCATTCTTGCTCAAGGAGCATTCCGGCTGCACTTCTTCCAGGACGGATTTGTTAATTCTTTTAGTAGTCTATGGTACTTTCAGCATTCTTCTACAACACAACAATTCAAAAGCATCAACTCTTCTTAGATCTTCCTTATTCATTGTCCAGTTCTCACAAACATGTGAGATGATTGAAAATACCATGGCTGTGTCAGGTGCACCTTAGTCCTAAAGGAGATATCTTTGCTCTTCAGCAATTGAAAGAGGTCTTTTGCAGCCAATTTGCCCAGTGCTATACATGTCTGATATTTTGACTACTGCTTCCAATGGTGTTGATTGTAGAAACAAGTAATATGAAGTCTTTGACAACTTCAATCTTTTCTCCATTTATCATGATGCTGCTTATTGGTCCAGTTGTGAGGATTTTTGTTTTCTTTATATTGAGGTGTAATCCACTGCAGAGTGAATTCTTCAGTCTTCATCAGTAAGTGCTTCAAGTGATCCTCACTTTCAGCAAACAAAGTTGTGTCATCAACGTATCACAGGTTGTTAATGATTCTTCCTCCAATCCTGATGCCACATACATCTTCATATAGTCCACATTCTTGGATTATTTCAGCACACAGTTTGAATAAGTATTGTGAAAGGATACAACCCTGACTCACTCCTTTCTTGATATTAAACCATGCAGTATCCCCTTGTTCTGTTTGAACGATGTCCTCCTGGTCTGTGTGCAGGCTCCTCATGAGTACAATTAAGTGTTCTGGAATTCCAATTATTCTCAAAGTTATCCATAATTTGTTATGATTTACACCATCAAATGCCTTTGCATAGTCAAAAAAACACAAGTGAACATTTTTCTGGTATTTACTTTGAGCCAAGATCCATCTGACACCAGCAATGATATCCCTCGTTCCATGTCCTCTTCGGAATTCAGTTTGCATTTGTGGAAGTTCTCTGTCAATATATTGCTGCAACCGTTTTTGAATTATTTTCAGCAAGATTTTATTTGCATGTGATATTAATGATCTTGTTCGATAACAATCACCTTTCTTTGGAATGGGTACAAATATGGATCTCTTCCAGTCAGTTGGTCATGTAGCTGTCTTCCAAATCTGGCATAGCTGAGTGTGTTCATCTAATGGAGCATTCATTTGTTGAAACATCTCAATGGGTATTCCATCAATTCCTGGAGCCTTGTTTTTTTTTTTTGCCAATTCCTCAGTGCAGCTTCAACATCTTCCTTCAACACCATTTGTTCCTGATCATATGCCACCACTTGAAATGTATGAACATAACCAGTTCTTTTTGGCACAGTGACTCTGTGTATTCCTTCCATCTTCTTTGGATGTTTCCTGAATCATTCAATATTTTCTCCAAAGAATCTTTCAATATTGCAACTCGTGGCTTTAATATATATTTTTTTTTTTTAAGTTCTTTCAGCTTGAGAAATGCTGAGTGTTTTCTTCCCTTTTGGTTTTCTAACCCCAGGTCTTTGCCCATTTCATTACAGTAATTGGCTTTGTCTTCTTGAGCTGCTCTTTGAAACCTTCTGTTCAGATCTTCTCTTGTCATTTCTTTCATTTGCTTTAGATTCTTTCTGCTCAAATGCAAGTTTCAGAATCTCTTCTGACATCCATTTTGGTCTTTTCTTTTTTTCTTATCTTTTTAATGACCTTTTGCTTTTCTTATGCATGAAGTTCTTGATGTCATCCCACAATTCCTCCGGTTTTCAGTGATTGGTGTCCAATGCATCAAATCTATTTTTTTTTCACATGGTCTCTACATTCAGGAGGGAAATATTCAATGTCATATTTTGGCTCTTGTGGACTTGTTTTTATTTTCTTCAACTTCAAGTTGAATTTGCATATGAGCAGTTGATGGTCTCTTCCACAATCAGCTCCTGGCCTTGGTTTGGCTGAAGATATTGAGCTTTTCCATTGCCTCTTGCCACAGATGTAGTCAGCCTGATTCCACCAGCCACTCCTTGGAAGGAAGACTGGACAATCTACATCTATAGAGATACTGACTCTGAAACCTAAGGAGGGGTCACTATGAGTCGGATTTGACTCAACTGCAGTGAGTTTTGCTTTTGGTTTATAGTTCTTCATGTTGTTTGTTGTTGTTGTTGGTTCTGTGTTATTTGTATTCTCTCCCTCTTTTCCTTTGTTAAATTTGACAGTGGTTTGTCAATTTTATTACTCTTTTCAAAAAACTAACTTCTAGTCTTGTTGATTCTTTCTATCATCTTTCTATTTTCTGTTTCATTGGTTTCTGCTTGGATCTTTATTATTTCTTTTCCTCTGATGACTAGGCTTTTTTTACTCCTCTTTTTCTAATTCTTGGAGAGATGTTTGGTTAAGGTGTTGATTTGTCTCTTTCTTCTTTTATAAATTGGCCTCTGATCACTACTTTTGCTGTTTCTCAAATATTTTGGTATGTTGTGTTTTCATTCTCACTTGATTCAAGGAAATTTTTTTATTCCATTTTTCATTTCTTCTATCACCCAGTCATTTTCAAACCAAAAAAAACCCCAAACTCCTTGCCGTCAAGTCTGATCCAATTCATAGTGATCCCTCCTTGTGTTTTTGAGGCAGTATTACTATGGAAGTAGATTGCCCAACAAAGGAGGGTGTTATTTTGTTTCCATGTGTTTGCTCTTTTTCCATTTATCTTCCTATTGTTGCTTTCTAATTTTACATCATTGTGATCTAAGAAGACATTTTGCAGTATTTCAATGTTTTTAAATCATTTGAGGCTTGCTTTCTGGTGTAACATATGGTCTATTCTGGAAAATGTTCCATGTGCACTGGAACAGAATGGATATTGTGCCCTTGTTTGGTGAAGTGCTCTGTATATGTCTATAAGATCAAGTTGGTCAATTGTATTGTTTAGTTATTCTGTGTCTTTCTTGAGTTTTTTTCCAGTTCTATCTGTGATTGAAAGTGATGTATTAAAGTCTCCTACTATGACTATGGAGTCATCTATTCGTCTTTTCAATTCTGTTAGAGTCTGGTTTATGTATTTGAGCTCTATCATTGGATATCATTTCATAGATATTTATTATTGTTATGTCCTCTTGTTCAGTCGATCCTTTAATCATTATACAAAGTCTTATCTTATATGTTGGATTTTGTCTTAAAGTCAATTTTATCAGAGATTAAGATTGCCACTCCTGCTCTTTTATAGTTGCCATTTGCTTGATATGTCCTTTTCCAACCTTTGACTTTTAGTCTATTTTTGCTTTGTCTCTAAGGTGTGTCTCTTGTAGGCAGTATTTTGATGGGTTATATTTTCTTATTTAGTTTGCAACTATCCATCTCTTGAGTGGTGCATTTAATCCATTGACATTCAGTGTAATTATTGAGAACTATGAATTTGTTGCTGTCATTTTGTTATGCTTTTTTGTGGTGTTGCTGATTTCTTTGTTCCAGATAATTTTCTGTGCTGAGTTTGTTTTGTTTATGAATCATATTATCACTTCCTTTGTTGCTATTGTTTTAGTATTTGCTAACTATTTGTGTGCATCCTCTTTTTTATTGTGATGTGAATGTTTATAATTTTACTTTGAGATTATCCTATAATTTATAATTTTCTTTCCAAGTTTAGAACAGTCTATTCTATCTTGCAGTTGTCTTGACTTCCCTACCATTTAAAAGTTCTGTAACTACACAATTTTTTTCCTTTATTTGGTTTGTCCTCATTTGTCAATTGATGTCTCTGGTTCCCTATTTACAATCTTGTAGGCTTATTTACAACTTTGCTTGCTGAAAGTGAGGATGACTTAAGGCACCTACTGATGAAGGTTGAAGAATACAGTCTGCAGTATGGATTATGTCTCAATACAAAGAAAACAAAAATCCTCACAACTGGACCAATGAGCAGCATCACAATAAATGGAGAGAAGATTGAGGTTGTCAAAGAATTCACATTGCTTGGTTCTACA
>NW_006921695.1:5259697-5302528 GCF_000298275.1 Orycteropus afer afer | reverse complement strand
GGAAGTGCAGCCAGAATGCTCCTTGGAAGCAAGAATGGCCAGACTTCATCTCACCTCTTTTGGTCATGTTGTAAGAAGGGACAATTCCCTGGAGAATGATGTCATGTTTGGTAGGGTGGAGGGTTGACGAAAGAGGGGGAGGCCTTCAAAGAAATGGAGTGACATGGTGGCTGTGATGATGGGCTCAAGTATAGCAGGGATTGTGGGGCTGGCGCGGGATCAGGCAGTGTTTCATTCTGCTGTGCATGGGGTTGCTATGAGTCGGAAATAACTCAACGGCATTTATCAACAACAACAACAACAGGCTTATTTATGATGGATACTTCCATAACTGGGTTGGTTTCTGAGTTAAGTCATCATGTGCATTAATGGTCGGTTGTTTTTTGCTATTATTTTTTTCTCTCTCCAAAGGACTTCCTTTAGAATCTTGTAAGGTTGGTCTGGTTTTAACAAATTCCCTTCACTTCTGCTTACCTGGAAATGTCCTAATTTCACCAATATATTTGAGGGGCAATTTAGCTTGGTTTCTAATTCTTCATTAGAAATCTTTCTCTTTCAGAGTTTTATATATACCATCCCATTGTCTTCTTGCCTGCATAATGTCTGCTGAGAAACCCAAGCTAAGTCTTATTGGTTGCCCCTTGTAGATAACTTTTCATTTTTCCCATGTTGCCTTCAGGAGTTTTTCTTTGTTTTTGTTTTTGGTGAGTTTGATGATGATATGCTTTGGTGATTTACTTTTGGGGTCTATACTGTGCAGGGTTCATTGGAATTATTGAATTGATATATTCTCATCTTTAATCATACCGGGAAATTCTCTTCCAACCAATCTTCCACTATTTTCTCTATGGTTTTATTTGCCTCTTCCTGTTCTGCAATTCCTACAGGTTATTCCTTTTGATGGTATCCCACATGAGCCTTAGGCTTTCTTCATTTTGTTTTAATCTTTTTTTTTTTTGATTGATCTGTTTCCAAACAGTATTGAAGTATTTGTCTTCAATCTCATTAATTCTGTCTTCCATTGATTCAGTTCTACTCCTTTGTCCATTCAATGTGTTATCTATTTCTGACAATTTAGTATTAATCTTCTAGATTTCTATCTGTAGAGTTTGCATCATTTCTAATTTTTCATTTATTTTGTCAATTTGTTCTTGTATTGTCTTTTGAAATTGTTCTAGGATTTTCTCTGTGTTTTCCTCAATATTGTCAGTGTTTTCCTCAATATTGTCAGTGTTTTCCTTGATCTGTCTCTCAATCCATTAAAGGTACCTAAATATAAATCTTTTGAATTCCTTATCAGGGATTTCCAATGCTCCTTTTTCCCCAAGGATATGTTCTGGGTCTATACCCTGGTTCTTTGTTTCTCCTGTTTTATCTTGCTTCTTTGTGTGGCCTGTAATGCTCTGTTGTCTCTGAGACATTGTGATATCTTTGTGCTTATATTTAATTGGTGGTTGTATATTGGAGTGATTTGTCCAAGAGTTTAGTTTTCTTTGGATGTTATCTAAGTAAGCAGGGTACTGTGTTCCTCTATTTGCTAGTTGGCAACACTTATACACTCACAACCTGTGTCCTTTCCAGTTGTCAGCCTTCTATATGTCCTTGCCATCATTGGCAAGCAGAGCCTATTCTTAGGTCCTGTTTTCATTCAGGTTCTTCCACTTATCAATGTCTAATCCACTTCTGTATGCTTTCTTTCAAAGCTCAGGGCTCCATGATTATCTCCTGTATCTCTGTCAATTGGTTTCTCTTTTCTTTGTTGAAGAGGGTCTGTGTAGCTTCTCTATCTATTCTGCCATCTTACTGGAAGTCTCCACTCTTCACCACCTTAAATAGGTCTTTTGCAGCAGATTTTCCCAGTGTAATACATCATTTGATTTCTTGACTGCTGCTTTCATTGGTGTTGATTGTGGAACCAAGTAATATGAAATGTATGACAACTTCAATCTTTGCTCCATCAATCATAATGCTGCCTATTGGTCCAGTTGTGAGGACCAATTTGTATTATCATGTTGAGGTGTAATTCATACTGAAGACTATAGTCTTTAATCTTCATCAGTAAATGCTTCAATTCATCTTCAGTTGAGCAAGCAAGGTTATATCATCTGCATCTCACAGGTTGTTATCTGCATATCAGTTTTCCTCCAATTCTTATGCAACATTCTTCTTCATATAGTACAGCTTCTCTGATTATTTTCTCAGAATACAGATGGAGTAAATATGGTGAAAGGATACAACCCTGACACACTCCCTTCCTGATTTTAAACCATGCTGTATACACTTGTTCTGTTTGAAGAATAGCTTCCTTGTCTATGTACAGGTTCCTGATGAACACAAATAAGTGTTCTGGAATTCTCATTCTTCTCAATGTTATCTATAATTTGTTATGATTTACACTATTGAATGCTTTTACATAGTCAATAAAACACAAGTAAACATCCTTCTGATATTCTTTGCTTTCAGCCAGGATCCATCTGACAAAAGCAATGATATCCCTCATTCCACATCCTCTTCTGAATCCAGCTAACATTTCTGGAAGTTCCCTGTTAATATATACTGCTGCAAACGTTTTTGAATTATCTTCAGCAAAATTTTACTTGAGTGTGATAATAATTATATTGTTTGATAATTTCCACATTCTGTTGGACCACCTTTCTTCGGAATTGGTACAAACATGGATCACTTCCAGTCAATTGACCAAGTAGCTGTCTTCCAAATATTTTTTCTTGGCATAGAAGAGTAAGTACCTCCAGCACAGCATACATTTTTTCAAACTTCTCAATGGGTATTCTGTCATTTCTGGATCATTGTTTTTCACTAATTTCTTCAGTCCAACTTCTACTTCCTCCTTCAATACCATTTGTTCTTGATCATATGCCAGCTACTGAAAAAGATGAACATTAACTAGTTCTTTTTTGTACAATGACTGTGTATTCCTTCCATCTTCTTTTGATGTTTCCTGCATCATTCAATATTTTGTCCATAGAATTTTTCAATATTGCTTTCAATATCTTCTGTTCTTTCAGCTTGAGAAATGATGAGCATGTTCTTCTCTTTTGGTTCTCTAACTCTAGGTCTTTGTACAGTTCATTATAATAATTGACTTTGTCTGCTTGAGCTGGTCTTTCAAATCTTCTGTTTATTTATTTCATCAAGGTAACATCTCTAAATAGAGACAGTGATTTAGAAGGAAATGTGAAGAGATTCTCATGATTCCTTGCACTAAGCAAAAGGCATGGTGGGCAAGTGCCACCTTTTTTGCTAACTGTATGAAAGGAATAATCAAGAAGCCAATTCCATCCTGAAAATGGATTCAGTACTCACTTTTCCACTTCTCATCCTCATTGTCAGCTGCTCCAAGCTGCATTCTCTCATCTCGAGGCATCAGGGAAGGTCAGGGGCTGCAAACTTAGTGGTCCACAGGACTTCCTTCTCTTCATATCAGTGCCTCCTTTCTAGATCCCAGCCACCTTGAGCTAGATCAGAGCACACAAATTAAAAGTCCTGCAGACTGCCAAATAAGCAGAAACCAGTTTTTGTTCAACCTCACTTTGTGTGTTTCATAATTTCATGGGGGGCTCACAGAATGTATAGAGAATATCTGTACTTAAAGTTATTATTTATTATAACCAGAAAGGATACAAAAGAAGAGAGACATTGGGTGAGGTCCTGGAGGGATTTCAACACAACACTTCTATTGTCCACAGGTCTGTCCCAGGGATGCACAATCTTCCTGACACATAAAGAGACACCAGTACCTTGGGATGGGCAAGGAGGAGTCTGTGTTGGAATTATTACTAGAATACCAAATTATCTGAGTGAAAGACACAAGGACATGTTCAAAAGGGATAGAGCATTCATGTTTTAAATCTGTGGGATTCACCAAGAATCATGGGATTTTCCAAGCTAGAGGAGTATTATTGATCAGATTTCTTAACCCAAATATCTAACCTTGGGAAAATTTTGGAAGAGACAAAAGGTGAAATTCCTATGTTTGCTATTAGTTGCTATTGTACTGGCTCTGACAATTGATAACTCCAAGCACGCAGAATGAAAAGTTGCCCAGTCCTGTGCCATTTTCATAACTATTGGTATGCTTGAGTCCATTGTTGCAACCACTATATATTTTTATTGCTTTCCAATCTGGTGTGGAGAGGGGTCCATCTTCCAGCACTATATAGGACAATATTCTGGGTTTTTATTGTCTAATTTTCAGAAGTAGCTCACCAGATCTTTCTTTCTAGTCTGTTTTATTCTGCAATTGCCACTGAAACCTATCTACTTATGATGACTCTGCTGGTATTTGAAATACTGATGGTGTAACTTCCAGCATCATAGGAACAAACAAGCCACCACAATAAAACAAATTGACATATGGGTTGTATAGCTATAATCACCCCCAACAAATCCTCCAGAGCTGTCTGGCACACACACTTAAAGTAGCATGACAGCTCCCAAGATAAAACACAGTAAACTTTGGTCCCTGAGATTATTCCTGGATTGACACGCATGTTGTTGTTGTTGTTATGTGCCATCGAGTCAGACTCGACTCATAGCGACCCCTCCTTGGGTTGCCGAGGCAGTATCACTATGGAAGTAGATTGCTCAACTTTCTTTCTGAGGACTGGCTGGTGGGTTTGAACCACCAGCCTTCTGGTTACAGTCAAGTGCCTTAGACACTGTGCTACCAGAGCTAGGTATAAAAAAAATATTAATTCCCTACAGGCATAGGGATGGTGAAAAATAGAGACAGGGCAAATAAATGACTGTGGTCCCTAAAGAGAGGAATTGTAGAGCACAATAGGTGTAAATGGGTGGTTTTCAATGTGATGGAGAGATTCCTGTTAAAATCCTTTCAGAAACTTTTTGGTAAATCGTTAGTGTTTCACTTTGCCTTTGTGGAACTGATATTTTCTCCCTGTTAAGGACACCTGATATGGTAGAAAGAGCTTGTTCTTATTCTTTACAAAACTGGATTATTCACATTTTTCACACTGTTTGTTCAAACCATATAGAATGCACCCCAGCTGACAGCATAATTTTCAGAATTAAATTAGATAAGGTGTGTAAAGTAGCTCCCAGAGTGACTGACAGATATTCTATTAAAAAAAAAGTTATTTTCCATTTCCTCTATCTTATTCTTATGGCTTCTTGAGGTGCCTAAATTGTCATAATATTCTAGACTGACTCATACCAAGATATTGAGCAAGATAATAAAGTATATGAGCTTTCCTTTTAAATAGATATGGTAGCAGGGAACTAAGTAAGGGGTTAGCAGTCAAAAGTTGGAGGCTAACAATTTCTGAATAGAAATTTAGATTGAACAGGAACTTGGTCTTTGACCCCATTCCACCACAGTGTGACTTTGCAAAACTAGCATTGCTTCTCTACAAGACTACCTACAGAAATGGCCAGTTTTAGGGAAAATACCTAAACTAATAATACAATATATTTTTGTATCTGCTTTAACTTCTATTTTTTTCCTTCTCTTCTGTTGTTTTCTTTTAAACCATTATCAATTTTCTAGCTATGTTTTAGGGTGTGAACCCCTATTAATAATCATAACTAATACTTTATAAGTTTGAATTAACATCAAGACTAGTAGGTAGCAAATTAATTGCTTACATAATAGAAAAATAATACAAATATTAAGAATTTAGAATCTACATATGAAAAAATATTGGATAATTCTTATAATTATCTTTCTTCATATTTCTTTTTGGAACATTCATTTAATACAATGTTAGATTAACATAAACAATTTGAAACTTACAGAATATATTTGGAATATAATTTGTTGTCATATTTTTCCAAGTTTTGAGAAGTAACAGTGTAAGAAACAAATTTATTTTCACACTGACTCAACATTTTGCTTTCATTGTGGGGTAGGGATAATACAATTTTCAAGGATATCATGTTTATTTTGAGTGATTTCCCTAGACTAAGCTATATCTTTTTTGAATATGTGTACTTTAAAATAGGAAGGATTTTCCAGCAAATTGAACTGGTTGGGTTTTACAGGTCTACCTTAGAATGTCCCCTTACTACCCCCATTGTTTCTTTCATCAAACAGCAATTATCCAGAGTCATGAAACATATTATTTGATTTTTCCTTTTATAAGAGCCTCTAGTCACACAGAAAAAAAAAAAAAAAAAGAAAAAGAAATCCTTCTAAATGTCCTATTATAGAATTGTCTTTTCAAAAAATGTCTATGTCCCCTATTACAGTGATTAAAATCAGTTTCATGTGGTGCCAACAGAAGGATCATTTCTCTCCCTCAAAGAACTATTGTAAACATGTAATCTGCTTATTTGTATTATTTCTACTGTATAAGGCCTCTTTTATAACATCTCTGATTCTAGGGTCACATTGTCATGGCCAAAACCTTTATAATAACATAAGGTCTTTCATCTTGCTCCAATATTTGCTTTAAAAATAGATAAGATTTGATTTTGACTTAGGTAGCCCACACCATAGAAACAACTGACTTATCAAGATCCAAACACTCTCCCTACCATCTGTGGGGAGTTATCACAACAAAAGTAGATAGCATGTCAGATTATAAGATCTTCCCTGACTACATTGATTTAAATTAAAATTCTAGTTCCTTTTATAGCTTTCACCACATTAGGCAAGTTCCAGAATATACTACCTTCCTACACCTTCTCCCTGCTCCCAATAATTAAACAAAATGATTTAGAGGTTTGTATGTGTATATATACAATCATCCCTTGTTATCCATTGGGGAAAGTTTCCAGGATCCCCCCACTCTGGATACCAAAATCTGGGAATGCTCAAAGCCCTTATATAAAATGGTGTATTTGCACATAACCTGCATACATCTGCCCATATACTTTACGTCATCTGTAGATGATATATACTATGCTATAAATGCAATGTAAATAGCACTTCTTACTCCTTTTTAGCTTATGAGGGATTTGTTTCACAATCTAATTGCTTTTCAGGAGTCATTTCTTCTCCATCATTTTTTATCTGCAATTGGTTGAATTTGCAGTTGCGGAACATGCAAATATGGAACACACAGATTGGAAAGGCCAAATATACACAGATCCTAGAGTAACAAAGGGAGCTCTGGTAGCATAGTGCCTAAGGCACTTGACTGCTAACCAGAAGGCTGGCGGTTCAAACCCACCAGCCACTCCTCGGAAGGAAGGTTGGGCAATCCTACTTCCGTAGTGATACTGCCTCGGAAACCCAAGGAGGGGTCGCTATGAATCTATGAGTCGGGGCCAACTTGACGGCAAATAACAACAACAAAAGAGTAACAAAGGTTAAACACTTGACTGCTGAAAAATGTTCAGTGGTAGGAATTCATTTAGAGGCTCTGTGAGAGAAAAAAAATATAGCAATATGCTCCTGAAAAGATTATAGCCTAGGAAAGATATAGGAACATTGTATTTTGTTACATGGGAAGATCATGAGTCTGAATCAACCCACCAGCAAATAACAGCAACCTCTATATGTTGTTAGGTGCTCTCGAGTTGGTTCCAATTCATAGCAATCCTATGTAGAAAAGAAAAAATACTGCTCATTCCTGTGCCTTCCTCACAATCATTGCTATGGTTGAGCCGATTGCTGCAGCTGCTGTGTCAATCCATCTAGTTGAGGATCTTCTTTTTTATCGACCCTCTACTTTACCAAACACAATGTCCTTCTGCAGGGACTGATCCCTCCTGATGACATGACCAAAGCACAAGAGATGAAGTCCCACTATCCTTTCTTCTAAGGAGCATTCTGCTGTAGTTCTTCTAAGACAGATTTGTTTGTTCTTTAACAGAGTATGATAGTCAATATTCTTTGCCAATACCACAATTCAAGAGCATCAGTTCTTCTTAGGTTTTCCTTATTCATTGTCAACCTTTTGCATGTGTGGTAGTTAAGTTGTGTGTCAACTTAGCTGGGCCTGGTTTTGAGTGTCTACGCAGCTGGATGTACTTATTCCCCATGATGAGACTGGTAATCAACTCCATGGTGGAATCTTCAGTGAGCAGCTGAGTACCTGCCTTAAGGATGTGTTCCACTTCCAGTATATAAGGAGAAGAGCTGTGAAAGGTCTCTTGATTTTTGACATGCTTGGACCCTGCATGTAACTGAGTCTTCATTCAGCAGACTGTCATGTTTCCTGCTGATTTTGGGACTGTCTCTGGACTTGAACTAGTGGCCTGCCATGTTGTTTGCTAATCTTGGGACTGTGCCATTTTATTTGCCAACCTTGGGTCTTCAGTTTCAGTAGTGAGAAGCTGCCTGAATTAAGAGAAGCCTCCAGCTTCAGTGGACTAGAAGTAAGAGGCAGAGCAGAAACTCAAGATGGAGGGGCCTTCACCCAGCTCCTAGAGCTGGCACTTTGGACTCAAATATCTAACCTCCTAAACTGTAAATGAATAAACTCCTATTTGTTAAAGCCACTCATTTGTGGTATTTTCTGTTAGAGCGGTACTAGAGAACCAAAACATAGGGGTGGTGCCTAAGGCATTTGACTGCTAGCCAGAAGACTGGCAGTTCAAACCCACCAACCCCTCCTTGGAAGGAAAACTGGGCAATCTACTTCTGTAGAGTTACCATCTCAGAAACCCAAGGAAAGATCGCAATGGGTCCGAACTGACTCGATGGCAGTGAGTTTGGTTTTTCTGAGTTAGGCTCATCTTACTCCTCAAGTTGACATCTTTGCTTTCTAACACTTTCAAGAGGTCTTCTGCAACAGATTTGCCAAATGCAATACATCATTTGAGCTCTTGACTCGTTCTTCCAAAAGTGTTGATTGTGGACTCAAGTAAAATTAAATCCTTGTCAACTTCAATCTTTTCTCCACTTTTCATTGCTTATTGGTGTAGTGCCTGACATTTGACTACTAATCAGATAGCTGGCAGTTCAAACCTACTAGCCACTCCACAGAAGGAAGACAGGGGAATCTACTTCTGTAAAGATTTACAGCCTCAGAAACCCAAAGCGGGGGGTCACTATGAGTTTGAATCAACTCGGTGGCAGTGTTTAATTAATTAATTTATTTATTGTATCGGTCCAGTTGTAAGGGTTTTTGCTTTCTTTATGTTGAGGTGTAATCTATACTGAAGGCTGTAGTCTTTGATCAGTAAGTGTTTCAAGTCCTCTGTTTTCAGCAAAGAAGGTGTGACATCTGCATATCTTCTTCCAAACTTAATGCCAAGTTCTTCTTCAGTATGTTTGTGCAGCATACAGATTGAATAAGTGTGGTGAAAAGGCACAACTCTGACACACACTGTTCTTGATTTTAAATCACACAGTATTCCCTTGTTCTGTTCAAAAGATTGCCATTTGGTCTAAGTACAGCTTACACATGAGCACAATTAATTGTTTTGGAATTCTCATTCTTTGCAATATTATTATTCATAATTTGTTATGCTCCAGACAGTTGAATGACTTTGCACAGTCAACAAAACATAGGTAAACATCTTTCTGGTATTCTTTATTTTCAGCTAAGATCCATCTGACATCAGCATTGATATCCCTCATCCCACATTCTCTTCTGAATCTGGCTTGAATTTCTGCAGTTTCCCTGTTGATGTATTGTTATAACCATTTTTAAATTATCTTCAGCCAAATTTTCTTGCATGTGACATTAACAAATTTTTTTTTGATAATTTCTGCATTCTGTTGGATCACCTTTCTTTGAAATGGGCACAAGTAGGGATCTTTTCTAGTCTATTGGGCAGGTAGCTCTTTTCCAAATTTCTTGGTACAGACAAGTGAATGCTTCTAGAACTGCATTTGATGATGTTGTTGAAGCATCTCAATTGGTATTCTGTAGATTCCTGGGGGCTTATTTTTGCCAATACCTTCAGTGTAGCTTGAACTTTTTCCTTCAGTAAATTATGTTAATGATCATATACTACCTCTTAAAATGATTGAATGATGACCAATTCTTTTTGGTACACTGAATCTGTGTATTCATTACATCTTTTTTGATACTTCCTGGGTCATTCAATTTTTTACCCATAGAAACTTTCAAGATTGCAACTCAAGGCTTGACTTTTTTCTTCAGTTCTTTCAGCCTGAGAAATACTGAGCATGTTCTTCCCTTTTGGTTTTGTAATTGCAATTCTTTGTCCATGTCATTATATTTTACTTTGTCTTCTTATCTGCCATGTGAAATGTCAACTCTCTTACTTCATCTCTTCTCTTCAGTTTAGCTACTTAACCTCCAAGATGAAGTTTCAGAGTCTCTTTTGATATACATTCTAATCTTTTTCTTCTTCTTAATGACCTTTTGTGTTCTTTATGTTTGATATCATCCCCAACCTTATCTGATCTTTGGTCAAAAGTGTTCAATTCATCAAACATATTCTTGAGATAGTCTCTAAATTCAAGTGGAACATACTCAAGGTCATATTTTGACCTAGCAGACTTGTTTACTTTTCTTCAGCTAAACTTGAACTTGCATATGAGTAATTGATGGTGTTTTCCATGGTTAAATACTGACTTTGTTTAGACTGATAATATTGAATTTCGCCATCATCTTTTTCAACATATATAATCAATTTGATTCCTGTGTATTCCATCAGACAAGTTACATTATGTTGTTGAAGAAAGTTATTTCCAATGAATAGATACATCTTTGGTCTTGCAAAATTCTATCAAGCAACTCAGAGTTGTTTCTATTACTAAGGCCATATTTTCCACTACTGATCCTCCTTGGTTGTTTACAACTTTCTCAGTCCAATCACTAGTAATTAGCAGTGCATCTTGATCTCATGTTTGATCAATTTCAGACTGTAGAAGTTGGTTAAAATCTTCAATTTTTTAATCTTTCCATTAGGGTTTTGGACATAAATTTGAAAATAGTATTACTAACTAATCTTTCTTGTAGCTGTATGAATATTATCCTATCACTGACAAAATTTTACTTCAGAAAATATATTGAATTGTTCTTTTTGACAGTGAATGTGACACTGTTCCTCTTAAATTTTTCATTATTGTCACATGCTTGTTCAAAATGGCCAATACCAGTTGATTTCAGCTCATTAATGCCTAGGTTATCTATATTCAAGTGTTATGCTTCAGTTTTGACAACTTCTAGCTTTCCTTGAATTACATTTTATATTTTTTCTAATTATTAATGGATGTCTGTAGCTGTTTATTCTCATTATGAGTCATACCACATTGGCAGGTAAAGGTCCAGAAAATTTCTCTCCATGTTTGTCATTAAGATTGATTCTACTTTCAAGAAGCAGCTCTTTCCCAGTTGTATTTTGAGTGCCTTCTTAGCTGTTGTTGTTGTTGTTGTTGTGTGCCGTCGAGTCAGCCCCGACTCATAGCGACCCCTCCTTGGGTTTCCGAGGCAGTATCACTACGGAAGTAGGATTGCCCAACCTTCCTTCCGAGGAGTGGCTGGTGGGTTTGAACCGCCAGCCGTCTGGTTAGCAGGCAAGGGGCCCATATTAGACTATGTTTTGCTGCTATATATAAACTTTTCACTGGCCAATATTTGTTTAGAAGTAGATCACCTAGTCCTTCTTTATAGTTTGTCTTAGTCTGGAGGCTCTGCTGAAACCTGTTCACCATGGGTGAGCTTGATGATATTTGAAATACAGGTGACATAGTTTCCAGTATGACAGAAACACATAAACCATCACAGTATGAGAAACTGATATATGAGTGTTGGTATTAGTGTTTTTTTGTTTTGTTTTTTTTTTTTAACTGAAATTCCCATCTTGGGCAGAACTCTATTAACAGTTTTATTTCATGGCCCCAAGTTTCCCAGCTTAGTAGTAGGAAGTCTCCTCAAGGCAAACTGTCTCTCATTATCCCCACCAGCCAGATATATCCAGTAGAGGGTAATGCTCTTATATCAGAGGTTTCTACCTTCTAACTATATAGAACTAGCTTACTGTTACTATATTTAACCTTCCTTAAATGGCAGGCCTACTCAAATAGAAGGAAGTTCTCTTTCTCTACTAGTTAGAAATTCTGAAGGGTTAAGTGAAGTTGATCCCATGTCAGAATATTGTTGTTTTAGTTGCTTTGAAGTTAACACCTGACTGATAGTTACTCCATGTACAATGAAATGAAATGCTGACTAGTCCCCACCATTGGTTACAGATCAGAACTTTGTCATTCAGAGGGTTTTCACTAGCTGATATTTTGAAAGTAGAACTCCAAGCCTTATCCTAGTCTGTCTTAGTCTGACAGCTGTGCATTACAACAATAAGCAAACTTCCACTGAGAGATGACTGATGGTACACTGGTGTACAATGGCTGAGAATTGAGCCTCAGTCTCCTATATGGCAAATGAAAATCCAACCACTGAATCACACCACTGTACATCAGTTAGAATACCAAAACCCATTCCCATTGAGCTGATATAGACTAGTAGCAACCCTTTAGGACAGAACTGAACTGCCCCATAGGGTCTCCAAAGTGGTAATCTTTACAGAGACAGACTGCCACAACTTTCCCCCACAGAGTGGCTGGTGGGTTCAAACATCGTTCTTTCAGTTAGCAGCCAAGTATTTAACCATTATCCCACCAGGGTTCCCTGCATGTGAGAATACAGGAAATAAAATTACAATTTTTTTCATGCCTCCTAGTTAATACTAACTATGTGACATTAGGCAAGTTTACTACTTAACCTCTCTTGGCCTCAATTTCTTTACCCTTAAATTGGGGCTGATGATATATTACTCATCTCATGGTGCTGTTAGAAGGATTACATACATAACAGTACCAGGCAAAAATAAATAAATAAAAATAAGCAATCAAAGAATATGAGATATTATCTTAAGATCAATAACTCTGAGTCATTAACTCTCTCTGTTTGGGAAACTGGATGCATGTTAATAGAGCTATCTGGAATAATGAAAATCCAATTTAGGAAAATCTTTAACATATTGTTTTATTTTTGTTTACATCATAATACATGTTTTACTGTACAGAAGCACAACATTATTATTATTATTATTATTATTATTATTTTGCAAACTACTTTGAAGTTTACACAGAAATGATTTCATTAAGTATTAAATTATTAAGTGCTTGGCTTTTAATTGCTATATTTGATGCTCATTGCATCAGTATATTGACAAAGAAATTCCATAAATTCAAATTGAATTCAGAAAAAGACATGGAATGTGAAATATTGTTGATGTCAGATGGATCTTGGCTGAAAGCAAAGAATACCAGAAAGATGTTTACCTGTGTTCATTCTATTGTGTGTATCATAACAAATTGTGGATAATGTTGTGAAGAATGGGAATTCTAGAAAAATTAATTGTGCTCATGTGGAACTTATATACAGAACACGAGGCTGTTGCTCAAATAGAACAAGAGGATACTAAAAGTCTAAAAATCAGGAAGGGTGTTTGTCAAGGTTATATCCTTTAACTATACTTATTCAAAAAGTATGCTAAGAAAATTGTTTGAGAAGTTGGATTATATGAAAAATAATGTGGCATCAGGTTTCAAGTAAGACTCATTAACAATCTGTGTTATATAGATAACACAACCTTGCTTGCTGGAAATGAAGATAAATTGAAGCACTTACTGATGAAGATTAAAGACGACAAGGACCAGTATGGATTATCCCTTAATAAAGAATAAAGAAAGAAAGGAATAATAAAGATTATCCTTTTCTCAATAAAGAAAACAAAAATCTTCCCAATTGGACCAATAAGTATCATCACAATAAATGGAGAAAAGATTGATGTTGCCAAGGATTTCATTTTACTTAGATCCATAATCAAAAAATAAAGGTGGTATTGCATTAGGCAAATCTGCTACAAAAGACCTCTTTAAAGTATTTAAAGAGCAAAGCTGTCACTTTGAAGACTAAGGTGGGCCCAACTCAAGCTGTGGTATTTTCAGTCCTCTCATACACATGTGGAAGCTAGATAGTGAATAAGGAAAACCAAAGAAGAGTTGATGCCTTTGAATTGTGGTGTTGGCAAAGAATACTGAAAGTACCATGTACTGCCAGAAGAATGAACAAGTCTGTCCCAGAAGATATGCAGCTGGAATGCTCCTTAGAAGCGAGTATGGCCTTACTTTGTCTCACCTACTTTGGTCATGTTGTCAGAAGGGACCAGTCTGTGGAAAAGGATATCATGTTTGGTAAAGTAGAGGCCAGTAAAAGAAGAGGAGACTGTCAATGAGACAGATTGATACTGGCTGCAATGATTGGCTCAAACATAGCAAGATTATGAGGAGGGGACAAGACCAGGCAGTGTTTCATTCTGTTATACATAAGGTCAAGATGAGTTGGAGCTGACTAGATGGCACCTAACAACTATACAAAACATAGGTATTTTGGTGAATTATTATCTTGTTATTCAAAGATATTTTTGTGATATATGGGAATTTTGGTTGGAGTTTTCATATGGCCTGGATTATGTTTTTTTTTTTTAATTTTTTCCTGAATAAAAGAATGGCATCAGTAACATTGCTATCTGAATATTCACTGTCCAAGACATTTCTAAGAACGAATTTTAAATAATAAGGAATGCTTACTCTGTTTCAGTAAGTTTCTCTTCAGTTATCATCCTCACTGTTGACTTTCTTTCATCTTTAAATCTCTAAGGAGTAGTTAATCATTGTTTTTCACATGTTCACTATTTTCACACTCAACTGTGTTGGCAGCTGGCCCTTTACTCATCTATCTCCTTACAGTTGCCCAGTGACCATGTAGTGTTCTTTTATTACTCTTCTCTTTATTCCTGGATATTTGAAATATTTAACATCATGGACCTCTCCTGTTTTGTCACTCTCTTTCCTAGTTTCTCTGAGTAGCTTTTGTGTTTTTATTTTTGTTTTATCAAGTGGTAACTAGTTCCTCATCATTTCCTTGTCCTCTAAAAATGAGTATTCAGAATTGTGTTTATCTCAGTTGGTTTTTCTTCCAGTGAGTTTCCACATTCTCATAGTTTCAACTGTGACTTTCTAGCTGGACGCCCCTTACAGTTTAGTTCTAACCAAAATCTGAAGTTCTAGTTCCAGCTTCCGTGTACTTCCATGAAAGTTCAGGATGTCTCACTGTCATTCTAAATTGAAAATAACCAAACTGAGCTAATTTCCCCCACAAACAAATTACAGTGAAAACTGTGAGAATCAGAACTCAACAGGTTGGCTTGTTTTCCCAGGTCTTGCAAGTTTTCTGTCTTTGATTTTAGGTGATCATGAAATAATTATTACATTTGTATGACTTGTTTTAGTGGAAAATATTTGAATTTTCCTTCTCTGTAACTTGCATTACAGAAGTTCTGGCTTTCTTAAGTTTTAGTTGTTCTTATTTTTACTCAGGACTTTATCATTCTCACTGTCACCCAGAATTTAGATCTCTTTCATCAGAAACCTTTTATTTTTCTTCATTTCTCAAGAATAATCAACCCCCACATGCTACCCTTTTCAATATACTAGCATCTGTTAAATCTGCCTTTTCATTCTTATCTCAATTTCCATCACACTAGATCAGGACTGGGAGCTCTGGTAGCTTAGTGCCTAGGCAGTTTACTGCTAAAGAGAAGTCTGGCAGTTAAAATCCACCAGCTACTCCTCGGGAGGAAGATGGGGCAATCTACTTCGGTAGTGATACTGCCTCAGAAACCCAAGGAGGGGTCGCTATGAGTCAGGTTCAACTCGATGGCACATAACAACAACAACAACAAATCAGGACTAATTGCCATTGTCCGGGCCTACTGCAATAATCTACTGACTAATTGGATCAGGTTTTCAAGAATAATCAGAATTTTGACAGTTAAAGATGAAGGGAGGGCATTATGTACATGTTGTTGTTGTTGTTGTTGTTATGTGCCATCGAGTCAGACCTGACTCACAGCGACCCCTCCTTGGGTTTTCGAGGCAGTATCACTACCGAAGTAGATTGCCCCATCTTATGACATACATTTCATTGAAACTCAGAGCTCCTTTGGGGAACTTTAAACAGTTATAGTTGGAAATAATATACAAGCAGAATAATAATGAGATCTGAAAGGTAGTTAGGAATAAGATCTTGAATTGTAAACGACTGAAAAATATTAGTAGTGCCTAAGGCACTTGACTGCTAACCAGAAGGCTGGTGGTTCAAAACCACCAGCCACTCCTCGGAAGGAAGGTTGGGCAATGCACTTCTGTAGTGATACTACCTTGTAAACCCAAGGATAGGTTGCTATGAGTCTGGTCTGACTCGATGGAAAATAATAACAACAACATTTCTTCCAAACTTCTAATTTTTTTTCCCTCCTTTGTATCCATACTTACTGCCATTGAGTCGATTCTGACACATAGCTACCCTACAGGGCAAAAGTAGAACTGCCCCATAGGGTTTTCAAGGCTGTAAATCTTTACAGAAGCAAACTGCCTCATCTTTCTTTCATGGTGTGACTGATGGTTTGGAACCGCCAACTCTTCAGATAGCAGCTGAATGCTTAGCTACTGTGACGCCAGAGCTACTTTGGTATCCATAGCACCTAGCAAAAGGCTTTGCATATTTTAAATGATCAAGAAGTAATTATTTCAGAAAACAAGGGGAACTATTGACAGTATGCAAAATGATTAAAATGTACATTGAATTATATGCTTCAAAAGTGCATAACACACAGGAAATGTCTTCATCATTTTACTTCTATAGTTAATTTTTAAGTATTTAAACAATAATATATAGATGCTAATATTTTTCATAATTAGCATTGACTAAACAATGTATTATTTATCATTCATTTATTCATGATTTGTTGTTATTGATTTTAGGTGCCATTGATGTGGATTCAGTTCTGACTCCTTGTGACCCTGTGCACAGCAGAGCATAGCCCTGACCAGTCCTGCACCATCCTCACAAACATTGATATGTTTGAGTCCATTGTTGCAGCCAAGGGATTAATCCATCTTGTAGAATTTAATAATTATTATTGATAAAAATATATATGTATATAGATATTCATTTATTTTCATGATTATAAAAGTAGGAACATGAAAAAGGAAGACAGAATAATTGATGCATTTGAATTGTGGGGTTAGCAAAGAATTTTTAATATACTTTGACCTGCAAAAGGAAAGGAAAAAATCTGTCTTAGAAAAAATACAACCAGAGTACTCCTTACATGCAAGGATGGAGAAATTTCAACTTGTTTACTTGGGATATGTTATCAGAAAGACTAGTTACTAGAAAAATACATGATATTTGGTAAAGCAGAGGGTCATCAAAAATCTTCAATGAAATGAATTGACACAACACTGGGAACAATGGACTAGAGCATAACCATTATCATGAAGATGATGCAGAACCAGACAATAGTTCTTCTGTTATGCATCAGATCACTCTTAGTTGGAGCCAACTTGAAAACAACTAACAATAACATATGTAAAGATGAGTTAATGATTACTTTTAGGGACTCATATTGGGCTAGAGTCCCTGGGTAGTACAAATGGTTAACTGAAATGTTAGAGGTTAGAGTTCATCCAGGGGTGACTTGAAAGGAAGGTCTGGTGATCTAATTCTGAAAAATCAGCCATTGAAAACTCTATGGAGCACAATTCTACTGTGACACACATGGGGTTGTCATAAGTTACTAATTGACTCCATGGCAAGTGATCATACAGGCTAAAATTATACTTTGCTTCTGATTCTTGTTTTCGTTTGCTTTCTTTAAAACAACTTCCATGTCTGTAGATCATGTGAGGAGCACCTTGAGTTAAATAACTAAATAAAAGTTACTTCTTGGAAACAACTCACCTCTCAATCTATATTATTCATCTTATATGGCCAACACACTAGGAAGGAAGGTTGGACATTCCTACTTCCGTAGTGATACTGCCTCAGAAACCCAAGGAGGGGTCGCTATGAGTTGGGGCCAACTTGATGGCAAATAACAACAACAACATGGCCAACACATTTATAATAGAGTGGTTGAAATTCATGTGGCTTTTTTTTTTTTTCGAAAATATATGATCATACATCATAGATTCATATTCTTGTCACACTCTCATTCACACACAAAGTTCTCTTGTGGTTAGTGTTATTAATCCATTCCAGTGGTTTTGCAGGCAAGAGGAATATAGTGTAATGTGCCTCCTGATTTTAAACAAAAGGACTTACGGAGTTTTTGGCTTTATGATATTTGGCTTTCCATGGAGGCCTGCATCCATGGAGGGATTTGCTTTATTTTTCTAAGCATCAGCAGCTGGGTGAAACACCATCCCAAAGGGGGGAAAAGCAACACAGAGAACTTCAAGTCATATACCACTAACAGGTGGCCCCAAGGATAAAGTTCTTAAACAACACTACAGAAGGATGAACTGCACTTTGCAACTAAGCTGCTTCTGATGATTGATTAAAAACATGAGGATTTTATATACAACAGCTGACTTGGTTCTCTTCTCAGTATATTAAATGGATTTAACCATTTTTCAGAAAGTAATTTTAAGTAAAGATAGTGAAAGTTGTAGTAACAGAATGTCCACACAGAAATAATTTCATTCTCCCAGCTTTTGGTAGTCCCTGGTGTTCTTTGGCTTGTAGAGGCAGCTTCACATGGGCCCCTTCCTCTGCTTCTCTGTATAATCTCTTCTTTTAAAAAGATGCCACCCAGATTGGATTGGGACCCACCCTAAAATGAACATAACTGAAAACATCTTCAAAGACTTTATTGACAAATAAGGTCACAATCCCAGGTTTAGGGACTTCAAGGTATTTTTAGTTTTTTTGGCGGGGGGCGGGGGGACTCAAATCAATCCATAATTTGCACCCATTGACAACCTTATCAAAACCGTTGAGTATATACAGTGTTTGTCATGTGAAATTTGATTAGGTTATAAATCAAGTAGAACTGAAATGAGATCAAGAGCACATCCTGAAATAGCTGTTTGGGCTGTTCCTGAGTTGCTAGATTTATTAAATAATTTAGAAATTTATCTTGAGTTTAAACAAGGTGATAAATAATCTTAGCATGATAGATTTGAGCAGAGAGGCAGAAACTATTAAACATTCATTTTATGTTCACATGAAAATTTTCGTAAACAATTATAAAATACATCAAATTTATAGCAAAATCTTGATCCCAGTGAGGTTATTCCTCACATAAAATGCCAAGCTTAAAGTTTTAGTAACTATGTGTTCCACCAGAGGTTTTAGCAAGTGCCCTCAGGCTCCAATATCCAGCATGGTTCTTTCACCAAAAAGTGCAAATTTGACACCTTCTGGAGGCTCAGAGGGCTTAAAGGGCCAGACAGGGTTATAGAGAAGCAGTGAGAGTAAGAAGTATTACAATTGCACAGAGTTAAGTAAAGAGATTCATCCCTTTGGCTCATATTTCTCCTAACTCTGGCACTTTGGAGGAGCTAATTCCTGAAGAGAAAGAGGAGATAGTTCAGATCAGATTTTGCCTTGTTCTGACACAACCTATTCTGAACACTTGTGTCTCACTCACATTCAACCTGGTATAAAGGCAATTGATTTTTATTAGTGTGTTGATACTGCTCATTCCAATTGGATCCCCTTCTGATAATTTGCATTTCCATTCCAGATATTCTGAATTAGAATCCACATTTTAACCAGCTCCACAGATCATTCTTATGTATACATAAAAAACATCTGGGGCTCTGTAAGAAAAGCTAGGCTTTTAACTAAAATCTGTGTTTATATAAATATTGTTTGAATAAGATTAACTTTCTTAAAAAAATTTGAATTTTTTTATAATCTGAATAATTTCTTGATGGGTAGATGTCATCAAGGATTTTTTATAATCTGAATAATTTCTTGATGGGTAGATGTCATCAAGGAGCTCTGGTAGCATAGTGCCTAAGGCACTTGACTGCTAACCAGAAGGCTGGCAGTTCAAACCCACCAGCCAGTCCTCGGAAGGAAGGTTGGGCAATCCAACTTCCGTAGTGATACTGCCTCAGAAACCCAAGGAGGGGTCGCTATGAGTCGGGGCTGACTTGACAGCAAATAACAACAACAACAAGATGCCATCAATGGGTAACATATCAACAATTGTTAGCATATTCTAGCAAGAAAAATTTTTATCAAGACTTTTACAACACTAACTCTGCTTTACAAAACAGTTGTCTATTAATATAAGTTATTGAAAAATGTGTTTCAAAAACAAACAATTAAAATGCTTAGCTTAGTTGGCCTAAAACATTTATAGAAAAAAAATAGAAGTTTCCTTTTACCCTAAGCTAGTGTTCTGGTTACCTAGTGCCGCTCTGACAAGAAATGTACCACAAATGGTATGGCCTTGACAAACAGAAGTTTATTCTTACAATTTGGAGGCGTGAAGTCCAAGTTCAAAGTGCCAGGCTCCAGGGGCTTGGTAAAAACCCCTCAACCTTCAGCTCTGCCTCCTACTCCTGGCCCACTGAAGCTGGAGGCTATTTGTCACTCAGCTGCTGGCTACTGAGGCTGATAAGCCCAAGGTTGACAAGTAATAAGGCACAGTCCTGATATTACCAAACCCCATGGCAGGCCATTAATTCAAGTCCAATAAAAGTCCCAAGATCAGCAGAGCATGGCAGGCTACTGAACAATGACTTGGCTAGACACAGGCTTCAAGTGTGCCATAAATGAAAGACCATTCCCCCAGGCTTCTCCTTATATATGGAAAGCAGACCACATCCCTAAGGTAGCTATTCAACTGCTCACAGTAGATTCCACCATGGAGTTGATTACCATTCTCATCATGAGGAATACTACATCCAGCTGCCCAGCCACTCAACTAGGCCCAGACAAGTTGACACACAAACTTAACTACCACATTTGGAAAAATGGTGACCTCACCAACTTTCTGTGTACTATGTGGCATCTGTAGTCTCTCTTCAAATTACAGATTCTCCCTTATTAGGAGTTTAGGCCTCTTAATATCTCACAACTCAAATTCTTACTCTACCAAGATCTTGCATATTACACAACATTTATGAAAATAATTCATGCAACAAACAATTTGAGTACATTCATATATATGTAAATGACATCAGTTTACAGATACAGTGAAGTAGTATAGCTTAGACAGTGTTGACATTGACAGGGGCATCAACTCACATTTATAGTCATCATATTAAAATCTGTGTTCAGTATAATTTTTTCTTTCCCCACTTTTCCTTTCTCTAAAGTTTTCTGACCCCCATGCTGTGCTGCATTCTGGCCATTTTTAACTGCCACTTAAGGTTTTTCAATCTTTGTAGTTTTTATGTTCTGTCAGCCATTTCCTTTTATCCCAGTTCTTCCCCCTCACTACACAGATTTTTCCACTTATTTCAGCTTTTCTTATCTTCTGAGCTCTGGCCCTTGAGTGACTGTTTTTCTAGCCTTTTGTTCAGTGGTTAGAAAACCAGGCCCACTACTCCTTTGGATTTAGAATCTTCTCGGTTAGTGAACTGAGTTATCACCGTGTTTTCTTTACCTCAGCTCTACTGGACTTTTTTTGAACTGTAGGTTTTACTTCTTCCTTTGGCTACAACTTCTTCCCTTGAAAAGGCACCCGTTACTGGAGGGTTCCGGTTAATCAAAAAATATTATTGTATTTGAAAAAATAGTCTAACATAAATGAACCTGGCATCCAAGAAAAAAACACAATTATATCTTTAACTTTTGTAGAATAAAAAAATAAATAAATACAAGCTACAGCAATGTTTTTTGCTCAGTCAACCAAGTCAAGACTGCCTTTTCTCCTACTTTTTCCAAAAGGTTTGAGCTCAGTAAAATGCACATGATCCTTTGCCAAGCAATTCTTTTTTTTTTTTTATTCTTAAGCCCAAGGGTATTTGAAAGGAAATTCAACCCACATGTTTCTGATTCATTTACACTTAATTCATTAAAATGTTGTTTTGTAAGAGCTATTTGATGTCCAAGAAGCTTATGAGTATTTTTATATGACTTTTTATGCTTTTTTTCCCCTCAAAACAGGAAGTGCTATTTTGCTGAGAACTGAAACTCCAAAGGGATTGAATTTCATATGAATCACATAAAGGCACACCAAGATGATTTTGTCTCTCCTGGCTCATGTTTGCTATGAGAGAGCACCTGAACCAGTTATCTAAGTAGACTATGTGGTACTAATTCTAAACTTATCCAACACCAGATAGAGAAACTTCCAAAGTCAACTTTTAAAAGGGAATGAAAATGAATCCATTCAACTCCATATTTATGAGTTGGTACAAAGTGTGACAGCAGAGCCATCTAACATTTAATAGCTTTAGGATACCACTAGAGTCTATATTTAGATCCAACTCTTCTCTCTTTCCTTTATCTCAAAGCAAGAAAAGAAGTTTACATGAAAAAAGAGAAGATAGAGATTGTAACAGATTTCACAAACAGAAAGTGTATGTTCAATGACAATGAGGAAAATTCTAATATGACATTGTCTTATTCATGCTTTCTAAATTACTAAGGCCTTTTCACAAAAGACTAGATAGTAGGTGTGCAGTATTTTCTTTGTGACATTGTGACAAAAAATGTTAGAATGGTTGTATAATTGGTGCTCATGTCTTGGAGTAAACTTTCTCTACTAACACAGTACTGAAGGCTATGCTCTAGAATGTTTCAGTTCTAGGAAAGTCTTACAGTCCCTGGGTCCTTCAAGGTCCCAAGTAAATCCAGCACTAAGTTAGTTAGTTCTTCTGTTTTCCTGTACTAGTTTTGATCAGATCTTTGAAGTAAAAATCAAAAGGATTAGGGACTCTAAATTGATAGAAAACTCACTGCTATTCAAATAGCTTGATTGGTCTGGGTTTAGACTCAAGCCCAGTAACACACATGAGATCCTTATAGTCTTCTAGTGGTTACATTAGTCTGTAAAAGACTTTCAAACTAGGTCTTTTGGTTTTCATTTATAATTATCTGAAATTGTTATTAGATGATGATAAAATCACTAATCAGTTTGGGATTACTTTTTTTTTTTGGACTCATGCTCTTTTGTTTATCTAGTGTCACACTGACAAGAATATACCACAAATGGGATGACCTTAATAAACAGGAGCTTATTGTCTTACAGTTCAGAAGGCTAGAAGTCTGAATTCAAAATTCCAGGTTCTAGGGGCTGTGTGAAAGCCCTTCAACTTTAGGTTTCAGCTCTGCCTCTTACTCCCAGCCCACTGAAGCTAGAGATGTCTCTTTACTCAGGGAGCTACTGACTGCTGAGGCTAATAAGCCCAAGGTCAACAAATAAAATGACATAGTCCCGAGATTGGCAGAGCATGCAGGCTGCTGAACAATGACATGGGTGCATGCAAGGTCCAAGTGTGCCATAAGCTAGAGACCATTCCCAAAGTTGCTTCTTATACACAGGAAGCAGACCACATTCCTAAAGCAGCTACTCAGCTGCTTCAATACATTTCATCAAGGAGTTAATTACCAATCTCATCGTGGGGAATACTTACATCCAGCTGCTCAGCCACTCACCCAGGCCTAGCCAAGTTGACACACAAACTTAACCACCACACATGCTTTTGAAAAACACAAAGGAAAGATTGCCCTGTCTCTAAGCTTTTTATTAAACTCCCAATTGATATTTAGAAAATTAATTAAAAACATTATGGAAGGAGATCCAATTGAAGAGCACTGAAGCCATATTTAACATATGAATCCAACCAAAATACTTACTTCACGCTGCAAATGAAAGCTAAGGTAAATGTCCCTTGTGGAATTGATGAAGCAATACTGACATCTAAATAATATTACCTAGGTGAGAAATGGTGCCTCCATCAAAAAATAACTACCAGATCAGGTTTAATATAGATACCTGTATAGATATGGCTATATAGTATTTTTCTTTTTTAAGTGCATCAGTTAGAAATTCTGTGTAACAAATGACCTTAAATTTAGTGACTTAAAACAACAGTCTTTTCTTGTTTTTCACAAATACAAGGTTAGCTAGGTGGTTCTTCTAATCTGAGCCATATTTAATGAGATTTTACTTATTTTTTCCTTGCATCTGAGGTCAGCTGACAGGTTGACTAAGGATTAGCTGTCTGGGATGGCCTCAGGCTACAGTGACCAGGCTCTAGCAGTCTAGCCTGTGTGTGGTCTAATGACAACAGCAGGGATCTTAGTGAGGAAACAGACACTTCAAAGTGTTTTTCCAAGGCTTAGCTTTCATCACATTTACTAACATCCCACTGACCAAAGGAGATTATAGCAGTTTGGTTTGTGGGTCAACTTGGCTGGGCCTGGTTGAGTGGCTGGGCAGCTGGTGGTAGTTAATCCCCATGAGGAGACTGGCAATCAGCTCCATGGTGGGATCTACCACAAGCAGCTGGGTAGCTGCCTTTCAGTATGTAGTCTGCTTCCTGTATATAAGGAGACGCTTTGAGAATGGCCTCTAGCCTTTGGCATGCTTGGGCCCTGCATGTAGCCATGTCATTGCTCAGCAGCCTGCTATGCTCTGCCGACCTGGGGACTTAAAATGGACTTAAGTTAATGGCCTGCCATGTGGTTTGGTAACATCGAGATTGTGCCTTTTTACTTGTCAACCTTGGGGCTTCTCAGCCTCAGCAGCCAACAGCTGTCTGAGTGAAGAAATGCCTCTAGCTCCAGGGGGTGAGAGCAGGAGGCAGAGTTGGACCTCAAGGTTGAGGGGCTTTCACCCAGCCCTTAGAGCTTGACACTTTGAACTTGGACTTAAAGCCTCCATATTGTAAGAGAATAAACTCCTGTTTGTTAAGGCCATCCCATTTGTGGTATATTTCTTGTCAGAGCGGCACTAGGTAACCAGAACAGTGATCTCATTGTTAAACCTGCAGTCAGAATGAAACGCCACCGCAAAGTTCTAGCAGAAGGAGATGGGTTCAGAAGAGCTGCTAATTTGAGCCACTAATATAACTCCTTCATTGCAACGATCCTAGGAAAATTCTAGGGGATGACAAGCAAAGCTTGGAAATTAAAGAGAAAAATCTCTGGAGATATTTAGGGATTTACCTCCCTGAATCCATTTGCTTGTATTCTGAGATGGTAAAATAGATAACTTCCTCTCTGATTCAGAGAGAATTTGTTTACATCCAGGAACAAAAATCTCTCTCTGTCTTTGTCTCTCTTTCTTTCTCTCTCTCAGATGGACAGATGTTCTGTTGTTGCTATTAGATGTTGTTGAGTTGGCTCCAACTCATTGTTACCTTCTTTATAACAGAATGAAACATTGTCCAGTCTTGTGCTATCTTCCTGATCATTGGGATGTTTGAGCCCATTGTTGTAGTTATTGTATCATTTCATTTTATGAAGGATTATCCTCATTTTCACTGAGTCTTGTACGTCATCAAGGTTGATGTCCTTTTCTACTGATTGATGTTTCCTCATGACTAATATAGCAAGCCAAAGTGTCTCCATCCTTGCTTCTAAGGAGCATTCTGACTGTATTTCTTCTAAAACTGACAGATGTGCTACTAACTCCTATATACATTCCAATATTCATAATTTTGAGATTCATTTCTTGTAATGGAAATCTCACTGTCTTTCAGGTTGATATCTGGTTCTTTTCACTTTGCCCATGGCAGTGTGGAGAGTCAATATATACTTCTCTGTAAGAAAATGGCAGGCTAGCATGTTAACTTGCATTTGAGTAGCATTTCAGACCCTTCATAGTTTTGAACTAAACACAATCAAGCATATATGAGATTCTTGATTAATATTAAAAGTATCATGACTAATTAAGATTACTTCTAGTAATGTAAGATGTCTCAACATTATAAAATCTACTCATCACCTTAAGATATTAAAAGACAAAAATAATATAATTATCTTATTATTTCAAAGTAATATGCAAATTTGTATTGGTTTGTAATATAAAAAAATACTCTTAGAAAAATCAAAAGATAAGTTTCTTTATTAATACTAACCCAGTACAAAAACTATGCTTCATAAAGGAAAAACAAACAAATATATCAGTACACTGAGAAGAGAAGATCTGTTAATACAACTAGAAATCTACTTCAAACATACATAACAATAAAATTTTAGAATACTGAAGTTTTTCTATTATGCTAAGAGCCAAATCAGTTGCTATTGAGTTGAGTCATCTGTGACTCATTGCCATTCCAGGTTTTCAGAATAAAACTTTTCTTCATAGGGTTTTCACTGCCTGTTTTTTTGGAATTGGATTGCCTGGTTTTCTTTCTCGGGTTCCTCTGGGTGAACTCAAACCTACAAACGTTCCATTAACAGTTTAGCATTTAACCATTTGTACCACTCAGAAACTCCTATTTCCATTACAGTGAATAATAAGACATGAATAACATTTTTCGCTGCCATTTATTTTCAGTAACATACTAATTCTGATGATGAGCCTCTCATTATTTGCAGACGAAAGAATTATTATATAAATTGCAGACGAAAGAATTATTATATAAAACAGTGGTTCTCAAAGTGTGATATTCATTAGCTTATTATGGAACCTTATTAGAAACGCAAGCCTCTAGGCTCTACCATAGATCTGCTGAATCAGCCTGCAACCCATGTTTTAACAAGGTTTCTGATTGATTGTCATGTATCCTAAAGTTTGAGAAGCACTGATAAAGAAAATTTAAGTTGGCAAAGTAATAAAATTAAACAGAATAAATGAAAAAAACTATTAGAATAATTAAAATAATAACACCAAGGTTATTAGACATAAAATCAAAATATCTAAAGATTATATATTAACAACAATTTGTAAGAAAACATACTAAAGAAGTAATTAAACACTCCTTGATAACATCAGGCTGAGTGAAGTAAGTCAATCACAAAAGGACAAATATTGAATGATTCAATTTAAATGAAATATCTAGGATAAGCAAGTGTATGCAAATCTAAGTGATTACAAGGGCCAAGTGGGAGGTAGGGAGAAAGGGGAACTTACTGCTTAGGAGACACTAAGCTTCTGTTAAAAGTGAGGGAAATATATAGGATAGTGGTGATGTTTGCACAACATGATGAATGTAATTAATGCCACTAAATTGTCCACGTGAGAATATTGAAATTGCAAATGTTTTGTTACATTTTTTATTTACATTTTTTTAAAAAACTATTTAAATATAATAATAAAATCCATAACATAAACCTGAAATAATATGGAATTCTTTAAAAAAAAAATTATTGTGATTTGGGTGAAAGTTTACAGACTAAATTCATCTTCCATACAGCAGTTCACATACTATTTGTCTCGTGACATTGAGTGAAATCTCCCACAATGCAAAAGCTCTCCTCTCACTTCCTCCTCATAGACACCTTTTCCCTGTGGGCTTACCTCCCATGCACTCCTGCCCCTCAAGCTGTCTCCCTGTGCACACACAGCCCTTTTATTCTCTCATGATTGATCTCTCCAAAAGTGTATCTGCCTAATGTACTGTTCAGCCCATATGCTGGTCTTGTTTGACTGGATGCCACAGGAGTGGGTTCAACTTCAGACCTGAAGGGCAGCTAGTGGCATAGATTCAGAGGTTTCACCAGGCTCTATCAGACCAGCAAACCTGGTCCCCATTTTTTCATTTTCATTTTTTTTTTTTTTTTTATGATTTTGAGTTTTGTTCCACATTGTTCTCCCACTCTATTCAGGATTTCTTACATAGATCCCCTCCTTGTGGTTGACAGTGGTAGCCGGGCACCATCTAGTTCTTCTGGTCTCATAGTCATATAGGCTGAGGATCACATGGTGTAGCTGTCCTTTGGACTAATTGTTTCCATACTTGTTTTGTTTTCTTCATACTTCTTTGCTCTGGACAAGGAGAGACCCATTGTTGCATCTAGATGGCCCCTTGCAAGTGTTTAAGATCCCAGTCGCTACTCATCAAGACAGGATATGGATGAATGTTTTTGTGTAGTATGTTATGCCAAAGGAGCTCGATGTCCCCTGTGACCATGGTCCTGAGCCCACAGTTTAAACTACTTGCTCCCTCTGGGTAGGTGGCTGTGGCCAAGATGTGACTACAACCTTGTCCCTTGTCAGATCTACTATATACCTGGAAACTCTTACAGAACATACAAATACACTTATTGAAACATTGTCTGCCAACCCTATACATGGTCTTAGGCACACTCCTCCCTGCACAGATATACGTAATTGTTCAACCTGTCCACCCATCAATCCACCTGTATATCCATGTTTGTCATCACTAACAATGCAGTACTGTATGTACAGAAGGGTTAATCTTTGTTGTCTGTACCTCCCATGAACATCTTTATATCTTCCTCTTCCTCAATGCCAATGTGTTGATCACTCACATTTGGTACATTGTCCTCCCCTTCATGCAATCAACACTTGTTTCTACCTATCTAACAGTGTTCCTTCCCCTCCCCTCCCACCCCTGGTAACCAATGAAGAAAATTTCCTTCCATATATAAAGCTTTCCTTAACTTTTTACAATAATGGACTAATATATTATTTGTCCTTCTGTGACTGACTTGTTTCACTCAGCAAAATGTCCTCCAACTTCATCCATGTTGTGCAGTGTTTTGCAGATTCTACTTTATTTTTGAGGGTTGCATAGCATTCCATTGTAAGTATGTACCATAGTTTGGTTATCCATTCTTCAGTTGATGGGCATCTAGGTTATTTCCATCTTTTGGTTATTGTAAATAGTGCTGCAATGAACAAGGGTGTGCATATATCTGTTCTTGACTTGGCTCTCACTTTAGTATATATACTTAGTAATGGAATTGCTGGATCAAATGGTATTTCTAATTCCAACTTTTTAAGGAATTGCCATATTGCTTTTCACAGTGGTTGTATCATTTTACAATCCTACAAGCAGTGTATGAGAGTCTCAGTCTCTCCACATCTTCACCAGAATTTGTTATTTTCTGTGTTGTTGAACTTTGCTACTTGTGCTGGAGTAAGATGGTATCTCATTGTTGTTTTGGTGTCCATCTCTCTAATGGCTAATGATTGTGAATATGTCTTTGTGTCTTTTTGGCCATCTGAATATCCTCTTTGGTGAAGTGTCTATATTCATGTTTCTACCCATTATTTAACTGGATGATTTTTCTTTATGTTGTTGAGGTGTTGGAGTTTTCTATAAATTTTAGAGATAAGCCCCTGGTCAAGTATGTCATTGCCAAATATTTCTTCCCAATCTGTAGGTTTTCTTTTGACTCTTGGAGAAGTCTTTGGAAGCACATAAAAATTTAATTTTTATAAGGTCCCATTCATCTAGTTTATCCTCTGCTGTTTGTGCATTTTAGGTTATGCTTGATAGTCTATTTATGCCATGCCACATAATAGAGCCCCTAAATTTGCCCCTAGTTTTTCCTTGAGGAACTTTATAGTTTTAAGTTTCACATTTAAGTCTTTGATCCATCTGGAGTTAGTTTTTGTGTATGATGTGAGGTACAGATCTTGTTTCATTTTTCTGCAAGTGGTTATCCAGTTTTGCCAGTACCACCTGTTAAAGAGACAATCTCTTCCTCATTTAATAGATTTCAGTCCTTTGTCAAGGAACATCTGACCAAAAGTCAAAGGGCCTATTTCTGGGTTCTCAATTCTATTCTATAAGTCTAAGAGTCTGTCATTGTACCAATACCAGGCAGTTTTGGCTACTGTGGCTGTATAGAAGGTTTTGAGATCAGGATTGTGAGACCTCCTACTTTGTTCTTCTTCAACAGTGCTTTGTTTATCTGAGGACTCTTTCCTTTACATATAAAGTTAGTGATTGGTTTTTCCATATCCTTAAAGAATGTTGATGGGATGTAGATTGGGATTGCACTAAATGTATAGATTGCTTTTGGTAGAATTCACATTTTCACAATGTTCAATCTTCCTATCCATGAGCATGGTATGTTCTTCCATTTATGTAGATCTCTTTATGGTTTCTTGAAGTAGTCTTTTGTAGTTTTCTTCGTAAGGGAATTTTGTGTCCCTGGTAAGATTTATTCCCAAGTATTTTATTTTTTTGGTAGCTATTGTAAATGGTATTGGTTTCCTTATTTCCTTTTCAGTAATCTCTTCACTGGTGTAGAGGAGTCCAATTGATTTTTGGATGTTGATCTTGTATCCTTCCACTTAGCTAAATCTCTCAATTAGTTCCAGTAGGTTTTTTTTTTTTTTTTTTACTGAGTCTGTCATATTTTCTATGTATAGGATCATATCATCAGCAAATAGGGATAGTTTGACTTCTTCCTTGCCACTTTAGATACCTTTGATTTCCTTTTCTTGCCTTATTGCCCTGGTTAGAACTTCCAATACAATGTTGAATAGAAGTGGTGATAGAGGGCATCCTTGTCTGGTTCTTATTCACAAAGGGAATGGTTTCTGTCTCTCTCTTCATTGAGAATAATGTTGGCTGTTGTTTTTGCATATATGTCCTTTATTATGCAGAGGAATGTCCCTTCTATTCCTATTTTGCTGAGAGTTTTGATCAGGAATGGGTGTTAGATTTTATCAAATGCCTTTTCTGCATCAATTGTTATGATCATGTGGTTCTTTTCCTTTGTGTTATTTATGTGCTAGATGACAGTGATTGTTTTCCTAATGTTGATCCATCTTTGCATACCTGATATGAACCCCACTTGGTCATAATTTTTTGAATATGTTGTAGTCTATTGTCTAGGATTTTGTTGAATATTTTTGTATATATATTAATGAGGAATATTAGTCTGTGGTTTTTCTTTGTAGTGATGTCTTTGCCTGGTTTTGGTATCAAGGTTATGCTTGCTATATAAAATGAATTTGGGAGGATTCCATCCTTTTCTCTCTGCTGGAATAGTTTAAGTTGGATTGGTGTCAGTTCTTCTCTGAATGTTTAGTAGAATTCTCCAGTGAAACCATCTGGGCAAGGACTTTTTTTGTTGATAATTTTTTATGACCTGTTCAATATCTTCTTTTGTTATGGGTCTGTTCAACTTTTCCACTTAAGTCTCTGTTAATTTAGGTAAGTGGTGTGGTTCTAGAAATCTGTCCATTTTTTCTAGATTTTCAAATGTGGTTGAGCACAGTTCTTCATAGTCACCTGACATTATCTTTTTTATTTCGGTTGGTTCTGTTGTGATATTGCCCAATTCATTTCTTATTTGTGTTATTTGTATTCTTTCCCTCTTTTCCTTTGTAAGAGAGCTCTGGTAGAATAGTGCCTAATACATTTGACTGCTAACCAGAAGGCTGGTAGTTCAAACCCACCAGTCATTCCTCAGAAAGAAGATTGGACAATCTTCCTTAGAAATGCAAAATTCTTTATGAATAAAAATTATGAAGTCTTATTGAACATCAGAAAGATACAGAATGTAAGAATGTTTGCACTATATATTATATTTTATATTTTATATAAAATATATATATATATATATATATACACACACATATATATATATTTACAAACAGGAGCCCCCATGGCACAATGGTTAAACACTCAGGGGTTAACTGAAAGGTTGGTCATTTGAATCTACCACCTCCATGGGAGAAAAGATGTGGTTTTCTGCTCCTGTAAAATTTGTAGCCTAAAATACCCTCTGTCCTACATGGTCACTATGAGTCAGAATGTAGTCAACAGCACACAAAAGCAACATACTTTCAAACAACTCAAAACAAAAATGGACAAATTATATGAACAAAATAAATGTGAATGACTAATAAATTAATAAAATGTTCAATAGCAAACTTGATTATAGAAATTAATGCATTGCTAAAATATTTTCCATCTGTTACATTAAAAATACTGAAAAGTCCAACATTCAGTATTATCAAGAATATAGAAAAATTCACAGTCTTTAAAGTTATTGTGAGATTGTAGATTATTTAAGTTTTTGGTGTGTTAAGAACGATTTGGCAGTATACATTAAAATTAATTTGCTGCTTGGCTGAGCATTTATAATTCTAAAATATTATCTTATAAATATTCTTACACATATGCAGAAAGATGAAATTGCATTTGTATTTGTCAAAGCATTATTTACTTACAGCAACATGGGGGGCATAAAACCACTTAAATGTACTTCAAGAAGGAAATTATTAAGTAAATGATCACATGTGTGTGTACGTTTGTAAATGCAGAGAAAAGAGACCAGAAGGAATAACATCTGAGAAGAAAAGTTTCATTAGTGTAAGGGAAAAGGAAAAATAGCACAACCAATTTGAGAAAGAGAGTGTTTCTGTTCCCACATGGTTGTTGTTGTTGTTGTTATGTGCCGTCGAGTCAAACCCAACTCATAGTATCACTGATCAATTTCAAGTTCTTGGTTTTGTTTATGGTCCTTTGTTCAGTATGAGTCAGAATTGCTCTGTGGTTATTTGGTCTGGAAGAAGACACCTGTTTCAGTGATTGAGGTATACTGATACAGCCTGTTGGCTGGTAAGGGGCAAGTCAGATAGTTTCTCTAATGGATTTAGAGAGTCACCAGGCAGTCAAAGTGACATCTTAGCCAGTTATGGACTGAGATGAGCTTCCTCATTTTGTAGCAAGTTCAGAGAAAGTGGAAAGTAATTTTAAAGTGGACGTTAACTGGTACTGAAAAAGAATAAAAGCAAGTGTGAATGGGTTTGAAATGATACCCTTAGGAAATAGCCTTCATAATGAAAGAATGTATTCTAGATTAGGCAGAAGACAGGGTCTTTTTAATAGATTTATTCTCCCATATTCTCTTTTGAATCCCAACTGTGTTCACAAGTCTCATTAATAGGCTCCTTAAAGTCTTTACAAATATAATTATTGAAACTAGAAAAAGGTCAACTACATAATAGCAATGCATACATTCTTTTCATTTTGTTTCAATTACTTTAATAATAATGATTATCACTAAATGTATTGATTTAGAAACTGTTCAAAATATGTAGCTTCTATATATAAAAATGAATGATATAAATTTTAAATGTTAATTATATTTGTTGCTAGGGAAAAAAAAAGAAAAAAAAAACAGGGTTTGTTTTGAAGGAAACACCAATTTCAGCAGAATTTCTAGATGTTAAGTTACTCCAGTATGATCACAGCAACAGATGGATTATATTTCTTTAAAAATCAGCAATAATCTTGGCAATCTAATTGAGAGATTTTGCCAACCCATCAAACTGGTATTGCAAATAATTTGAAGACTTATCATTACTTACAT
This sequence comes from Orycteropus afer afer, assembly GCF_000298275.1. NCBI lineage: Eukaryota > Metazoa > Chordata > Mammalia > Tubulidentata > Orycteropodidae > Orycteropus > Orycteropus afer. The sequence goes on along the minus strand of NW_006921695.1, from coordinate 5,269,547 downwards.
GCCATCTTGTTTTCCATAACGAAATATTCAGGTTCCTCTGAGAGTTTAATGTCTAGTACTTATGTTCAAGTTTCCATTTATTTATTCATTGTACATTTCTCAAGTATTTATTAAGCACATATTGTGTAAACAGCATTATGCCAGATGTCCAGTTCCTCCATCCTCTAAGGGTGAATTCTGGACTGTAGAAGTAAGCCATCGGTACAACAGACAATTTTCTGCTGAGTGAAAGAATATGTGGGGTTTTGTATTATTCATTTTTCTGCCATACTTTCTTATAAGCTCTTCCTTCTGGGTGGGTGATGTATTATTCTTCCAAGACCTTGTTTATAATGCTGATACCTACTCATTCTCCACTCATCAGCTAATGTAAATTTGTTTCTTTTCTACATTTTAGCTATTATGAATAACAAAATACATGTATGCATTCATGTATATTCCATGACTATTCATATAAATTTTTTGGGGAGAAAATATGGCCACAAATATTCATGCAAAAATTTTTGTGTGAAGAAATATTTTCATTTTTCTTGGCTATATATACAGAAGTGGAAGTGGTGGGTCATATGGTAACATTATGTTTAAACTGTTGAGGAATTGTCAGACAGTTTTCAAAAGTAAGTGAACTATTTTCCATTACCATTAAGAATTTATGAAGGTTTTAATTTATCCACTTCTTTGTCAGCACTTGACCCACCAGCCCCTCCTCAGAAGGAAGGTTGGGCAATCTACTTCCATAGTGATACTGCTTCAGAAACCCAAGGAGGGGTCCCTATGGGTTGGGTTCTATTCGACAGCACATAACAACAACAGCATCCTTTTTATGATGACCTTGCTGTGAATGTGACGTGGTACCTCATCTTTGTTTTAATTTGCATTTCCCTGATCACTAATGATTTTGACCATATTTTTATGTGTTTATTGGCCATTTGCATATCTGTGGAAAATATCTATTTAGATCCTTTTCCATTTTTTATTGGTTTATTTGTCTTTTTTACTCTTGAGTGGTAAGACTTATTACTATAACACAGTACTTATCACTATATTACATAGTATATTACTAAACTATACATACAAATATTTGATTTAAAAATACAGTCTTCCATTTTGTGAGTTGTCTTTTTACTTTCTTGATAGTGTCCTTTGAAGAACAAATATTTAATTTTGATGAAATCTAATTTATATATTTTTTAAAACATATAGTTGCTTGTACTTTTTGGTGTTATATCAAATAAACCATTGTTAAAACCAAGGTTGCAAAAATTTAACCCAATTTTTTAGTACTAAGAATTTTATAATAGGGGGAAACAACCTGAGATGACAGCTTAATGTGACACACCATACTTTCTCTCTACACCCAAAACTTGAGAAACCAAGTAAGACAGATACAAATGACAATCTTGGAACCATGAGAAGCAAACAGAAGGATGACAAATGGAATGAACACTGAATGGAAGGAGAAACTGAATGAAAGCAGCAAACAAAGAGAGTTACAGAGTGTAGTAACCCTTCCAGCTGGCCTGGCAGCATGACCCTATTGAAATAAAGCAAGTAGCATTCCCAAGTGAGAAGCATAGGAAGGCAACTTCACAGAATACTCAGTAGGAGACAGAGATATTGTGTAAGCAAACTCAGAGTGAAGCAAGGTGCCATTTACACTTTGCCAAATGATGGTCAAGAGATACTATTACCCACATCCAATCTATCTAACTGTAATGTCACATATCCCACACCCAGATAGTACATGAAGGGTAAATTGGCATGCAATGAAATCCCCTAATCCCCCACCACCCACTTAGATGCCAATTCATACACTCACTGAGGGCCTATCTAATCCTTTGGGTAGCACTGCCACACATTGGCTATAGACATGTCCTACCATAATCTCCATAGGATGCACTAACTGATAGCATCAACCTGGAAGGGCCGCATAATCCCACAGGGCTGTAAAGGGATTTTGACCACTCAACACTTGACCAACATCAGGGAAAGAACCTGCTTTCCCACTTCCACTCAACACTGTAAAGGAAGACAGATGAGCCTAACCACAGAGGACACACATGTGGAAGTAACCCACCATATTCACTAGTTAGAGGAAATCATACTTTGTCAACTGACACCATTAAAATCACATATATATCAGAACCACAAAACAACAAATAGCAAAACAGTAAAAAAGGAAGAAAGATATTCTAAAGAGAAAAAGAAGAGACAAAACTCTTGATATAGTAAATTAAACAACAACAACAAAAATTAGTACCAAAAAAAATGTAATCAATAAAGAAATATGTATATAAATAAGTTAACACCTACTTGCCTCAAAGGCAATAGATAATAACTAATCAAATGAAGAAAGGTGGTACAGTGACTCAAACAAGGAGTATATTAAGAAACAGAAAACCTTCCTTAGGAAGAAATGTTAAAAGAATTCCCTGGGAAGAAATTCAATTACTTAAATTTGTTGTTGTTGTTGTTGTTATGTGACATCGAGTCAAACCCGACTCATAGCGACCCCTCCTTGGGTTTCCAAGGCAGTATCACTATGGAAGTAGGATTGCCCAACCTTCCTTCCGAGGAGTGGCTGGTGGGTTTGAACCGCCAGCCGTCTGGTTAGCAGGCAAGTGTCTTAGCCACTATGCTACCAAATTTAGGCTCCTCAAAGAGATCAAGGAAAATTCAGGAAAAAACAAACAAACAAACAAACAAAAAAAAACCCTAGAAGAATTCAGGAAAACAACACAAAGACAAAATGACTAACTAAAGAGACAAATGGAAACCATACAAAAATAACAACTAGAAATCCAGAACGAAAATGAAGTATAAGAAATAGACAACTCGGTGGAAGGAGACAAAAGTAGAAATGAATCAAGTAGAAAAAATCACCAAAATGGCAGACAAATCATTTGATAACAATTTGTTTGAGAAGTAATCAGAAAAAAGAAAAATAAAGAAAGCTTAAGAGTTATTTGGGACAATATCAAAGAGAAATAATTTGTGTAATAAGAAATCAAGAAAAGAAGAAAAAAGAGAAACATAATTTTTTAACATATACTGGCAGAAAACTTCATAAACATCATGAAAGATGAGAAGTCCATCCAGGAATCTCAATGAACCGCACGCAGGATTGTATTATTGTTATTAGGTGCCTTCAGATTGGTTCTGACTTATAGCGACTCTATGTACAACAGAACAAAGCACTGATAGTTCCTGTGCCATTCTCACAATTATTGCTATGTTTGAGCCCATGGTTGTAGTCATGTGTCCAACCATCACATCGAGAGTATTCACCTTTTTTGCTTACCCTCTCCTTTACCAAGCATTATTTTCTTCTCTAGGAACTGTTCACTCCTGATAACATAAACAGAGTATGTAAGATGAAGTCTCACCATTCTCACTTTTAAGGAGAATTCCACTGTACTTTTTCCCAGATAAATTTGTTCATTCTTCTGGCATTCTATGGTATATTCAATATTCTTCACCAACACCATAATGTAAAGATATCAATTCTTCTTTAGTCTAACTCATTCATTGTCCAGCTTTTGTGTGCACATGAGGTAATTGAAACCATTACGGCTTGGGTCAGATGCTCTGTAGTCCTCAAAGTGATTTCTTTGCTCTTTAATACTTCAAAAAAAGAGTCTATTTCAGCAGATTTACTCAATTCAATATGTTGTTTGATTTCTTGACTGCTGCTTCCAATCAATTGAGTATTGATTGTGGATCCAAGTAAAATAAAATCCTTGACACTTCAGTATCTTCTCCATTTACCATGATATTGCTTATTGGTTCAATGTTGAGGATTTTGTTTTCCTTATGTTGAAGTATAATCCACACTGAAGGCTGTAGTTTTTGATCTTCATCAGTATGTACTTCAAGTCTTAATTTTCAGCCAGCAAGGTTGTATATCTCTATATTTCAGGCTGTTAATGAGTCTTCCTCCAATCCTGATGCTTCATTCTTCTTCAGTGGTCCAGCTTCTTGATGATTTGCTCAGCATACAGATTGAAAAAGTAAGGTGAAACAGTACTATCCTGATGCACACCTTTTCTGATTTTAAACCATACAGTATCTCCTTGTTCTATTTGAACAACTGCCACTTGGTCTATGTATGTGCTCCTCATGAGCACAATTAATCCATTAAGAAGAATTTTCCATTCTTCACAAGGATGGATACCCAAAAGAAATTCTTTCAGCTATATTATAATCAAAATTTCCAAAGACAAAGACAAAGAAATAATTCTGAGGGCAACTTACAACAAAATGAAAGAAGGGGCACCAATAAGATTTAACTATGATTTCTCATCAGAAATAAAGTAGGCAAAAAGGCTGTGAGATGACATATATAAATTCCTGAAAGAGAAGAATTATCAACCATGAATCATGTATTCAGCAAAATTGTCTTTCAAAAATGATGGCAAAATATTCCCAGATAAGCAGAAGTAAAGTGAATTTATAAAAACTAGAGCAGCTTTACAAAAAGTATGAAGACAGTCTTTTGAACAGAGAATCAATAGCATCAGACAGCAACCTGAAATAAAGATACATGAAAACTTCATCCACATATCAACCAAGATAAAGACTCACAAAAGTAAAATAAAGCTCTAAATCTGATTATAGGCAAAATGGGGAATAAGTGGTGTCATTACCGAACTTCCATAAGGAGAGAAAGTCAAGGCTATTTCAAAATATAACAGACTATTTTAAATTTAGGAGGATAGAGGTAAAATTCAGGATAACCACAAAGAAAATTAGTAAATCTACTCAGTAAAATAAAGAAGAAGAAATCCAAAAGAGAGTAAAAACAAAAACAATAGCAAGAAATGATAGGAAAAGAAAACCCATATACAAGTAGAATTCAGCAAAGAAAACTAAGTGGAGCAAAGAAATTGTTAGCAATACAAAAAAAAAAAAAAAAAAGAGCAAACAGAATTCATACATATTGATAATTATATTGAATGCAAATGGATTAAATGCAGCAGTCAAGAGGCAGAGAGTGACAAAATGGATTCAAAACAAAAACAAATGAGATGACTCATCAATATGTTGCCTACAAGAGACACACCTTACACACAAAGACATAAATAGGTTAAAAATCAAAGGATTGGAAGTGTATATATATATCACAATAACCAAAAAAAGAGCAGGAGTGGCAATAATGATTTCTGATAAAATAGATTTTAAGTCAAAATCCATTATATGAGAAAAAGAGAGGTAATGTATAATGACTAAAGGGTAAATCACCAAGACATACCAATAAGAAATACTTACGCATACAATGACAAAGGTATAAGAAAAATAAAATAAAATTCTAATAAAATTGAAAAGAGTATAGGCTACAAAATTAGTAGAAACTTTAACACCTTACTTTTGATGATGGACAAAACAACTTGAAACTCAAAGAAGATACTATATATATATATATAAATCAACCAACTCAACCTTATGGATGTATATGGGACATACCACATAAGGAGCTCTGGTAGCATAGTGCCTAAAGCACTTGACTGCTAACCAGAAGGCTGGCAGTTCAAACCTACTAGCCACTCCTTGGAAGGAAGATTGGGCAATCTACTTCTGTAGTGATACTGCCTTGGAAACCCAAGGAGGGGTCGCTATGAGTTGGATCCAAGTCGAGGGCACATAACAACAACACATAAATAAAACAAAACAAAGGAATTACATGGTCACTCATTAAATGCAGAAAAGGCATTTGATAAAATTCAATACCCTTTCCTGAAAAAGCTTTCAGTACAACAGGAATACAAAAGAACCAACAGTCAATATTATTCTGAAAGAATAAAGATTAAAAGCATTCCCCTTGACAATGAGAACTAGATAAGGATGTCCTTTATCACCACTCCTCTTCACTATATGACTAGAAGTTCTAGCCAGAGAAATAAGGCATGAAAGGGAAATAAAGGGTATTTAAATTGGATCTCTATCCTCATATGACATGATCCTATACTAGAAATTCCAAAAGATTCCAAAAGATAGCTACTGAAACTAATAGACTGGTTCAGCAAAGTGGCAGTGTTTAAGACCAACATGTATTGAGTTCCTCAATACTAAAAGGGAGCTCTGGTGGCATAATGCCTAAGAAATTTGACTGCTAACCAGAAGTCTGGTGGTTCAAACCTACCGGACACTCCTTGGAAGGAAGATAGAGCAATCTATTTCCATAGAGATACTCCCTTGGGAACTCAAAGAGAGGTCATTATAGGTTGAATCAATCCGATGGAATAGAGTTTGGTTGTGTTTTTTCTACACTAAAAGGAATAACTCCAGAAAGAAATCAAGAAAAAAAATAACCAAATGACATTTATAACATTGTTGTTGTTAGGGGCCATGGAGTCGTTACCATCTCATAGAGATCGTATGCACAGCAGAACGAAGCACTGTCCTTTCCCATGCCAGGTCTACAATCCTTACTATACTTGAGCCCATCACCATGGCCACTGTGTCAATCCATCTTGTTGAGGGCCTTACTCTTCTTCGTTGACCCTCTACCTTACCAAGCATGACCTCCTTCTCCAGGGAATGGTCCTTTCTCACAATATGACCAAAGTAGGGAGACAAAATCTGGCTATTCTTGCTTCCAAGGAGCATTCCAGCTACACTTTCTCCAGGACAAATTTGTTTATCTTTTAGCAGTTCATGGTACTTTCAGCATTCTTTGCCAGCACCACAACTCAAAACCATCAACATTTCTTCGGTCTTCCTTATTCATTGTCCAGCTCTCACATGCATACGAGGTGATTGGAAATATCATGGCTTGTGTCAGGCGCACCTTAGTCCTCAAGGAGACACATTTGCTCTTCAGCATTTGAAAGAGGTACTTCACATCAGATTTTGCCAGTGTTATACATCATCTGATATCCTGATTGCTGCTTCCATTGGTGTCTATTGTAGAACTAAGCAAAGTGAAGTCTTTGATAACTTCAAACTTTTCTCCATTTATCATGATGCTGCTTATAGGTCCTTTTGTGAGGATTTTTGTTTTCTTTATATTGAGATGTAATCCATATGGCAGACTCTATTCTTCAATCTTCATCAGTAAGTGCTTCAAGTCATCCTCACTTTCAGCAAGCTAAGTTGTGTCATGAGCATATCACAGGTTGTTAATGATTCTTCCTCCAATCCTGATGCCATGTTCTTCTTCAGATAGTCCAGCTTCTCAGATTATTTGCTCAGCATATAGGTTGAATAAGTATGGTGAAAGGATACATCCTTGACACACTCCCTTCTTGATTTTAAACCACAAAGTGTCCCCTTGTTCTGTTTGAATGACAGCCTCTTGGTCTATGTACAGCTTCTTCATGAGTATAATTAAGTGTTCTGCAATTCCCATTCTTCTCAATGTTACCCATAATTTGTTATGATCCACACAATCAAATGCTTTTGCATAGTCAATAAAACACAAGTAAACATCTTTCTGGGATTCTTTGCTCTGAGCCAAGATCCATCTGACATCAGCAATGATATCCCTTGTTCCATGTCCTCTTCTGAATCCAACATGCATTTCTGGAAGTTTTCTGTCAATATATAGCTACAACCGTTTTTGAATTCTCTTCAGTAAGATTTTACTTGCATGTGATTATTAATGATATTGTTCAATAATTTCCACATTCGGTGGGATCACCTTTCTTTGGAATGGGTGCACATATGGACCTCTTCCTGTCAGTTGGCCAGGTAGTTGTCTTCCCAATCTCTTGGTATAACCAAGCGAGTGCCTATAGCAGGGCATCCATTTGTAGAAACATCTCAAGGGGTATTCCGTCAATTCCTGGTTCCTTGCTCTTTGCCAATTCCTTCACTGTAGCTTCAATTTCTTCCTTCAGGATCACTGGATCTTAATCATATGCCACCTCCTGAAGTGGATGAAGATTGACCAGGTCTTTTTGGTACAATGACTCTGTATATCCCATCCATCTTCTTTTAATACTTCTTGCATTATTCAATATTTTGGCCAGAGAATATTTCAATATTGCAACTTGAGGCTTAAATTTTTTCCTCAGTTATTTCAGCTTGAGAAATGCTGAGTATGTTCTTCCCTTTCAGTTTTCTAACTCTGAGTCTTTGCACATTTCAATATAATAATTGGCTTTGTATGCTTGAGCTGCTTTTTAAAATCGTCTATTCAGCTCTTTTATCTTATCATGTTTTCCATTTCCTTTAGCTACTCTCTACTCAAGGGCAATTTTCAGAGTCTCTTCTAACATTCATTTTGGTATTTTCTTCCTTTCTCATCTTTTTAATGATCTCTTGCTTTCTTCTTGGATGATGTTCTTGATGTCATCCCATAATTATTCTGGTTTTCAGTCATTGGTGTTGAATGCATCAAATCTATATTTTAGATGATCTCTAAATTCAGGAGGGATATATTCAAGATCCTATTTTAGCTCTCCTGGACTTGTTTTAGTTGTCTTCAACTTCAAGTTTACCTTATATATGAAGAGTTGATGGTCTGTTCCACAATCAGCTCCTGGCCTTGTTTTGGATAAAGATATTGAGCTTCTCCATTGTCTCTTGCCACAGATGTAATCAATCTGATTCCTGTGTATTCCATCTGGTGAGGTACATGTGTATAGTTGCTGTTTGTGTTGCTGAAAAAAAGGTATTTGCAATGAACAAGTTGTTGGTCTTGCAAAATGCTATCATGAAATCTCCAGTGTTATTTCTGTCACTGTGGCCACATTTTCCAAATACCTGTGATACTTCTTTGTTTCCAACTTTTGCATTCCAATCACCAGTGAAAATTAACACATCTTGATTGCATGTTTGGTCAATTTCAGGCTGCAGAAGTGATAAAAATCTTCAATTCCTTCATCTTTGGCATTGGTGGTGGGTGCGTAAATTTGAATAATAGTCATATTACCTGGTCTTGCTTGTAGGCGTTTGGATATTATCTTATCACTGACAGCACTCTACTTCAAGACAGATCTTGAAACATCTTTTGTGATGATGAATGCGATGTCATTCCTCTTCAAACTGTCATTTGCAGCATAGCGGATCATATGGTCATCTGATTCATAATGGCTGAAACTGGTCCATTTCAACTCACTAATGCCTAGGATATCAATCTTTATGTGTTCCATTTCAATTTTGACAACTTCCAATTTTCCTAGATTTGTACTTTATACATTCCATGTTCCCATTATTGATGTATATTTGCAGCTGTTTCTCCTCAAATTGAGTCATGCCACATCAGCAAATGGAGGTCCCAAAAGCTTTATTTTATCCATATCATTAAGGTAGCTTCTACTATGATTATGCAGCTCTTTCTCACTTATATTTTGAGTGTCTTCTGACCTAAGGGGATGGTCTTCCTACACTATATCAGAAAATGTTTCAGAGCTGTCATAAAGTTGCCAAGTAATGTATCAGACAGTGTTTCTCTGCTATTCATAAGTTTTCCCTGGCCAATTCTTTGAGAAGTGGATGACCTCTTCCTTCTTCCTACTCTGTCTCCATCTGTAAGCTGCAATAAAACTTGTGTACCATCTGTAACCCTGCTGGCATTAGAGACACCAATGGCACAGCCTCAAGTCTTAGAACAACATGCAGACACCACAGTACTATACAGTGATAGACAATTTTGTCTGCTTTAGCTGTTCAAAACCTCTCTGCCCTCTCCTTGCCTGGATTCCATGACTCTGTCATCCCCAGATTTTCCTCCACTTCCTGCCTCTTGGGTGTGGGGCCTGTCTCTCTCCCCTTACCTGGATTCCTCAGCTCTGTCGTTACAATAACTCTCCAAAATATAGCATATCTACTAATAAATATAAACAGGGACATAAAGGACTTATACAAGGAAAACTACAAAGCACTACTACAAGAAACCAAAAGAGAC
>NW_006921695.1:5244937-5259357 GCF_000298275.1 Orycteropus afer afer | reverse complement strand
CATTTATGGACAGCTGATCTTCAAAAACTTAAAATATAACCATTGTAATCAAAACGGTTTAGTACTAGTTCAGTGTTAGACCTTTGTTTTTGTCATTCTTAGGTGCTATTGAATTGGTTCCACACATAAGGTCACATTATGACCCTATGTACAACAAAACATAGAGTTCTATGCCATACTCATAATCACTGATATGTTAAAACTCAATTTTGCAGTCTCTGTGCCAATTCATCTTGTTGTGGGTCTTCCTCTTTTTTTGCTGATTATCTACTTTATCAAGCAGGATTTACCCCCAGAGACTGGTTCCTCTTGATAACATGTGCAAAGTAGGTGTGGCAAAGTCTCACCATCCTCATGTTTAATGTTCATTCTGGTTGTATTTCTTCCAAGACAGATTGTTCATTCTTCTGGCAGTTCATGGCATATTCAATATTTTTGCCAACATTATAATTCAAATGCATCAATTCTTCTTCAGTTTTTCTTATTATTGTCTAGCTTTGCACACATAGAATGTAATTGAAAATACCATGCCTTGAGTCAGGTGAATCTTGGACTTCAAAATCACATCACTGCTTCTTAACACTTTAAAGAGGTGCTTTGTGGCAGATTTACCTGATGCAGTAATCAAATAATTTGTTTTCTTAATTGCTGCCTGTAGTAGTTAAGGTTGTGTGTCAACTTGCCTGGGTTGTGTGGCTGGTTGTGTGGCTAGACAGCTGGTGGTAGTTATTCCCCATGATGAGACCAGCAATCAGCTCCATGGTGGGATCTACCACAAGCAGCTGAGTAGCTGGTTTGGGTATGTGGTCTGCTTCCTGTATATAAGGAGCAGCTTTGGGAAAAATCTCTAGTTTTTTTGACATGCTTGAACCCTACATGTAGCCAAGTCATTGTTCAACAACCTGCCCTGCGCTGCCCTGCCAATCTTGGAACTTTTTTTCTGAACTTGAATTAGTGGCCTACCAAGTTGTTGGTAACATTGGGACTGTGCCTTTTTATTTGTCAACCTTGGGCTTGTCAGCCTCAACAGCCAGCAGCTGTCTGAGTGAAGAAAAGCCTCCAGCTTCAGTGGGTCAGGAGCAGGAGGCACAGCTGAAGCCCAAGGTTGAGGGCCTAGCACCTAGAGCCTGGCAGTTTGAACTCAGACTTAAAGCCTCCAAAACTGTAAGAGAAAAAATTCCTGTTTGTTCAAGCCATTCCATTTGTGGTACATTACTGACAGAGTGACACTGGGTAAACAAAACACTGACTAATGGGCTTTTATTGTGGCTCCAACTAATTCTTGACAACTTCAATCTTTTATCCATTCATCATGCTGTTGCTTATTGGTCTAGTTGTGAGGATTTATATTTTCTTTATGTTGAAGTCTAATTCATATTCAAGGCTGGGATCTGATTTTCATAAGTAAGTTCTCTTCACTTTCATGAAGCAAGGTTGTGTCATCTCCATATCACAGTTTCTTAATGATTCTTTGTTTGATTCTGATGCTGTGATCTTTTCCATACAGTCCAGTTTCTTGAATTATTTACTCAGCATACAAATTGATTAAATATGGTGAAAGAATATGACTCTGACACAGAATTTACTTAACTTTAAATCACACAGTACCCCTTGTTCTGTTCAAATAATTGCCTCTTGATTTATGTACAGATTTCACATGAGCACAGTTAAGTGTTATGTAATTCCCCCATTCTTTGCAACATTATCCATAATTTTTCATGATCCAGAAACTCAACTACTATTCTGTTGTCATTAAAACATAGGTAAATATCTTTCTGCTATTCTGTGCTTTCCACCAAGATCCCTTTCATATCAGTAATGATACCCCTCAGTCCACGTCCTCTTCTGAATCCAGCTTGAATCTCTGGCAGTTCCCTATCTATAGAGTGCTGCACCCATTTTTGAATTATCTTCAACAAAGTTTTACTTGTGTGTGACATTAATAGTGTTGTCTGATAATTTCTGAAGTCTAATGTATCACCTTTCTTTGGAATGGGAAAAAATATGTATCTCTTCCAGTCTCTTGTCAGGTAGTAATTTTCCAAATTTCTTGATGTAGATGACTGAGCACTCTCAGTATTGCATCCTTTTGTTGAAACATAAACATTGGGCTCTATCAATTCCTGGAGCCTTGTTTTTCACCAGTGTGTTTAGTGCAGGTTGGAATTCTTCTTCAATACCATTGGTTATTGATCATAAGCTACCACCTGAAATGGTTGAATATTGACCAATTATTTTTGGTACAATGACCCCTTCCATTTTCTTTTGATATTGCCTCTGTCATTCAATATTTTGCCAATAGAATTTTTCAATATTGCAACTAGAGGCTTAAATGTTTTCTTCAATTCTTTCAGCTTGAAAAATGCTGAGCATGTTCTTCTCTTTTGTTTTTCTAACTCCAGGTCTTTGAACATTTCATCATCACACTTCATCTTCTCAAGTTACACTTTGAAATCTGTTATGCTCTTTTACTTCATTATTTCTTCCTTTCATTTTTGCTACTCTACATTCAAGTGAAAGTTTCAAAGTCTTTTTCAATATATTTTTTTGTTTCATTCCTATCTTTTTAATGACCTTTTGTGTTCTTCATGCATGATTTCCTTGATGTCATCCCACAGCTTGACTAGTCTTCAGTCATTAGTGTTCAATGAATCAAATCTATAAATCTAGTCTTTAGATGGTCTTTAAATTCAGGTAGGATATTCTCAAGGTTCTATTTTGGCTCTTGTGGATTTGTTTTAATTACTTCATCTTCATTTTAAACTTGTATATGAGCAGTTGATAGTCTATTCTGCAGTCAGTTCCTGGCCTTGTTCTGAAACATGATATTAAGCTTCTTGATTATCTTTTTTGGAAGATGTAGACAAACAAACAAACCAAACCCACTGTCATCAAGTTGAATATGACTCATAGTGACCTTCATTGAAGGTTTCTGAGGTGGTAAATCTCTACTGAAGTAGATTGCCCAGTCTTCCTTCTGCAGAGTGGTTGGTGAGTTTGAACCACCAACTTTCTAGTTAATGGTCAAATGCCTTAGACACTATGCCAGCAGAGCTCCTTAACAGAGGGAATAAATGGTATAATTACAAATCTTCAATATGGAGAGGAAGTCAGGAAAATGTCAATATAAAACAGACTGTTCAAACTTAGGGAGATAAGAATTTATTGCAGTGTAATCACAAAGAAAATTAAAAGACTTCTTCCCAAAATATGAAAATAAAATACAAGGACTTAGTAAACAGAAGATCAACAATACTGAAAAAAAGGGAATGAAAACTTGATAACAAATTGAATTCAGCATGAGAAAATATGTGGAAAAGAGAAACCATTAACACCACGAGAAAAACACAAAATAATTATAGGAGTAAATTCATACCTATCAATAATTACACTAAATATGAATGGAATAAATGCACCAATCAAGAGAAAAAGAGTAATAGATTGAATAGGAGACCAACATCCATCAATATGATGCCTACAAGACACAATACTCAGACACAAGATAAAAAAAGAAAAATCAAGGGGTGGGAAATTATAACCAGCTAATACACACTGCTGTCATGTCTGATCCAACTCATAGTGACCCCTCTTTGGGTTTCTGAAGCAGTATCACTATGGAAGTAGATTGCCCAATCTTCCTTCTGAGGAATGCCTGGTGGGTTTGAACCACCAGTCTACTGGTTAGCAGTCAAATGCCTTAGGGACTATGCTATCAGAGGTAATGGCAACCAAAAAAGAGAAGGAGTGGCAATATTAATTTCTGATAACAGAGAATTCAAGGCAAAATCCAGCATAAGAGATAAAGAAAGGCATTATATGATGATAAAAGGGTCAATCAACCAAGAGGACACAACCATAATAAATATCAATGCACCCAATGAAAGAATTCCAAAGTGCATAAAGCAAACATTAACTGAATTGAAAGGCAAAATAGAAAATTCTGCAATAGTGGTAGTAACCTAACATATCACTTTTGATAAAGGATAGAACTACTAGAGAAAAAAAAACAAAAACACCTCAGCAAAGGCACAGAAGATCTTAATAACACAATCAACCCACTTGACCTCATAGACATATATAGAACACCCATCCAACAAAAAGACAATACACGTTTTTTTTCCAGTGCACATGGATCATTGTCCAGAATAGATCATATGTTAGGCCACACACACACACACACACACATGCCTCAATAAATTAAAAAAAAAAAAAAAAAACATTAAAACACTACATCGTCTCTTCTTGGATCACAATACTATAAAATTAGAAATCAATAATAGGAAGACTAGGAAAAAGAAAATCAAATATGTGGAAACTGAGTAACACACTACTCAGGAACTACCAGGTAACAGAAGAAATAAAGTGTGAAACAAGAGAAATTCCTAGAAACAAACAAGAATGAAAACAACAATATACCAAAACTTTTGGGACACATCAAAAACAGTACTCAGAGGTCAATTAATGCACACATCAAAAAAGAAGAAAGACTTAGAATAAGCACCTTAAACCACACCTCTAACAACTAGAAAAAAAAAACAATGAAAGAAGCTTACAGTCTCCAGAAGAAAGGAAATAATAACAATCGAAGCAGAAATAAACAAAATACACAAACAATAGACAAAAATCAAGACTAGGAGCTGGTTCTTAGAAAAGATTAATAAAATTGATACACTATTTGCAAATTTAACTAAGGAAAAGAAACAGAAGATGCAAATAACATGAATGATTAATGAAATGTGCACCATCACAACAGAACAAACCAATATAAAAAAGATTATAACAGAACACTACGAAGAACTGTACTTCAACAAATTAAAAAACCTAGAAGAAATGGGAAAATTTTCAGAAGTGCAATACCTACCTAAACTAACACAGACTGATGTAGAAAATTTGAACACACTCATAACAAAGGAAGATATTTAGCAGGCCATATAAAAAACTCCCCACAAAAAAACTGGCCCAGGGAGCTTCCGGAGAATTCTATTGAACATTCATAGAAAAGCTGACACCTATCCTACTCAGACTATTACAGAACATAGAAAGGTATGACATACTCCCAAACTTATTCTATGAAGCAAGCATAACCCTGATACCAAAACCAGGTGAAGACTGAAAAACAAAAACAAAAACAAAAAACCTACTGCCATCCAGTTGGATCCAACTCATAACGATCCCTCCTTGGGTTTCTATGGTGGTATCACTATAGAGGTAGATTGCCCAACCTTTCTTCAGATGAGCGGCTGGTGGGTTTGAACCAGCAGTCAATGCCTTAGGCACAACACATCAGAGCTCCTGTTAGGAAAACAGACCAATATCTCTCATGAGTATAGACAAGATCCTAGCCAATAGAATCTAACACCATAACAAAAATAACAATAATAAATAATATACCATGACCAAGTGGGATTCCTACCAGGTATGCAAGGATAGTTCAACATTAAAATAATAATAATAATAATAAAGGTAACCTATTACAAAAATAAAACAAAAGAAAAGAACCACATGATCATATCAATCCATGCAGAAAAGATATTTGTTAAAATCCACCACCCATTCTTGACAAAAACTCTTAGTAAAATAGGAATGGAAGGGCATTTGTCAACATAATAAAGGACATACATGCTAAACCAACAGTTAACACTATTCTCAATGGAGAGAGAATCAAAGTATTCCCCTTGAGAACTGGAACCATTTAAGGATATCATCTATCACCACTTCTATTCAACATTGTACTGGAAGTCCTTGTCAAGGAAATAAGGCAAGGTAGAAAAATAAAAGCATTCAGATAGGCAGATAAGATATAAAACTATCTCTATTTGTAGTTGATATGGTCCTATACATATGAAAACCCAAGAAATCTCCTGGAGCTAATTGAAAGATTCAACCAAATGGCAGAATAAAAGATCAATGTACAAAAATCATTTAGATTCCTCTGTATCAGTAAAGAGATCTCTGAAAAGTAAATAAGGAAAATAATACACTTTACAATGGCTACCAAAAAGATAAAATACTTAATAATAAATCTTATTAGGGATACAAAATACCTATACAAAGAAAACTACAAAACACTACTATAAGAAACTATAAAAAAACCCCTACATAAATGGAAGAACATGCCATGGTCATGGATAGAAAGATTGAACATTGTGAAAATATCGATAATACCAAAAGCAATCTATAAATTCAATGCAAACTTGATCCAAATCCAAACATTCTTTAAGGACATGGAAAAACCAATCATTAATTTTATAGGGAAAAGAAAAAGACCAGGGATAAGCAAAGCACTGGTGGCTTAGTGCCTAAGTCATTTGACTGCTAACTAGAAGGCTGATGGTTCAAACCCACCAGCCACTCCTCGAAAAGAAGATTGCGCAATCTACTTCTATAGAGATACCACCTCAGAAACCCAAGGAAGGGTTGCTATGAGTCGGAGTCGACTTAACAGCAGTGAGTTTACTAAGCAGAAAAAGAAAGTAGGAGGTCTCACGTTTCCTGATCTCAAAACCCACTATATAGCTACAGTAATAAAAACAGCCTGGTATTGATAAAATGGCAGACACATAGACCCGTGGAACAAATTTGAGAATCTAGAAACATATCCATACACCTATGTACAGCTAATGTTTGACAAATGGCCAAAACCTATTAAATGGAGAAGAGATAGTCTCTTTAAGAAATAGTGCTAGCAAAACTGGATATTCATTTGCAGAAAAATGAAACAAGACTCATATCTCACACCATACACAAAAACAAACTCAAGATGGATCAAATACCTAAATGTAAAACCCAAGTTCATCAGAGATAAAATGGGGGTAAACTTGGGGCCTTTGCTGATGGCATAAATAATCATCCAGTATAACCAAAATGCACAAATAGAAGAAGATAAATGAGGACTGGGACCTTCTAAAATTATGTTCTTATATGAATCAAAAGGCTTCTTAAAAAGAGTAAAAAAGAGAACCTACAGATTGGAAAAAAAATATTTGATAATACCATGTCTGACAAAAGATTATCTCTAAAATTTAAAGAAAATTTTAATACCTCAACATACAGAAGACAAAAAATTCAATTGAAAAATGGGCAGAGGACATGATCAGACACTTCATCAAAGAAGATAATCTGGCAGCCAACAAACACATGAAGAAATGCTCATAATTAGCCATTGTTCTTGTCGTTAGATGATGTTGAGTCATTTAGGACTCAAAACAACTCTATGTACAACACAAAAGAGCAGTGCCTGGTCCTGAAACCTCTTCACCAGCTTTTCTAAGTTTGAGCCCACACTTGCAGCCACTGTGTCAATCCATCTCATTGAAGGCCTTCTCCTTTTTCTCTGATCCTCAACTTTACCAGCATTATATCCTTCTCCAGAGAATGGACCCTTCTGACAACATGACCAAAGGAAATGAGATGACGTTTGGCCATTCTTGCTTCTAAGGAAGCATCTGCACTTTTTCCAAGACAGATTTGGTCATTCTCCTTGCAGTACATAGTATTTTCAGTACTCTTAGATAACATCAACATCAAAGACATCAATTTTTCTTTAGTCTTCCTTATTCATTTCCCAGCTTTCACAAGCATATGAGGTGATTGAAAATTCCATGGCTTTGGTTAGGTGTACTTTAGTCTTCAAAGTGATATTTTTGTTAAAGAACATTTTCAAGAGGTCCCTTGCAGCAGATTTACCCAGTACAATAAGACAACTGATTTCTTGACTGGTGCTTCATGGCTATTGATTGTGGATTCAAGTAAAATGAAGTCTTCAACATCTTCAATCTTTTCTCCATTTATTTTGAGGTTGCTTATTGACCCAGTTGTGAGGATTGTTTTTTCTTTCTGGTGATGTGTAATCCATACTGAGGTCTGTAGTCTTTGATCTTCATTAGTAGTTGCTCCTAGTCATCCTCACTTTCAGCTATCAAGATTGTGTCCACTGCATATAGAAATTTGTTATTGAGTCTTCCTCCAATCCTGATGCCACTTTCTTCTTCATGTAGTCCTGCTTCTCAGATTAATTTTTCAGCATACAGACTGAATAAGTATGGTAAAAAGTTACAACCCCTGATGCACATTTTTCCTGATCTTAAACTATGCCGTATTCTCTTGATCTCTGTACAGATTCCTCAGCAGCACAATTAAATGTTCTAGATTTCCAATTCTTTGTAATGTTATCCATAATTAGTTATAATCCACACAGTTAAATGTCTTTGTACAGTCAAGGGAACACAGGTAAACATCTTTCTGGTATTTGCTTTCAGCCTATATTCCTCCGACATCAGCAATGATATCCCTCGTTTCACACACTTTTCTGAATCCAGCATGAACTATGTATATTCTGCTGTAGCAGTTTTGAATTGTCTTCAACAAAATTTTACTTTTGTGTGATATTAATGATGTTGTTTGGTAAGTTCCATGTTCTGCTGTATTATGTTTCTTTGGAATGGGCACAGATATTGATTTCTTCCTGTTGGTTGGCTATGTGGCTTTCTTCCAAATTTCTTGGCATAAACAACTAAGCACTTGCAGTGTTGCTTCCATTTATTTAAACATCTCAATGGGTATTCCATCAATTCCTGGAGACTTGTTTTTCCCAAATTCCTTCAGTACAGTTTAAACTTCTTCCTTTAATTCCGTTGGCTCTTGATCATATTGTACCTCATGAAACATGAACATCAACCATTTCTTTTTGGTACAGTGACTCTCTGTATTGCTTCAAACTTCTTTTGATGTCTCCTGCACTGTTAAGTATTTTGCCCATTGAATCCTTCAATATGGAAACTCAGGGCTTAAACTTCTTCTTCAGCTATTTCAGCTTGATCAATGCTGAGCATGTTCTTCCCTTTCAACTTTCTAACTGGAAATCTTTGCAAATTTTGTAATAATATTTTACTGTCTTCTTGAGCTACCCCTTGAAATCTTCTTAGCTCTTTTATTTCATTATTGCTTCCATTCACTTTAACTACTCTACATTCAAGACCAAGTTTCAGTCTCTTCTGACATTGATTTTGATCTTTTCTTCCTTTCCTGTCTTTTCAGTGACCTTTTTCTTTCTTCATGTATGGTGTTCTTGATGTCACCTCACAACTCCTCTATTCTTTGGTCAATGGTGTTCAGTATATCAAACCTATTCTTCACACACTCTCTAAATTCAGGTGGGGTATAATCAGAGTCATATTTTTGCTCTCATGGATTGTTTCAATTTTCTTCTGCTTCAATGTGAACTTGCATAAGAACAATTGATGGTTTGTTTCACAGTCAGCTTCTGGCCTTGTTTTGACTGATGATATTGAGCTTCTCCATCACCTCTTTCCACAGATGTAGTAGATTTGATTCTGTATATTCCATCTTGTGAGTTCCATGTGTATAGTTACCATTTTTTGTTGTTAAAAAAGCATTTGCAAAGAATAAGTCATTGGTCTTGTAAAGTTCTGTCATGTGATCTCTGGAATAATTTCCTTCAACAAGGCTTTATTTTCCAATTACCAAAACTCTTTCTTTGTTTCCAACTTTGACATTCCAATCACCAGTATTGATCAATGTATCTTGATTGCATAGTTGGTCAACTTCAGACAGCAGAAGCTGGTAAAAATCTTCAATTTCTCCATCTTTGGCTTCAGTAGTTATGTGCAAATTTAAATTATATTAGTATTAACTGGTATTCCTTGTATGCATATTGATATTATCCTATCACAGATAGCTCTGGTGGTGTAGTAGTTAAGACATTTGGCTGCTAACCAGAAGGTTGATTGTTTGAAACCACCAGCTGCTCCAAAGAAGAAAGATAAGGATGTCTGCTTCCCCAAAAACTTACAGCCTTGGAAAACTAGTGGGGTTATGAGTTGAAAATGACCAGATGGCAGTGAGTGAAACAGTGTCGTACTTCAGGATAGATATTGAAATGATCTTTTTGATGGTGAATCAAACGTCTTTCCTCTGCAATTTTTCATTCCTGGCATAGTAGACCACGTGATTGTCAATTCAAACTGGCCAGTTCCAGTCCATTTCAGCTCACTAATGTCTAGGATCTCAATGTTTGTGCATTCCATTTCACTTTTGACAGCTTCCAATTTTCCTAGATTCATGCTTTGTATGTTCTATGTTCCTATTTTTTTTTTGTTGTGTTTTGGGTGAAAGTTAACAGAGCAAATTCACTTTCCATACAGCAGTTTGCACACGTTTTCTCACAACATTGACTACAATTTACCCCAGTGCAACAGCTCCCCTCCTACTTCCTCCTGATAGTTACCTCTTTCCTGTGTCCATCCCTCCATGCACTCCTGTCCCCTGAGCTGTCTTCCTGTGCATAAACAGCCCTTCTTTCTCCCATGATTGTTGTCTCCAAGGAGTGTATCTACTACCTCAGGTACATGTTCAACTCATATGCCTGTCTTTGGTTTGGCTGAAAGCCACAGGTGAGTGTTCAATTCCAGACCTGAAGGGCAGCTAGGGACATGTCTCAGGGGTTCCACCAGGCTCTATCAAACCAGCAAACCTGGTACACCCCCCCCTTTTTTCCCAAATGATGTTGAATGTTGCTCTACATTGTTCTCCCTCTCTATCCAGGATCTCTTCCATAGATCTCCCTCTGAGTTGTTGACAGTGGTAGCTGGGCACCATCTAGTTCTTCTGGTCTCAGTCATATAGGCTGAAGATCACATGATGTACTAATCATGAGGACTAATTTGTTTCCATGAATTTTTGGTTTTCTTCATTCTTCTTTCCTCTGGATGAGGAGAGACCCATCGTTGAATCTAGATGGCTGCTTGCAAGCTTTTGAGATCCCAGTTGCTACTTGCCAAAGTAGGAGATGGAACAATGTTTTGATGATGGGGAAAGTCAAGACAACTTAGCCAAGATAAATGAAGATATGAGTGGTATGCAAGAACAGAGGACAATTGGTAAATGTTGTAATATATACAGTTTTGCAACAAGAGTAATAACAACCAAAAATATGTGTTTGGTTACAAACAGAGGTTGACATGTATTCTATATGTATATATACACATAAATATGTGTATATGTATATACATACACACACACACACACACACACACACACATATATATATGTAGTTGTTAAGTGCCGTTGAGTCTGCTCTGACCCATAGGGACCCTATGTATGACAGAACAGAACACTGCCCAGTCCCATGCCAGTCTCACAATCCTTGCTATACCTGAGCTCATCATTGCAGCCACTGTGTCAATCCATGTCCTTGAGGACCTTCACCTTTTTCATTGACCCTCTACTTTACCAAGCATGATATCCTTCTCCAGGGTACAGTTCCTTCTGATAACATGACCAAGTACATGAGACAAAGTCTGGCCATTCTCTCTTAAGGAGCATTTCGGCTGCAATTCTTCCTGGAGAGATTCGTTAGTTCTTCTAGAATTCCATGGTACTTTCAGTATTCTTCACCAACACCACAACCCAAAAGCATCAACTCT
The DNA here is from genome assembly GCF_000298275.1 of Orycteropus afer afer. Lineage (NCBI taxonomy): Eukaryota > Metazoa > Chordata > Mammalia > Tubulidentata > Orycteropodidae > Orycteropus > Orycteropus afer. The sequence goes on along the minus strand of NW_006921695.1, from coordinate 5,247,913 downwards.
TCTTTGATCTTCCTTTGGTCTTCATTTGCATGTCCAGCTCTCATATGTGTATGAGGCAATTGAAAATACCATAGCTTGGGGTAGGCACACCTTTGCCTTCAAAGAGATATCTTTGTTCTTCAGCACTTTAAAAAGGTCTTTTGCAGCAGATTTGCCCAGTGCATTATGTCATCTAATGTCTTGACTACTGCTTCCACTGGTGTTAATTGTACAACCAAATAAAATGAAATCCTTGACAACTTCAATCTTTTCTTCATTTATTGTGGTTCTGCTTATAGGTCCAATTGCAAGGATGTTTGTTTTTTTTATGTTGAGATGTAATCCCTACTGCAAATGGTAGTCTTTAATCTTCATCAGTAAGTGCTTCAAGTCATCCTCACTGTCAGCAAGCAAAGTTGTGTTGTCTGCATATCACAGGTTGTTAATGTGTCTTCCTCCAATCCTGATGCCATGTTCCTCTTCATATAGTTCACCTTCTCAGATTATTCACTTAGGATACAGATTGAATAAGCATAGTGAAAGGATGCAACCCTGATCCACTCCCTTCCTGATTTCAAACTATGCAGTATCCCATTATTCTGTTCAAAGAGCAGCCTCCTGGTCTATGTACAGGTTCCTCATGAGCACAATTAAGTGTTCTAGAATTCCCTTTCCTCTCAATGTTATCCATAATTTGCTATGATCCACACTATCAAATGCTTTTGCATAGTCAATAAAACACAAGTAAACAGCTTTCTAATAGTATTTTATTTCAGCCAAGGTCCACCTGACATCCACAATGATATCCCTCATTGCACATCCTCTTCTGAATATAGCTTTCATTTCTGGAAGTTCTGTATCAATATATTGCTGCAATTGTTTTTTGAATTTTCTTCAGCAAGATTTTACTTGTTTGTGGTATTAATGATATTGTTTGATAATTTCCACATTCTATGGAATCATCTTTCTTTGGAATGGATACAAATGTGGATCTCTTCCCTACCTTGGCCAGGTAGCTCTCTACCAAGTTTCTTAACATAGCTGAGTGAGTGCCTCCAGCAGGGCATTTGTTTATTGGAACATCTCAGTGGGTGTTCTGTCAGTTCCTGGAGCCTTGTTCTAATTCCTTCAGTGCAGCTTTGATTTCTTGCTTTAATACCATTCGTTCTTGATCATATGCCACCTCTTGAAATGGATGAACATTGACCATTTTTTTTTGGTACAGTGACTCTGTGTATTCCACCCATCTTCTTTTGATGTTTCCTGCATCGTTCAAAAGTTTGCCCATAGAATCTTTCAATATTACAACTCGAGGCTAAAATTTCCTCTTCAGTTCTTTCAGCTCAAGAAATGTCTAGAATATTCTTTCCTTTTGCTTTTCTAACTCCAAGTCTTTGCACATTTCATTATAATAAGTAACTTTGTCTTCTCGAGCTGCTCTTTGAAATATGTCCAGCTCTTTCATCACGTCATTTCTTCCATTTGGTTTAGCTATTCTCTGTTCAAGACCAAGTTTCAGAGTGTCTTCTGACATCCATTTGGTCTTTTCTTCCTTTCCTGTCTTTTTAATGAACGTTTGCCTTCTTAATGGATGATGGTTTTGATGTCATCCCACAATTCCTCTGGTTTTCAGTCATTGGTGCTCAATGCATCAAATCTGTTCTTTAGATGGTCTCTATATTCAGGAGGGATATAATCAAGGTCATATTTTCACTCCCATGGACTTGTTTTAATTGCTTTCAGCTTCAACTTGAACTTGCATATGAGCAGTTAATGGACTGTTCCACAGTCAGCTCCTGGCATTGTTTGGTTGAATATATTGAGCTTCTCCATCACCTCTTTCCACAGATGTAGTCAATCTGATTCCTGTATGTTCCATTTGGGGAAGTCCATGTGTACAGCTACAATTTATGTTGTTTAAAAAAGGAATTTGCAGTGAATAAGTAGTTGGTTATGCAAAATTCTATCATGAGCTCTCCAGAATTATCCCTGTCACCAAGGCCGTATTTTCCAACTACTGGTGATTCTTCTTTGTTTCCATCTTTTATATTTCAATCACCAGTGATAATCAACACATCTTTATTGCATGTTTGGTCAATTTCAACTGGAGAAGTTGGTAAAAATCTTCAATTTCCTTGTCTTTGGCTTCAGTGTTTATTGTGTAAATTTGCATCACAGTAGTATTAACTGGTCTTCCTTGTGGGCATATGGATATTATCCTATCACTAACAGCATTGTAGGAGCTCTGGTGGTGTAGTGCCTAAGACATTTGACTCCTAACCAGAAGGTGGACTGTTGAAACCCATTAGCCACTCCTGGGAAGGAAGACTGGGCAATCTACTTCCATAGAGATGCCACCTTGGAAACTCAAGGAGGGGTCACTATGAGTCAGAATCTACAAAGTTACAGTGAGTTTGGCTTTTTTGGTTTAACTGCATTGTAGTTCAGGATAGATCTTGAAATATCCTTTGTGACCATGAATGCCACAGCATTCCTCTTCAATTTGCCATTCCTGGCATAGTAAGTCATATGGTTGTCTGATTCAGAATGGCCTAAACCGGTCTATTTCAGCTAATTGATGCCTACAATATTGATCTTTATGTGTTTCTTTTCATTTTTGACAGATTCTATTTTTTCTAGATTCATAGTTCATACATTCCATATTCTGATTATTAATGGATGTTTGCAGCTGTTTCTTCTCATTTTGAGTTGTGCCACATCAGCAAATTGAGGTCCTGAAAACTTTACTCCATTTACATCATTAAGCTCTGCTGTACTCTGAGGAGGCAGCTCTGTCCAAATCTTATTTTGAGTGCTTTCCAACCTGAGGGGCTCAATCTCCCACACTCTATTGGACAATGTTTCAGTGCTATGCATTGGCTGATGGGATTGAACTACCAGCTTTCTGGTAATACATCAGAGAGTGTTTCACTGCTATTCATAAGGTTTTCACTGGCCAATTCTTTGAGAAGTGGGTGGCCCCTTCCCTCTCCTGAG
>NW_006921695.1:5241350-5242560 GCF_000298275.1 Orycteropus afer afer | reverse complement strand
AGACCATCTAAAGAATAGATTTAATGCATTGAGCACCAATGACTGAAATCCAGAAGAATTGTTGGAGGATATCAAGAACATTATCCATGAAGAAAGCAAGAGATCACTAAAAAGACGAGAAAGGAAGAGAACACCAAAATGGATGACAGAAGACACTCTGAAACTTGCCCTTGAGCGGAGAGAAGCTAAAGCCAATAGAAGAAAAGACAAGAAAAGAAAGCTGAACAGAAGATTTCAAAGAGCAGCTAGAACAGACAAAACCAATTACTGTAAGGAAATGTGCAAAGATCTGGAGTTCGAAAACCAATAGGGCAGAATGCGCTTAGCATTTCTCATGCTGGAAGAATTGAAGAAAAATTTAAGGCTCGAGTTGCAATATTTAGAGATTCTATGGGCAAAATATTGAATGATACAGGAAACATCAAGAGAGGATGGCAGGAATACGCAGAATCACTGTACCAAAAGGAACTGGTTGATCTTCATCCATTTCAGGAAGTGGTATATGGTCTAGAACCAATGGTACTGAAGGAGGAAGTCAAAGCTGCAATGAAGGGATTGGCGAAGAACAAGGCTCCGGGAATTGACGGAATACCAATTGAGATGTTTCAACAAATGGATTCCCCATTGGAGGCATTCACTTGGTTATACCAAGAGATTTAGAAGACAGCTACCTGGCCAACTGACTGGAAGAGATCCATATTTGTACCCATTCCAAAGAAAAGTAATCCCACAGATTGTGGAAATTATAGAACAATATCATTAATATTGCATGCAAGTAAGAACTTACTGAAGATAATTCAAAAACGGTTACAGCAGTATATTGACAGAGAACTTCGAGAGGTGCAAGCTGGATTCAGAAGAGGATGTGGAACAGGGCTAACATAGCTGTTGTCAGATGGATCTTGGCTAAAGGCAAAGAATACCAGAAAGATGTCTCCTTGTGTTTTATTGACTATGCAAAGGCATTTGATTGTGTGGATCATGACCAAATTATGGATAACATTGAGAAGAATGGGAATTCCTGGGCACTTGATTGTACTTGTGAGGAACCTGTACCATGACCAAGAAACTGTCGTTCGAACGGAACAAGGGGATACGGCATGGTTTAAAATCAGGAAGGGAGTGTGTCAGGGTTGTCTCCTTTCCCCATACTTATTCAATCTATATGCTGAGCAAATAATCCGAGAAGCTGAACTATATGAAGAAAAAC
>NW_006921695.1:5228435-5240452 GCF_000298275.1 Orycteropus afer afer | reverse complement strand
AAACTCACTGCCGTCGAGTCAGACCTGACTCAGCAACCCCTCCTTGGGTTTCTGAGGCAGTATCACTATGGAAGTAGATTGCTCAACCTTCCTTCCAAGAAGTGGCTGGTGGGTTTGAACCACCAGCCTTCTGGTTAGCAGTCAAATGTCTAAGGCTCTACGTACCAGACCTCTTCATATTTTATATAATATATATATATACATAATTCATATGATAAAGTACATAGAGGGCACAATTATGAAGACTTCCTAGACATATCCAAACATTTTGCAAGATTGGTTTACTGGGTTGAAGGGCCTTTTCCTGTAGTCTTATGGAACACTTCAGTCAATTGGCACTGCATAATTCATAAAACTAGTGTTTTGCATTCTGGTATGGTAAGTAGTCTGCAGTCTTATATTCTTGGAAGCAGCCACCTAAGTAACAACCATTGGTCCCTTCCTGTCTTGAACAAAGGATAATGAAGGAAACCAAAAATTCCAAGAAGAAACTAAGTCACAGGCCTACTAGTCCAGACAAATAAATGCCTCTTCTAGCCTTAGACCAGAGCTAGATGGTGGTTGGCTATCACTATTACACATTTTGACTAGGGACACAATAGAAGGTCCCAGATTGAATAGGAGAAAAATGTAGAACGTAACTCAAATTCTTATAAAGTACAAGACATACTGAACTGGTTGAGACTAGAGAAACCTCTGAGACTATCGCCCTAACATAACCTTTTAACTTAGAAGTGAAGCCACTCTATGATGTCTCTTTTCAGCTCAATAATAGATTGGCTTATAAAATAAGCAATCTCACTCATGAGGAATATACTTTTTCAATTATGAGAATAAACAGTTAACATTTACTCAAAAGCAGAGATGGCAAGGAAGGACAGGGAAGCCAGGTAAATGGAAACTGAATAAATCGAATGGAAATAATGAAATTGCTGCCACAATGCTAAAATTGCAACCAGTGTCATGGAATAACTTGTACTAAAATTCTTAAATGAGAACCAAATTTGCTGTGGAAACTTGCACATAAAGTACAATAAAATACTTTTCGATGGCACATAACAACAACAGTAACAAAAATAATTCTATGGTATTGGCTCTTACATTTAGTCTCTTTGTCTATTTTAAGTTAATTTTTTGTATAATGTGAGATAGCTGTCCAAATTCATTATTTTGTTTATGGATAACCAGTTTTCCCAGCAGCACTTCTTGAAAAGACTATTTTCCTCCATTGGTTTAGTATCCTTGTGTATACTCAATTGACCAAAATGTGAGGCTTTATTTCTTGAGTCATAAATCTATCCCATTGACCTCTATGTGCATATTTATGCCACTGTCAGACTGTAATGATTACTGTACCTTTGCAGTAAGTTTTCCAATCAGGATGTGTGAGTCCTCAAATTTTATTATTTTTCAAGATTATTTTAACTATTCTTAGTCCCATTAATTTCCATAAACATTTTACAATCATTCAGTCAATTTTGTAAAAAGAAGCCAACTGGAATTTTGTTAGCGACTGTGCAGATCAATGTAGGAAGCAGTACCATTTTACCTGTATTAAATCTTCTGATCCATGAACATGGATTGTCTTTCTATTCCTTTGTTATTTAATTCCCTTTGACAATGTTTTGTAGTTCTCAGATTATATGTGTGTCTTTTTCAAAATTTATTCCTAAATATATTATTTGTGATGCTATTATAATTAGAATCATTTCCTTAATTTCTGTGTTGTTCTCTACAAGTGTATAGAAATAGAATAGAACTTTCTATACTGATCTGTGTCCCACACTCTTGCTGAACTCATTCCTTAGTTTAATAGATTTTTTTAGTGATAACTTAGAACTTATTTTATACAAAATTATGCCTTCTGCAAATAGAGAGAATTTAACTTCTTCCTTTCCAATCTGGATGGAGAAAATTGAGTTTGGCCATTTCTTTTCCTGACACTCTCCTCTGGATTACTTATTGTTGGCTGCATCCATCTACTAATAAAGATCATGGTTTCTACCAGGCACAGTTTTCCTATGAATTTTCTCTGGGGATACCAGTAATCATCTCCTCCTTTCTTTCCCTTAGAACCATGTGTAGTAATAATTCCTTACTGTTGCTAGTACCACACCAACCCTTGTTAATTTCTACTAGCCTTTATCCACTCATCTTTTCCTACCCTACAAACTTCTACTGAATTATATTTTCTTTCATTAAAATGTGTAAAAGTCCAGAACATAATATAAAATTATAAAACAATTTATGTTGTTCTATATTATACTACCTCTATTCTAAACATGAGAGTTCTTGGGTAGTACATTAAATGGTTAACCCTTTGACTACTAGATGAAACACTGGTGGTTTTATCCCACTCAGCAACATGTTGGAAGACAGTCCTGGTGATCTGCTTCCAAAAGGTCACAGCCTTGAAAACTCTATGAAGTAGTTCTTTTCTTCAGATGGAGCACCCTGGGTCTGAATTGACTCAATGTTAGTTATAACAACATCAGTGCTAAGTATGAGAAACTTAAATATCTGAAATTTGTTAGTCCTAAACTATTGCTCATTTAGAGTTTTCATTCAAGGCATCAGAAATATTAATGCAAAACACAATAAGAAAACACATAAAATTTCTACATTATACTGGGAATCATTTGATGCATTGTTTAGCATTAATGTAATCAGTAATTCAAAATCCTTAAAAATTTCCTGAAGTAGCGTTGCATTAATCTTTCAAGAGTTGGTTATATGTATAATGAAATATAATACTTGGCTTTAAAGTCATAATGAACTGTTTCTGAAAATTATATATTAGGTGCAATTCAAATTAACCAATATACATTAAATGTTTCAGAGGGAAACCAACATTAAGTTTGAGTAACTGCTGATGAGTGATATGTCAAGATCGTTCATGTGAAAGTATTACTTATGCTTGAAAATCCCCAAACATATCATTCAAATTTACATTTGCTTATGTTGAAAGTCATCTTAATTTCAAAGTAAATTAGGTATAGAACAATTATTCTTTCCTTATTATAAGTTTAGTGTCTCAGATATAAGCTAGTTACTGAGTGAGACAGATTTTTGAAAGACAAAAGAAGTTCTTACAAAGCAGCACTTCAGGAGCAAGAATTACAGATTTTAATTGCAAAATACTGTGCTTATTTTTCAATTGCATGTATTTTCCTCTTTTATTTAGTATTCTAAGGATATTGGATATTAAGAACAAGTCATTTGATAATAAACAGGTTTCATTTTTCCTTGGAAAAGCATTCAAATTTTTTTAGAGTCTAAAATACAGCATGAAGATATTTTTCCATAAAAGGTAAATATATTCCCTTCTTCTGTTGCTCCAGTGCTACTCCATATAAGAAACTCAGACCCTCTGGCACTTTGTCTGCTTTATGGAATTTACTATATTTTTCCACTATTCAACTTGTAGTCAATTTTATTCCTGCTTCTCTGCCCCCTCCCCAGAATTCAACCTGCAGAGATGTGTTTACTGGCCTGTGGAACATTATCCTTTAACATATGCAGTGTATTGAACAAGGGTCTGTATCCCTGTTGTTTTGACGTTTCTTAGCTAAAAGAGTGCAAATGTCATTATTAAGGATCACATAAGAAAGATCTTAAGTCATGGGTAACTCTATCTCTTTGTGTGAGGATTCATGTTCCACAAAATATAGGAAGGTGAAGAGAACACATGAAATCCCTGAGCCCATCCCATGTATGTGTACCACTAGAAGATTGCAAGGTGTGAACATCCACATTAATTTATGTTCATAATAATGATCATGAATATAGATTAGTTCACAGCTTCCAAACTGTGGTCCTTATACATCATTTCATACATTATCCACATTCCTCTTTTAAGGAACAAAACTATAATTGCTAACCCCCCCCCCCCGAAATAACTAACTAAATAAATAACTTCATAACTTCATAACATAAATTTACTCCCACTTCTCTAAAAGTAATTTCTAGAGCATTTGTTTAGGACTGAGAACAAGAGATGGCCCAAAAGCTATTCTGTTTATTTTATATCCATTATATAAGAAAAGGGATGGGAGAGAGCAAGACTTTATTTTGAAGGAGTAGTCAGTGAGACTTGTATTCCACTCATTCATCACCTTCCATAAAGGAAAGAGGGGAGGGAGTGCTCCCGTTAGCTTAGTGAAGTAAGTAGGGGGATTTCCAGAAAATAGGATAATATGACTTGTTCTCTGGATTTCAGGAGACACTAAGAATGGTCCATGTGGGATTACCCAATACATAAAATTAGCACGGGCTTATTTGTGCTTACTTCCTAGACTGTAGTACACAATTTCACATGTATTCATCACATTCAAATATTCTGCTTCTAGCTGTGGTTGACATCTGTCTCTTTTCCAACTCCGTAGCATCTTCCTATAGAATTAAAGCCTCTTTTAAAATTTAGAATCTCTGGTAGGATGGAATACCCAGTAAACACAATTAAGCATGGCTTACTTGTGTAATCTGTAGTGAACAATTTCACATTTTCACATCTTTGATGTGGTGAAACCCATATGAAATTGTTCATTATAAATTAGTAAGTAAGCACAAGTAAGCTCATGCTAACCTCACTTATTGGGTAACTTGCCCCTAGCAATGGTTTTGCAGCATGTCTAAGGAATGTAAAAATAAAACTATTATATATTATAGTTTACATAGATAGATAGATAGATTGTTGTTGTTGTTGTTATGTGCTGTCGAGTCGGCCTCGACTCACAGCGACCCCTCCTTGGGTTTCCGAGGCAGTATCACTATGGAAGTAGGATTGCCCAACCTTCCTTCCAAATAGTGGCTGGCGGGTTTGAACTGCCAGCCTTCTGGTTAGCAGTCAAGTGCTTTAGCCACTATGCTACCAGAACTTCTGATAGATAGATATCTACATATATATATCTATAGATATATATGTATATGTATATATATGTAGGTATATATGTATATATAGATAGATATGCAGATATATATACACACACACATACAGAGAGACAGAGAAATTGAGAGAGCAAGAGTAAGAGTGAGAGAGAGAGCAAAATTTATCTAAAGAAAATGGGTCATGCAGTTGTAGTGACTGACAAGTCCCAAGTCCATGGATCCTATGCCAAGCTGGAGGCTTCTCCTGACTCATACAGCTGCAGAGGCTGAAAAATTCAAGATTGGCAGCCAATATAACAGGCTGCTGGCTTCAGAAGCTGTTAAGTCCAAGATTGGCAGGTAAAATGGCAGATCATTGCTCACAGGCTACAAAGGCAACAGTCCCAAGATCAGCAGGCCACTGGTTCAAATCTAGGAACTGGAGATAATGACGAGCCAAATGCAGGATCCAGAACAAGCAAAAAGCCAGAGACCTTTCCCAAACCTTTTCCATATATGCTGGAAGCAGTCTACACCCTGAAGGAAAATCCCTTCGAACAGATTGACGGCTCAGCAGATTTCATCATGGAGATGATTACATGTAATCAGATCTTATAATGGGAAATAACTACATCATGATGGCTAAGCCACTTAGAATCATGCACCAGCCAAGTTGACACACAACCTTAACAACCACATATCCCATAAGTTCATTTTCAATATCCACCATGTTACAATTGTACTTTATACATAAGGTGATGTTCATTACATCACAACATAAATTTCCTTGAGATGTATCCAGCAGCAAAAGAACTGGAGGGGGAGGTAAATTGAGTAAAGAGAAAGAATATCACTGGATTCTCTTCTTCCATTATGGGATCCTAAGGGAGCTCTGGTAGCATAGTGCCTAAGGCACTAGACTGCTAACCAGAAGGCTGGTGGTTCAAACCCACCAGCCACTCCCCAGAAGGAAGATTGGGCAATCTACTTCTGTAGTGACACTGCCTCGGAAACCCAAGGCAGGGTTGCTATGGGTCGGATCTGACTCCACCGCAATGGTTGCTTGTTTGTTGCTTAAGCGTGGAGCAGACCCATGTTTGGGAAGTCAAGGCAAACAAAAACAAAAATATCATTGCTGTGGAATGACTTCAGACTCATGGAAACCCCAGGTGTGTCAGTGTAGAACCGTGCTCCATAGGATTTTCAATGGCTATGGCAAGCCAGTTAAGCACTCAGCTACCAAGGAAAATGTTGGCAGTTAGAACCCATTACCCATTCTACAGGAGAAAGATGTGATGATCTGCTTCCATAAAGATTGCAGATTTGGAAAATCTATGGGGCAGTTCAACTTAGTCACATGGGCTCGCTTTGAGTAGGAATTAATTTGATGGCAACAAGTTTGTTGTTGTTGTTGTTTTGTTTTGTTTTTTAATGTTACAGAAACAGATTTCCATGCCTTTATTTTCTGTTGTCCAAACCAAAAATACCAAATCCACTGCCTGCGAGTCAGATCAGACTCATAGCAACCTCTCCTTAGGTTTCCGAGGTGATATCACTACAGAAGTAGATTGCCCAACCTTCCTTCCCAGGAGTGGCTGGTGGGTTTGAACCGCCAGCCTTCTGGTTAGCAGTCAAATGCCTTAGGCACTATGCTACCATAGGTCCTGTTGTGATGTCATTGAGTGGATTTGAATCATCAACATTCAGTTAGTAGCCAAGCACAAAAAAAAAAATTGTGATATCCACGGACCTAAGGAAGTCAAAATGCTTTAAATAAATAGGTGCCTGGAATTTGGATTTGTAATTCTTGTGTCTTACCTAACTGATTCTAACTCATAGTGACCCTATATGACAGAGTAAAAGTGCCCTGTGTTTTCAAATAAACTCACATCATTCTTCCTCTCACAATATGAAATATGAGTAATGTGCTTTAGAACTCATAAACACCAAGAAACAGCAATTTCCTTTTTACTAATCATGTTTTTGAATTGTTATCTTAATCTATCACCAATCAATTGATCTGTGCCAGATATAACTGCTAACTCAATTCAGGTATATTATAATCAGATTATTCTGTAAATCCAACAAATTATAATAATATTTAATGAAATTTCAGATCTTTCTATGAAACTCTAGCTTCGATGTCTTCAAAAGTAAATGTTTAAATATTTAAATATTTGTTTTATATACACATACGCACATATATACGTGTATACATACATATATGCATACACGTATGTATACATATACCTCTACACACACACACATGCGCACACACACACACACATATACAGAGAGAGAGAGAGAGATGAAAAAAGAACGCTGGTGGAATAATACCAAAGGCATTTGACTATTAACCAGAAGCTTGGTAGTTCAGACCCACCAGCTGCTCCATGGAAGGAAGATGAAGCAATTTGCTTCCATAAAGACTTACAACCTTGAAACTCAATATAAAAAAACAAACCCACTGCCATTGAGTTGATTCCAACTCATAGTGACCTTCACTAAGCTTCAAGGCTATAAATCTTTATGGAAGTATATTGTCCAATCTTCCTTCCAAGGAGTGGCTGGTGGGTTTGAACTGCCAGACTTCCAGTTAGCAGTCAAATATCTTAGGCACTATACCACAAGAGCTCCTCCTGGTATATGCTTATGGGTGTATATAGATATGTGTGTGTGTGTGTGTGTGTGTGTGTATATATATATATATATATATATATATATGTACATGTATATATGCATATATGTATATAGGTATAAATGTTTATGTGTCTATAAGTATACACACACACATATATATACACATGTGTGTATATGTATGTATAAGGAGCTCCCATGGCAATCTACTTCCATACTGATACCACCTTGGAAACCCAAGAAGGGGTTGCTGTGAGTCGGATCTGATTGGACAGCAGTGAGTTTGGTTTTTATACACATATACATATATCTTTATCTCAAATATATTTTAAAGTTAAAAGTCTATTGCAAATACAATACAGAAAGGGGAACAGATACAAAAAGAAACCAACAACAAAAATGTGCTTTGCATGTCATTACAACATGAACACATTGTAATAATGTGCTGAATATGCCCACAATATTAATCCTACTTAAATATTTTGTTTTCAGTGAATCAAGGAATTCAAAATACTGATTTCATGCCCAGAAGGTGGCAGGTATGAGATATTCACAAATCTGGCCTTAGTTATTAAAAAATATAATGGCACAAATTAAAAGGAAGAACAGCCAAAAAGACAAGAAATTGAGAGGACAAATGCTAGTTTAGTATTATTATTCAGTTCATATTTAAATGCATATTACATATTCCTTTTAAGCATACTCTCCATTTGAGGATAATCAGTCAACAATATTTATTGAGAAACTACCACAGAACAGGCACTATATTCAGACTATAATTTGTTCACTGTTTCAAATAAGGTTTAACCAGAAAGTTTACATGGAGTTAAAAAGTGACCAAATATTTAAAATGACTCAAACTGAATATGTTTTGTTTAGTTCAGGTCTGTTAAATATCAAGGGTGTAGATGCCAACCTTGAAGAAGGTCAGCATTTAAATTGGTCAGCTAGCTATCTCATGTAAATAAATAACAAGGAGGCCAAGATGACATTTGAAACTAAGTGATCCTGAGAAGGTGAATGCTGAGCCATCTTGAAGCACATCCATAACCACGCACAAAAACACATACCATCTCTTTCTCCCTTGCCCTCTCTCTCTGTTTCTGTGTGTCTCTCACACAGAGACACACAGAAACATACAGAAATACACACACTTGTCTCTTTTTCTGGCTCTCTCTCACACACAACCCTCCGCCACACACACACGTACACACTTTTCCTTTCTTTTCTCTCTCTCTCTGTCTGTCTCTCTCTCACACACACATACACACACATACACATACTCCAAATCACTTCTCAGGAACAATTTCTGCAACAACTAAGATGCACATTTTGGGAACATGAACCTGGAGGAAGACAGAGGAGAGTAGTTTCAGAGGTAACTAAAAATGTCTCTGCTTCTTGGCTCTTCTTAAATAAGATACTTAGGTTAGGAACAAAGACTCTACTGGAAAAGAGGTTTAATTATCACTAAGCTTCCCAAAGCAAGGGACAAAACAACCTCTGTGGGATTTTAGATCAGTCATCAATCTCTCTTGCAGTTCAGTCATCACTAGGTCCCTAGATTTAACAAGCCCCCACCCTCTCCCACTTCAAAGACCACAGGAAAACCCACCTCTTCAACAAAGTCTCCTTTGAGCCTCTGTGGACTGATTGTTTTTTTCCTATTTTTCATTCCAGAGGTTGATTCCAGATTTTGCTGTTATGATAATCTTGAACAATAGAACTTGAAAATCTAGCCACTTATTGGCCAACTTTTTCCCATTTAGAATACATAGAGAAAATTATTGTGATTCAAGATATGTCTTAGGTGCTGATGGATATAAATGCCTACAATTCAGGAATATTTATTTTAGTTTGATTCCTATTGTGGCTAAAAGAGTACCCTGTAGCAATAGAAACATTAAAAAGTAACATTTATTCATAATCACTATGGTTCAATGACTTCTGATCCATTTTCATGACATAAATCTTAAGAATCCATAAGAAATATATATTAAATAGATTGCCATAAACTAATGAAAATCACTTTTCAAATTAGCTTAGTGATAGTGAGGTATGAGGAATATAATATCAATTATTACTTACTTTTCTCTTGGTCTACTTCTCTTTGTGTTTTCTCAGGTAATAATATTTGACCTGGAATTTTTCTTTTTTTGTTTATTTTAAATTAATAAAATTACTTATAATTCATTGCTATTGTTGTTGTTATGTGCTGTCGAGTCAGACCCGACTCATAGCAACCCCTCCTTGGGTTTCCAAGACAGTATCACTACGAAAGTAGATTGCCCCATCTTCCTTCTGAGGAGTGGCTGGTGGGTTTGAACCGCCAGCCTTCTGGTTAGCAGTCAAGTACCTTAGGCACTATGCTACCAGAGCTCCCATAATTCATTTACATGCTACATTTCAGATACCATGATAATATTCACCATATGAGATTAGATAAGTAGATTTGATAGGTAGATAAAATAAATACATAGAGATAGCTGTCATCCAGTAGATTCTGATTCATAGCAACCTTATGTACAACAGATCAAAATGTTGCTCAATCCTACAACATTCTCACAATTAATGGTGTGTTTGGTCCCATTATTGCAGCTTTTATGTCAGTTCTTCTCATTCTCACTGGCTCTCTACTTCATCTAATAAGATGTTCTTCTCTAGCAATTGATTTCTCTTGATGATGTGTCAAAGCTACATGAGTCACACAATATTCTGTTGTGATGCATAAGATACAGTGGACTAATTTTTTGAAAAAGATTGCCAGGCCTTTACTCCTAGTCTTTCTTAGTCTGAAAGCTCCACTGAAACCCATCCACCATAGCTCACCCTTGCTGTTATTTGAAATATCAGTAGTATAGCTTCCAGCATCAAAACAATATACAAGCCACCACAGTGCAACAAATGACAGACAGGTGGTGGCTATGAAGTAGAAACTCAGACTGTTGTACAGATGAAGAAACTAAAATGTTGGGCAGTCAGGAAGCTTATTTAAGATCACATAGAGGGTAAGCAGTGGGGCAGAATTCTCATTCAGCTCATCTGAACTCAGTACCTGTCCACCAATGTTCATTTCAAATCTATCCTCCTCCATGATCTCTTCCTTATCTTCTTTGATTCCAAATTCTTTGCTGTATCTCTGTGGTAGTTATGTTTGTGTGTCAACTTGGCTGGGCCTGGTTGAGTCGCTGGGCAGCTGGTGGTAGTATTCCCCATGATGAGACTGGCAATCAGCTCTATGGTGGGATCTACCTCAAGCACTGAGTAGCTGCCTTTGGGTATGTGGTCTGTTTCCTGTATACAAGGAGAAGCCTTGGAAATGGTCTTTAGCCTATAGCATGCTTGGACCCTGCATGTAGCCATGTCATTGCTCAACATCCTGCTATGCTCTGCTGATCTTGGGACTTACTATGGACTTAAGTTAATGTCCTGCCATGTGGTTTGGTAACATCGGGACTGTGCCTTTTTACTTGTCAAACTTGGGGCTTCTCAACCTCAGCAGCCAGCAGCTGTCTGAGTGAAGAAACACCTCTAGCTCCAGTGGGCCGGGAGCAGGAGGTAGAGCTGGACCCCAAGGTTGAGGGGCTTTCACCCAGCCCCTAGAGCCTGGCACTTTGAACTTGGACTTCTGGCCTCCGAATGGTAAGAGAATAAACTCTCCTTTGTTAAGGCCATCCCATTTGTGGTATATTCTTCTCAGAGTGGCACTAGGTAACCAGAACAATCTCTAAGGTATTGACAGTGTTATTTATTTGGTAGATATGAAATATTATTTTCCACTGTTAGTCATGTAAGCTGATTAAAAGCTACAAGTAGGCAGACAGATAACAGATCTTGTACTATCAAGGACTTTAACCCAGTGTCTATTCTATGGACTCAAAACTTAACACTTTCTTGGTCTTATAAACTTTTTAGAAGGATCAGTGATTGTGCATATGAAAATAGAGCTTTTGATAATAGAACCATGGGTTTTATAGCATTACTTTATATTTCATAGTTGAATGTATAACAAAGACCATTTGTTGTCAAGTAGAGTATTAGGGAGAAACCAAAATGGTTTATTTATTTTTTGTGTCCAATATTGGTTACCCACATTATAGCTATCAAAAGTAGGCATTGATTACAGGAAAATAAAAAGGTGTATCAAGCCTCAGTGAACACAGATTACTGAGCACAGCAGATTCTCATGATTCTCATTCCCTGATATGTAGTCCAAAAAAAGGAAAATAAATATATAAATAAATAAGAAAGTCCTTTGGTTTTCCTTTTTTTGGCTGTGAAGGATGTCATATCTCTGCATGACTCTCCCTTTTGTTGTTTGGAATGAAGACTGCAGACCAACATAGATTTATTCCCTGACACTATTTAGAAGGCTGATGTTTCAAACCCACCAGCCACTCCTCAAAAGGAAGACTGGGCAATCTACTTTCTTAGAGATACTGTTTCAGAAACCCAAGGAGAGGTCACTATGAACCGGAAGAGAATAGAAGGCCATGAGGTTTTTTTTTTTTTTT
>NW_006921695.1:5225755-5227420 GCF_000298275.1 Orycteropus afer afer | reverse complement strand
CTGAGACTATGGCCCTTAGCTGCCTTTCAGGTCTGGAATTGAACGTACACCAGTGGCTTCCAACCAAACAATAGACAGGCATATGAGTTAAACATTTACCTGAGGTAGATATACTCCTTGGAGGGAACAAGCATGAGAGAAAGAAGGGCTGCTTATGCACAGGGAGATAGCTCAGGGAGTAGGAGTGCACGGAGGGATGGACACAGGGAAGAGGTAACTATCAGGAGGAAGTAGGAGGGGAGATGTCGCATTGTGGTAAATTGTGGTGAATGTTATGAGACAAAGTGTATGTGAACGGCTATATGGAAAGTGTATTAGCTCTGTAAATTTTCACCCAAATCACAATAAAAAGAAAAAAAAAAAAAAAAAAAGAATTTGGATGGCCCTCACAGGCTGCATCAAATTTAAAAAAAAAAAAAAATCACGCAAATGAGTTCCAGAGGATGAAATTCAACAATCTCCTTCAATCAACAGTTATGTACTTTCCCCTGAGAGGGAAAACCTGGAATTGAAACACTAGGAAAGGTTGAGCCATATAATATAAAAAATGAAAATGAAAGGGCTTGGACTTAAGGAACTTTTGGATTAAAATACTAGCTTGATCATGTACTGATTGAGTAAGCAACCATTGCCGTGGAGTCGGACCCGACCCATAGCGACCCCTCCTTGGGTTGCCAAGGACAGAAGTAGATTGCCCAATCTTCCTTCTGGGGAGTGCCTGGTGGATTTGAACCGTCGGCCTTCTAGTTAGCAGTCAAATCACTGAGTATCTGTTTCCTGGTCTATGAAATGAGGATATTCCTTAACATACAACAATTATGAGGATTCCATACAATACTGTGTATAGTTTATTTGAAAGCATTCTTGGCATATTGTACACGCTCAACAAATGTAACAAAATTTCATGTCATCATCATATTTAAAACATGGCATAACTGTTATGATAGAATCATAGAACCAAGACAGGGAACTTAGAGAAGACAACAATGGGTCACAGTTTTTAAGAAAGAAGAAGGCAATCCCAGACTATGGAATGGCACAGGTTTTGCCTTGCTTTCCAAGTGCTTGAATACCAAGTCTTCCCTGCCAGAGTAAGGTCCATGATTGTTACTGAGAAAAACTGTAGAATCTCATTATCTTGGACTTAATCTGCTTCTTGTGATGAACTGCGTGAGATCTGTCATGTGTGGATTGGAGGTTACTGGTAGAAGGAGCTCTGGTGATACAGTACCTAAGGCATTTGACTGCTAACCAGAAGGTTAGCGGTTCAAACCCACCAACCAGTCTGTGGAAGAACGATGGAGCAGTCTGCTTTCTAAAAGATTTACTGCCTTGGAAACCAATGGGGGTCGCTATGAGTGGGAATTGATTTGATTGCAGTGAGTTAGCTTTTTTTGTTTGTTTTTGTAGGAAGTAGAAGGAGGTTAATTTGCCAGGGCAGAGAGAAATTATAAATATTCATAACCAAAAACTCTCAAATTCACTGCCATTGAGTCAATTCAGATGCACCGTGGCCCCCTTTGGGTTTCAAAGACTGTAAACCTTTTGGAAGCAAATTGCCTGATCTTTCTTCCATGGAGTGGCTAGTAGGTTCAAATCACTGATGTTTTGGTTAGTAGTCAAATGCCTTAACCATTACATGACCAGAACTCCTTATAAACATTC
>NW_006921695.1:5222887-5224552 GCF_000298275.1 Orycteropus afer afer | reverse complement strand
AAACAATGGGTTTATGAAGACAATCAGAAATAATTTTGTTTTAAAAATTTTTAATATTCTAGATTTTAAAATAACACTGAGATGGATACTCTAGAAAACTAAATTGAATTCCTTATGTTGAAATGTGAATAATATATTCCTAAAATTAAATAGCACACTAAAATATGAAACAAGATAATTTGAAGTTAATGATATCCTATATAGGGAAGGATAAGGAATTTTTTTATGTTATAAAAGAAGAAATTATGAGGAAAATTAAACTTTTATAAATATAAGGAGTTGTGTAGTGAAATTGCATGGTATGGCTTTTGTAGCCATAGACTGGCAATGAACTCTGTGGTGGAATTTGCCATGAGCAACTGAGTAGCTGCTTGCTAAAGTCATCCACCCGAGGCAGCACAAAGTAATCTGTGAAAGTTTGCTTTCTTTTAGGTATGTAGAACTCTGATGTTGGGATTAGTTGGTTTTGCCACTTTGCCATACTCAAAATGAGCCCTCCTAGAGGCAGAATGAATCTCTCTCACTGACAGCTAAGAGAGATGCACTGCTGAGAGACACCTTGCTTAGAGAGAGACTGAGAGACACCTCTGGCTGAGGGACACTGCTGGCTGAAAGAGACTGCCGGCTGAGAGAGATTGAGTGCTTTCCTAAACTTGAGTTGTAGCCTGTTGCTTCCCTAATAAACCACATAATCTGTGAGTTCTGTGTGGCCACTGCAGCAAATTATTGAACCCAGAAGAGAGGTGATGGGTGCTATGAGAGGGACAGTTGGTGTCAAGGCTGGTAAGAGGGCTGGAAGGTGGCAGCATGTCTGACCTCAGAAGAATAGGGCCTGGGCAACTGATGGTGATTCTTTCTTTTGTGGAGTTAGAGGAGTTCAGAAGATGACACCTCCTTGCCCCTTTAGCAGGAGTGTTGAGTTATGCAATTACTTTTTTTAAATTTTAATGCATTTTATTAAAATATAATTTATGTACAGTGAAATACATAAAACTAAAGTTACATGGGTCAATGCATTTTTTCTTTTTTTGCAGTGTTCCCTTCCCTCCCATCCCATCCCAGGTAACCAAAAAGAAAATTTCCTTCCATATATAAACCTTTCCTTGACTTCTTACAATAATGAACTAATGCTATAGTTGTCCTTCTGTGATTGATTTATTTCACTCAGCATAATGTCCTCCAAGTTCATCCATGTAACATGTAATTATTCTTTAGTGTTGCATAGTATTCCATTGTGTGTATTTACCATAGTTTGGTTATCCATTCTTCTGTTGATGGACACCAAGGTTGTTTCCATCTTTTGGCTATTGTAAACAGTGCTGCGGTGAACATGGGTGTACATATATCTGTTCTTGTCCTGGCTCTCACTTCTTTAGGATATATACCTAGAAATGGGATTGCTCGATCAAAGGGTATTTCTAATTCCAGCTTTTTAGGAGTTGCCATTCTGTTTTCCACAGTGGTTGTATCATATCACAGTTCCACCAGCAGTGTATGAAAGTCCCAATCTCTCCACATTCTCACCAGCATTTTTTTTCTGTCTTGTTGAACTTTGCTATTCGTCTTGGGTGAGATGGTATCTCATTGTTGTTTTGATTTGCATCTCTCTGATGGCTAATGATCATGAGCATTTCTTCATGTATTTGCTGGCTGCCTGAATATCCT
>NW_006921695.1:5216789-5222202 GCF_000298275.1 Orycteropus afer afer | reverse complement strand
CCCCCTCTTTTTGCTTTGTAGTGTCCTCATTTGCCAGTTGATATCTCTGGTTCCCTGTTTACAATCTTATAGGCTTATTTACTTTGGATACTCCTATAACTGGGTTGGTTTCTGGGTTATGTCATCATGTGTGTTAATGGTCAATTATTATTTTTTGTTGTTGGTTCTCTTCCTAAAAGAGATGCTACTCCTTTTAGCATCTCTTATAAGGTTGGTCTGCTCTTAACAGATTCCCTTAATTTCTGCGTATCTGTAAATGTCTTAATTTCTCCACCATATTTGAGGGGCAATTTTGTCAGGTATATAATATTTGGTTGGAAATTTTCTTTTTCAGGGTTTTATATAAACCATCCCATTGTCTTCTTGCCTGCATGGTTTCTGCCAAGAAAGCCAAGCTTAGTCTTATTGGTGGCCCCTTGTAGGTAAATCTTTGTTTTTCCTGTGCTGCTTTCAGGATTCTTTCTTTGTCTTTGGTATTAGTGAGTTTGATGATGATATGTCTTGGTGATTTTCTTTTGGGGTCTATCTTCTCTGGGGTTCATTGGACTTCTTGAATGGATATATTCTCATCTTTCATCATACCAGGAAAATTCTTTTCCTACAAATCTTTGACAATTTTTTTCTGTGGCTTTATTTGTCTCTTGTTCTAGAATTCCAATGACATGTAGGTTATTCCTTTTGATGGTATCCCACATGAACTTTAGGGTTTCTTCATTTTGTTTTGATTTTTTTCTGATTGATCTCTTTCCAAAGAAGTTTTGAGGTATTTATCTTCAATCTCACTAATTCTTTCCTCCATTGATTCAATTCTACTGCTTTGCCCATTCAATGTCTTATCTATTTCTGAACATTTAGTATTGATCTTCTGGATTTCTATCTGTAGATTTTATATCATTTCCAATTTTTCATTTATTTTGTTCTTGGAAATTGTTCTACGGTTTGTCTGTGTTTTCCTCAATTATGTCAGTGTTTTCCTTGATCTCTCTCTCAATTTGTTGAAGATACCTAAATATAATTCTTTTGAATTCTTTATCAGGGAGTTCCCATGCTGTCTCTTCCCCAGGGATGTATTTTGGGCCTGTATCCTGGTCCCTTGTTTCTTCTGCTTTATCTTGCTTCTTCGTATAGACTGTTGCTCTGCTGTCTCCAAGGCATGATGACATTTTTGTGTTTATATTTAATTGATGATCGTATGTTGGAGTGAATTGCCCATGATTTTCCTTTTCTTTGTATGTTATCTACATAAGAAGGGTACTATGGTGTGCTCCTCCATTTGCTAGTTGGCAGCACTTATACCCTCTGCACCTGTCTCCTTTTCCGTTGTCAGCGTCTCATATTTCCCTGCTGTCCTTGGCAAACAGAGCCTATTCTTAGGTCCCTGGAATCTGAATTAGAATGCTGTCACTTTAAAATCCAAAATGACCACTGCTTATAAACATTCAAATGGCTGAACCCTCAGTCACTTTAAATATACAAAATGGCCACTCCTTGTAAACATTCAAAATGGCTGAAACCTCAGTCACTTTAAATATCCAAAGTGGCTGCTGCTTGTAAACAATCAAAATGGCTGCACCCTCTGGACAGCTGAAAGTCCACAGTTCAGTTTGCCTCCCTATTTGCTGTTTCCCTTCTTAATCATGGGTCCCTAGCACAGTCATTCCTGCAGCCCTTGGTTACCAGGACTGATCTTTAGGTCAATTCTCAGGTCCCAGCACCACTTGAAAATATTCAGTCTATTGGTCCCATAAGATTAGCTGACAGTCCACTGCTCTGACTGTCTCCATACTTACTGTTTTTGTTCAGGTTTTTCCACTAGTTGGTGCCTAATTCACTTCTGTATACTTCCTTTAAAAGCTCAGGGCTCCAAGATTATCTTCTGTATCTCTGTCAATTTGTTTCTCTTTTCTTTATTGAAGAGGGTGTGTGTCACTTGTCTGCCTATTCCACCATTTGTAATAACTTTTTAAAGCTCTTTCTAAATCATAAACACATTTGATGGTTTTTATAATACACTGAAGTAAAATTAAAATTTTACTGACAAAAAATTTTAAAAGTAACTATCTTATAGGACTGTTTACAAAGACCATTTATTTTCTAATAATATTTTACTCCCCAAAATGTATATTGTACACCTTAAATTTCTGTTAATATAGATTGTTGTGATTGCTTCTTAAAAGGCAAGTGGAAAGAAAAAGAAAATAGTGTTTATTTTCAATCAGGGCCTGAGCTCAAATATGCACACCCCAACTACGTAATCCTGTACACAACGATCATATTATTTTCATAGTGGCTGCTTTATTTAAAATTTTGTTTCTAATGTTTATTTTTGGCAAGACCAATAATGAAAATAAACTGGTTTATTTTTTTTCTTATCCAAGGTGTGCATGTGTATATGTTTTAATTTGTTATGGCTTGACCAGATGAAAGTATCAGTCTAGGAGACATGGCAACCCATGTGGGAGTGTTTATAGACAGTGTGATGGAGAAGATCAAGCATGACCAAATTTAAAGCACTTTTACCTTGGTAATGCTAAAACTGTATGACTCTTTTGAATTTCTCTGTTCCTTTTCTTTTCTACACTGTTGCTCAGAAAAGCATGTTAGTTCACCTCAGGTGTATTTATTAATAACATTCTTCAATTTCAAGTTTTTAAAAGTCATTGGAACGAGAGTCCATGTCATAAATTTTCTCAATAAATCATTCCATTTTATAAGTTATGTGTATCTAGATGGTAGTGTTATTGTTAGGAGAAAAAAAATTGGAGCATTTGGTAACCATGGTTACAGAGATGTTTCAAAAGAAATATGAACTCTTTTTCGTTGAAGAAAGTAGATACTTTCCTTGACTGGTACTTAGGAATCCAAGTCTAGAGAAGGAACAGAGTATTTTTAAGCTCACTATTTCAGTCTTATTTTTTTGGAAATTGTTCATCCAGCCACATCTGACAGAATGAAAGATTAAATTTGAGGCCACAGAAATGAAATTGCTGTTGAGATTTGCCAATGCCTAGTCTATGTGAGGATAAGTAACCACAGTTAATTTCCATTTATCTGAATTTTAAGCAATATAATGTTCCAAATACAATTTATTTTTCTTTTATTTTCCTAAAAAATAGAAAAAAGTGAATAGTCTGATTATAGAGATTTATTATAAGAAGCTGCTTCCAGTGTAGGTCATTACATAATAATTCAGCCTAACTCCTAAGTCAATAGTTTTGGACAAAAAAAGTATGCTTACACAAAAATTCTGATATACTTCATGATAATGAATAATTGTCTTATACTAAGTATTTCTTGGCATAATTTTAAGGCTCAGTGTGCATTATTTGTATATAGATTCCTTGAAAATGATGTTAGTAAGCATGGTATTCATTCAGCCATAAGCATATAACAAGGGATCTCATTGTGAGCTTTAAGGGAGGACATTGAAGTTTATATGTGGATACAGAGAAGAGCTTAAATAGGACAACATAATAAAATTGAATTTAATAAAAAGTAGTTCTAGACAAGACAAAAATATTCCACCAATATACAGTAAAGTATTGAATCCAAGCTTCTGTGTGAATAAGATCCAGAGTTAATGAATAAATCTATGTGAACTCTGGCAGCAATAAATATAGAGGTAAAGTTGAGGAAACTAGATTGGTCATGCCAGTAATGTTATGGGCATCCCATGACTTTAATTAAAGGTCTAATATTTTGGACTTCTAACAGGATATATCTTAACATTGCATTTATTAGAATATTTAGTTGATACCCACACTTCATTTTTTATTCATTTTAGATTAATTGAAATTGTACTATCTATACAAGTCATTGACCACATATATGTGTACATTATCTTCAAGATAGTCATAGAACTATGACATAGAACTGGTATAAAAATCCTGAGCAAGATAAGACTGTCCCACTTACTATTTCATTTATTTTCTTTTATTGTGATTTGGCTGAAAGTTTATAGAGCAAATCAACTTTCCATATAGCAGTTCACATACACTTTATCTCATGATATTGACATCTCTCCTTTCTTTTGTTAAATTTGCCAGTGGTTTGTAAATTTTATTAATCTTTTCAAAAAACCAACTTCTAGTCTTGTTGCTTTTTCTATTGTCATTCTATTTTCTGTTTCATGATTTCTGCCCCATCTTTATCGTTTCCTTTTTTTTTTCTGGTGACTGTAGGCTTTTCTTGCTGTTCTTTTTCTAATTGTTGAAGATGTCAGTTTAATGTCTTGATTTTGACTCTTTCTTCTTTTTGATGTGTGCATGTATTATTATAAATTGGCCTCTCATCACTGCTTTTGCTGTGTCCCAAAGATTTTGGTATGTTGTGTTTTCATTCTCATTTGATTCAAGGAATTTTTTATTCCATTTTTTATTTCATTTACCCAGTCTTTCTTAAGGAGGGTGTTCAGTTTCCATGTATTTACTCTTTTCTTGTTGATCTTCCTATTGTTGATTTCTAATTTGATAGCATTATGATCTGAGAAGATGCTTTGCAGTATTTCAATGTTTTTAAATTTATTAAGGTTTGCTTTATGGCCTAACATATGGTCTATCATGGAGAATGCTTCATGTGTACTGGAAAAGAATAGGTATTATGCTGTTTTAGGGTAAAGTGCTCTGTAAATGTCAATAAGATCAAGTTGGTGAACTGTATTGTTTAGTTCTCTTGCGTCTTTGTTGGGTTTCTTTCCAGTTGTTATATCTGTCATTGAAAGTGGTGTATTAAAGTCTCCCACTATGACTGTGGAGTCATCTATTTGTCTTTTCAATTCAGTTAAAGTCTGATTTATGTATTTTGGCTCTGTTTCTTTGGGTCCATGGATAATTATTATGGTTATATCTTCTTGTTCAATTGATACTTTAATCACTATATAATGTCCTTCTTTGTCTCATATGATGTGGTTTTTGTCTTAAAGTCATTTTGATCAAAAATTTATATTGTCACTCCTGCTCGTTTTTCATTGCCATTTGCTTGACATATCTTTTTCCAACCTTTGATTTTTAGTCTAATTTTGTCTTTGGCTTTAAGATTTGTCTCTTGTAGACAGCATATTGATGGGTTTTGTTTTCTTAGCCAATCTGCAACTCTCCTTCTCTTGAATGGTGCATTTAATCCATTAACATTCAGTGTAATTATCGACAAGTGTGAATTTATTGCTGTCATTTTGCTATGTGTTTTTTCATGATCTTATTTGTTTCTTTTTTTCCATAGAATTTTCTATGCTGAGCTCATTATGATTATGAATCATATTATCATTTCCTATGTTGCTATTGTATTATTATTTGCTAAATATTTGTGATTTTCCTCTTTTTTATTGTGATGTGAAGGCTTATCATTTTTCTTTGAGGTTACTGTGTGATTTATAGTTTTCTCCCTGAGTTTAGAACAGTCTATTCTATCTTGCAAC
>NW_006921695.1:5199838-5215033 GCF_000298275.1 Orycteropus afer afer | reverse complement strand
AAAAAAAAAAAAAAAAGAAGAAGAAGAGGAAGAAAGGAAATCAGGGCAGGGCAGGGAACCCAGGCTCTGTCCGAGCACACAGATTGGGGTGGAATTACTGTCAGTCCAGAAGGTGGTTGGAACTGAGAGATGGCAATACCTCCATTCAGCAAGTGGGTGTAGGGTATAAGCATAACAAGGAGAATATCACACCTTTTCAATCGTTGGTGTCCAGAATGTCCTTGTGGTTCCTGGCAAGTGGAGCCTGTTCTTAAGTCCCTGGAATCTGGGACAATGCTGTTGCTTTAAATATCCAAAATTATCAAACTGCTTGTAAACATTCATAATGGCTGCACTCTCCATACAGGCAGAAGTCCACAACTCAACCCACCTTCCTCTTCGCTGCTTCCCCTTTTATTCACCAGCCACCAGAGCAGTCCTCCCTGTAGTCCCTGGCTAGGAGGGATGATTATTAGGTTAATTCTTAGGTCTTAACACCACTCAGTGATATCCATCTATCTGTGCCATCAGGATCGCTGCCAGACTGCAGCTCTGTATGTCACCTTTTTTGGTCTTTTCATGCAAATTCTTCTACTAGTTGGAGTTTAGTCCACTTCTATACCCTTCCTTTCAAATTCAGGCCTCCAGAATTATTTTTTTTTATTTTTATTAATTGGTTCCCCTTTTCTTTGTTAAAGAGGGTCTGTGCAGTCTTTCTGCCTATTCCACCATCTTACCAAATTCCTCAGCATTTCACTTATAAGTGAATAATTGCCAGTGGGTTTTTCTAAAAAGGGAGTAAAGTCATCAGGCTTACATGCATTACTATGACATTGCTGGAACCAGGAGATACTATAAAATAATGGAAGCCTCAACTTTAGAGATAAAAGGAATTGTGAGAAACATAGGCCTAAAGATATAAACAAGTACTGGTTGCTATCAAGTCAATTCCAACTCATGACAACCCCATGTTTGTTAGAATAGAATGCTCTATTGGGTTTTCAGTGGACAATGTTTTCAGAAGTAGATGCCCAGAACTTTCCTTCAAGGCTCCTCTGGGTAGACTCAAACCTCCCACCTTTTTGTTAGCAGCTGAGCACCTTAACGTTTTGTATCACCCCGAGATTCATGAGATAGTACTGGCATGTGAGATTTCTTATCTTACATATCAGGGGTAATTTTCCTTTATATAATTCTGAAGTCAATTTGACTTTTCTAAACCACACTTACAATCAAATTTTTAACATATGACACTTGTATTATAAAGAAAAGAGAAAATGTAAAAGAAAGTATATTTTCAGGCATGTTCAATTTATGACACATCTTTACCTTTTTCATGACTGTTATTGAACAGACATAGTTAACTTAATTCAATTCTTTCATTTGTTTTTGAAACTGATAAGGATTATTTCTTCTCATTTTTTTGCCTTTTCTTTTGTTCCTTCCTTCAATCTTTCCTTTCTTTCTTTCTTTCCCTCCCTTCCCTCCCTCCTTCCTTCCTTTTCCTTCCTTCCTTTCTTTCTTTTCCTTCCTTTCTTCCTTCCTCCCTCCCTCCTCCCCTCCCTCCCTTCCATTTTCTCCCTCCTCTCTTTCTCCTTTCCCTACTATCCCCCTCCCTCCCTCCTTCCTTCTTTCTTTTAACTATGTTTCTATTATTCTTCAAGTTACCTTGATATAGTATATACCCAGAAAACATCTATGTATTTTCTAAATCTTTGCCTTAAACAACTTTCTAAGTATTGTTTCATGCAAGAAATAAAGACAAAATTTTGTCTTCATGTCTTTTTACCAAATTAATTAAAATTTATGAAACTATGTGTTATTTGTTACTACACTAGGTTTTATATAACATTCTGCTCCCAATTGGGGAAGAAAACACAAACACATTGGAATATAAAGATTGTGTACCATTCCCTCCAATAGGTAGAAAGTTGTGTTGTGATGTGTTTCTAACTGCCCTCCAAGTCTTCTTTGAAAGACCTGGAGTAAGAAAACCAAAAGATAAGACCATAGTTGGCTCTTCTGAAGCTGAAAGAACTGAACAAAAATATTCAAGCCTTGAGCTGAAATATTGAAGGATTCTATGGGAAAAATATTGAATGATGCAGAAGAATCAAAAGAAGATGGAAGAGGAGGCTATAATCCAATATAACAACATAGTAAGACATCTCATAATGTCCCTCTTACAACAAAGACCAAAGAAAACAAGTGAATCAGATATAGATGACAACTTTGCAAATTTGAGCATCAAAGGTAAAGCTGAAGAACTGAACTAAGTGCCAACTGGAAGGGGAAACTATACAAAAAGAGTAGACCCAGAGAACTGCAAACTGTGATTTTGTCTCAGTATGGATGTTCTGCTAGATGAATCTGTATAATGTGGTCATATTAAGACAAAGCAAACAATGTTCCAAGCTGAAGCCCCCATCTGCTGCAGACATGCAGGAATGGCTGTGCACCCATATCCAGACACAGGCAGGAGTGCTGTCTTAACTATGAATGTGAAGTATACTCACTGTACCCACTTATTTCCCTCTTTAATCACCCTGAAGAGGTAGTCCAAGGCCTTGCAGTGCCTTTTCACCACACTCATCAATCCCTGTCCCCTGCATGTGATCACAGACTGGAGGCATCCACCACCACCCCAGTCCAATAGCTGGGGTCTGCAAAATGATGGTGCCCCTCTCCATAGCCACCAGTACCAGGGACCCATGGACCCATGGACTAGCAATGTTACTAATTCCACTGACCCTAAAATACTGGGAGTGGTGTAGTGCCTAAGGCATTTAACTGCTAACCAGAAGACTGGGGGTTCAAACCCACCAGCCACTCCTTGAAAGCAAGATTGGGTAATCTTCTTCTGTAGTGATATTGCCTCAGTAACCCAAGAAGGGGTTGCTATGAGTTGGATCCACCTCTGAGGGCAGTGAGTTTTGATGTTTTATATATATATGTGCAAAAACGGCAAGGAGGCCACATGTTCTGACCTCCTCTAATCCCACAAGAGGAAAACAGGATTACCAGCAGTAACCCAAGGCTTATTCCTGCCAGGCCAGACATGCTGCCTCCCTCCAGCCCTTTCACCAACCGTTCCTCCCAAAGCACCCACCGCCTCTCTCCTGGGCTCAATAATTCACTGCAGTGGCCACACAGAGCTCACAGATTATGAGGTTTATTAGGGAAGCACCAGACTACAATTCAAGTTCAGGAAGAAAGCTTAGTCTCTCTCCCGGCCCACCGTCCCTCAGCTGACAGTCTCTCACAGTCTCTTTCCCAGCAGTACTGGTCCCTCGGTGTCTCACTCAGCAATGTATGTCTCTTGCGCCTCTTTCCCAGCAGCATGTGTCTCTTTCTGAGGCATGTGTCTCTTTCCGCACGTCTTCCTCAACCAGCAGTCAGAGGGAGTTCTGCCTCTAGGAGGCCTCCTTTTGAGCCTGGCAGGGTGGTCAAACTAGCCAATCATAGCATCAGAACTCTAAGCACCTGAGAGAGAGTGGGCACCTCCCAGAACATTGTTTTGTGCCACTCCCAACAGAAATACTCCAGGTGGACAACTTCAGCAATCAGGAGCTCCTCAGTTGCTCATAGAAAATCCCACCTTAGAGTTTACAAAGACTTATGGGTAAAATAGCCACACTAAGTAATTTACTATACCGCAATATGGCATACCATCTTCAACCCATACACTTGCACTAGGACCCTGTGACCTAATGATGCCCCCTCTTCAGCGTTCCCAATCATGTCAGGGAACTGCAAACCAGGGGCACCAGTTCCTAAGCCCAGTCTTCCAAGCCAGGCCAGTGCAATGAGCATAAGTATCTGTTTCTCTTCCTGTTTGCTGGTACTAGGGCCTGGGGAATGGTATAATACCCCTCTTCTGCCCAACCAAATGCACTGTGGGCCTTAGGACCAGTGACCCTTGCCCCTTCATCCAGCTGCCCACACTGGGGACTGACACACCAGAAGCACCCATTGCTCTGCCTAGCCATGGGTACTGGCAGTCCACAAACTGAGGGTGCCTGCTCCTAATCGCAGCCACCTGTGCTGGGGACCCACAGGCTAGCAGCACCTTCTACTCCCTCCAGCCATCTGTACCAGGGACCCAAGAACTGGCAGCTCACTTTCCCCCTTATCACACTCTAGCAGACAGAAGTATTCACTCCTAGTGGGAACCTGTATACTTGTGATATCTCCCCTACCCTGCAGGGCCCCCTGCAACTGGAATCTTGTACCTGCTTGGACCATCTACACATAGTCCTGCCTTCCCAGAAGAGTTCCCATACCAAACACTCAGTGACCAATGACCTGGACATGCTTGCCTTGAGTATCTGGCAACCAGCAGTGCACACAAACAACACCAAACCCAGAAACCAGTGAGTGGCTCCCTGATCCACCCCAAGGTGACTGGCCAGACAAATACATTGCCTCACCAGCAATGGTAGCTATATCTTTAGCCACCTTGCAGGAGCAGTGAATAGAGACCCAGACTCACTTACCCATCCACTTCTCCATCCATACAGAGACAGGTGGTAAGAACTCCAGTGCAGCCAGACTAGGGACAAGGGTAGCATTCATGCCCTTCCTACTCAGATATATATGAAAACAAAGCAAACTTAAATACACAGGAAAAATAAATAAATAAAATAAATATAATAACATCTTAATACCTTGGAGACAACAGACAATATCAAATCACATATAGAAGCAAGACAAGGTGGTTCCATAAAATGAGCAAAATAAAGAACCAGAATGCCTAACAGTTGAAAGAATAGTAATAATGATCTGATAGGGAATTCAAAGACCAATATACAGGTTTTCCAAGAGATCCAGAAAGAAATCCAAGAAATCAGACAAAGCCAAGGAAAACACAGGTCAAGCAATAGAGGAATTCAGGAAAACAATACAAGAACAAAACAACAAAATTAATAGACAATTAGAAACTATATAAAAACAACAGCTAGAAAAAACAACAGCTAGAAATCCAAAAGATTAATCAAATTTCAGAAATAGACAATAATTAGAATGACATAGGCACAGAATTGAATCAATGGGAGACCAGATTAGCAAATTACAGATCATATCCCTTAACACCAATTTGTTTAAATGAAAATCAGAAAAAAAAGAATGAAAAAAAATTAAGAAAGCCTAAGAATTCAAGAGGAAAAGTTTACCCTTGTTCAGAATTGCAGAATAGGAAGAGGTACCAAAAAAAAAAAAAAAAATCACAACAGAGAGAAAATTGTTAAAGATTTGCTGGTATAAAATGAAACAAATATCATGAAAGACATGAAGATATCCATCCATGAAGTTCAACACACTCCATACAGGACAGATTCAAAAGGAATTAATTAAGACATATCATAATCAAACTTACAAAAAACAAAGAAAAACAAATACTCCTCAGAGCAGTTCAAAAAATGAACAGTCAACTACAAATTGGAACCTATAAGACTAAACTCTGATTATTTGGCAGAAACCATGCAGGCAAGAAGCAATGAGATGACATTTATAACCTTGAAAGGAAAAAATGCTAAGCAAGGATTATATACTCAGCAAAATTGTCTCTCAAATACAATGGAAAATTAGACTATTTCCATATAGACAGAAAGTAGGACCACTTGTAAAAAGCAGACCAACCTTACAAGAAATATTAAAAGGAGTCCTTTAGGCAGAGAACCAACATTGACAGTAACTATGATGAGGACACAGAATAGCATCAGGAAGATACCAAACAGATAAAAAATACTTAAAAGTAAAACAAAACTAAAAGACTGAAAACAGGGTAACACAGACATCAGTCTGCAAACAGTGACACTGTCAAAACAAAAGGGGAAATAGTGTAGTTATAGAGCTTTCATACAGAGGGGAAGTCAAGGTGAATTCAAGAAATAAGACTGCTTTAAACTTAGAAAGATAAATTTAAATTTCAAGGAAACCAAAAAAATACTTATCAATCCTATTCATTAAATTAAAATGAAGAAAACATACCCAGTAAACACAAAATCAACAACAAAGAAAAAAAAGATGAAAATCAACAAACAAAAATAAATCAGTATATAATACTAAGTGGAACAAAGAAATTATCAACATCACACACACACACACACACACACACAAAGCACAAGAGAAGGGCAATAGTAAACTCATACCTAATGATAATCACACTGAATGTAAGTGGCTTACATGTACCAGTAAAGAGACTGAGAGTGGCAGAACGGATGAAAAAAACACAGTGTAACAATATCTTGCATGCACACCTTAGACACAAAGCCAGAAATAAACTAAAGCGCAAAGGATGGGAAAAAATAAATAAATTATATAGCAGTCACTATGAGTTGGGATTGGCTCTACAGCAGTGGGTTTGTTTTTTGGTTTTGCTACTTTACCAGGCATGATATTCCCCAGGGACTCATCCTTTCTGTAAACTTGACCAGAGTAAGTGATACAAAATCTGACCAATCTCACTTCTAAGGAGCATTCCAGCTACACTTCCACCAGGACAGATTTGCCAACACCACAATCCAAATGCATCAGCTTTTCTTCGGTTTTCCCTATTCATTGCCCAGTTTTCACATGCATATCAGGTGATTGAAAAGACTGTGACTTGGATTAAGTACACCTTGACTTTCAAAGTGATGTCTTTGCTCTTCAGCACTTTAAAGCGGTCTTTTGCAGCAGATTTACAATATGCAATACGTCTGATTTGTTGACTGCTACTTCCATTGGTGTTGCTTGTGAATCCAAGTAAAATGAAATCCCAGACAATTTCAATCTTTTTCAAACTTATCTTGTGAGGGTTTTCATTTTCTTTATGTTGAGGGGTGATTCATATTGAAGACTCTAGTATTTGATCTTCATCAGTAACTGATTGAAGTAATCTTCACTTTTAGCAAGCATATTGCAAGTTATTATTAAGTCTTCCACCAATTCTGATGCCATGTTCTTTTTTATGTAGTTCAGGGTCTTGGATTATTTGCTTAACATTTGGATGGGATAATTATAGGTAAAAGATACAACCTTGAAACACACCTTTCTGATTTTAAACCATGCAGTATTCCCTTCTTCTGTCCAATGAGTGACCACTTCATCTATCTACAGATTCCTCATGAGCTCAATAAAATATTCTGCAATTTCCATTATTTGTGATATTAATCTATAATTTTTCATACTTCACACACTCTGATTTCTTTGCTAATCTATAAAGCACAGATAAATGTATTATTTGCTTTCAGACAATATCCATCTGACATCATCAATGATATCCCTCATTCCATGTCCTCTTCTGAATCCAGTTTGAATGTCTGGAAGTTTCCTATCAGTACAGAGATACAACCATTTTTCAATTATCTTCAGCAAGATTTTAGTGTGTGCTATTAATGATATTGTTCAATAATTTCCACATTCTGAGGGATCACCTTTCATTGGAATGTGCACAAATAAGGATTTCTTCCAGTGAGTTGCCCAGGTAGCTGCCTTCCAAAATTCTTGGCATAAAAGAGTAAGTGTCCTTAGTGCTACATGTATTTATTGAAATATATTAATGAATATTCCATAAATTCCTGAAGTCCTTTCACCAATTTCTTCATTGCAGGTTAGACTTCATTCAATACCATTGGTATGAATATGCTACTTCCTGAATTAGTTGAACATCAATCAATTCTTTTTGATACTGTACCTCTGTGTATTCCTTCCATTTTCTTTTGATGCTTCCTGCATCATTCAATATTTTGCCCATAGAATCCTTCATATTGCAACTCAGGGCTTGAATTTTTCCTTCAATTCTTTCAGCTTGAGAAATGCTGAGTGTATTATTCCCTTTTGGTTTTCTAACTCCAAGCCTTTGCACATTTCATTATAGTACTTTACTTTGTCTTCTCAAGCCACCCTTTGAAATTTTCTGTCCAGCTCTTTTGTTTCATCATTTCTTCTATTTGCTACAGCTACTCTCTGTTGAAGAGCAAGTTTCACAGTCTTTTACGATAGCCATTTTCTTCTTTTCTACCTTTCCTGTCTTTTTAAAGACCATTTGGTTTCTTTATGTATTGATAATTGACGTATTGATAATTACTGGTAATTGGAATGTGAAATTTGGAAACAAAGAAGAATCATTGGTAGTTAGAAAATATGGCATTGGTGACAGAAATGACACCAAAGATTAAATGATAGAATTTTGCAAGATCAATGATTTATTCATTGCAAATAGCTTTTTACAACATAAATGGTGGCTATACACATGGACTTCACCAGATGGAATACACAGGATTCAGGCTGACTACATCTCTGGAAAGAGTTGATGGAGAAGTTCAATATCATCAGTCAAAACAAGGCCAGGCACTGACAGTGGAAAATGTCATCAATTGCTCATTTGCAAGTTCAAGTTGAAGATAAAGAAAATTAAAGCAAGTCCACAAAACCAAAATATGACCTTGATTGTATCCCACCTGAATTTAGAGACCATTTGAAGAGTAACTTGGGTGCATTGAACACACCCTATGATAGGGCTCAAAAATATATGAAGTAAACTCTGACAGCACTGAAAAGTGAAATAGTTTCACATAAATAGTAGGATACACCACTTTCTACACACCACTTTTGGTGAAGTACAGAACAACATAAAAAAAAAAAAAAAAAAAAAAACTCAGCAAAGATGTAGAAGATGTTAATGCCCTGATCAACCAACTCAGGCATGTAAACATATACAAAACACTCCACCCAACAGTAGCAAAGTGTTCATTCTTATACAATGCATAGGGATTATTCTTGACATTAGTCCACACTTTAGGACACAATTTAAAAAAAAAAAAAAAAAACTAAGCCACAGTTAAATTCAAACTTTCAAAATAACACAAAACTTTTTCTCAGATCACAATGTTATAAAAGTGAAAATCAATAACCTAAGGGCAAGGAAAATATCAAATATATGGAAACTGAATAACACCTTGCTTAAAAACTACTGGCTAATAGAACAAATCAAAGAAGAAATAAAACACAAATATCCTAGAACCAAACAATAATGAAAAAACATCATATCAAACTTTTGGGATGCAGCAAAAGCAGTGCTCACATATTAATTTATAGCAATAGTCACACACAAACACAAAATAAGAAAGGGCTAAAATCAAAACACAACAACACTACAAAATCTACAACTTGGACAACTAGAAAGCGAGCTGCAAAAGAAGTTCAGTAACCAGAAGAAATGAAACAAAAACCATTGCAGCAAAAATAAATGAATCAAATAACAGAAGAACAATAGAAAGAATCAACAAGACCAGAAAATGGTGCTTTGAAAGGTTCAATAAAATGAAGTAATCAACTGGAAAATTGACCAAAGGGAAAACTGACAAAAGGAAAAGAAGCAAATAACCAAAATAAGAAATGAGATGAGTGACATTACAACATAACCAACTGAAGTAAAATTAATCGTAACAGAATACTGTTCTCCAACAAATTTGGATGTCTAGAGGAAATGAGCAAATTTCTAGAAACACACTATGTACTTAACCTAACAAATATTGAGGTAGAAAAATTGAGCAACTCATAAAAAACAAGAAATTGAAGAGTTAATTAAACAAAATAATAATAACAACAACAACAACTACAAACAGCTGTGGCCTGACTTCATTGGAGAATTCTACCAAGAATCAGAAAAGAACTCACACCAATACTACTCAGACTATTTCAGAGCAAAGAGAAGGCAGGAATAATCCTCTATGATGCCAGTATATATAACCCAGATAACAAAGCCAGGCAATGATATTACAAAATAAAAGAAAATTATAGACCAATATCCCCCATGAATATTGATGCAAAATTTCTCAGGGGAAAAAAAAATCTAGCCAATAAAATTCAACATCATATCCAATAAAAAAAAAATACATCATGACCTGGTAGTCATACCAGGTATGTGAGGATAGTTTAAAATTTGTAAATTGGTATAAGTAATCCACCACACAAATAAAATAAAAGAATCACATGATAACCTCAATCAATATAGAAACAGCTTTTGATAAAGCCAATACTCATACCTAATAAAAACTCTCAGGAAAATAAGAATAGAAGGGGAATTTCTCAGCACATTAAAGGGAATTAATACAAAACCTACAGTCAATATTATTTTCAATGGAGAGAGACTGAAAGTATTCCCCTTGAAAAATAGGAACTACACAAAGATACCCTTTGTAACTACTCTTATTCAACATTGCACTGGAAGTTCTAGCTACAGCAGTAAGTCAAGAAAAGGGAAACCAGACATTCAAGTTGGTAAGAAGAAGTAAACGTATCCGTTTTTGCAGAGGATATGATCTTACACATAGAAAATCCCTGAGATTCCACATGAAAGTTACTGGAATGTTATAAGGATTAAGCAAAGTAGCAGTATACAAAATCAACATACAAAAAGCAGTTAGATTTCTCAACTAATAATGAGAACTTTTATAAAGAAAATACCAATTACAATAGCCCTCAAAAACATAAGATTCTTAGGAATACACCTAACCAGGAATATAAAAACCTATACAAAGAAAACTACAAAGCACTACTAAAAGAAACTAAAAGGGACCTACTTAAATGGATGAAACATACCATGCTCATGGATAGCAAGACTTAAAATTCTGAAAATGTCATTACTACCCAAATAAATATCATGTAATCTCAGTACAAGTCCCAACGGCATTCTTTAATGAGATGGAAAAACTAATCACCAACTTTGGAAAGAGGCCTCAGATAAATAAAGCATTAATGAAGGTGAAGAACCAAGTCAGAGATCTCATACTACACATTTCAGAATATACTATACAATCAAGGTAGTCAAAAGAGTGTGGTACTTGTTTAACAACAGACACATAGAAAAATGGAGCACAGTTGAGAACCCAGATGTAAATCCATCCACCTATGGAGCTCTGGTGGCATAGTGCCTAAGGCACCTGACTGCTAACCAGAGGGCTGGTGGGACCAGACAGTCCTCAGAAGGCAATCTATTTCCATAGAGATGATGCCTTGAAAACCCAAGGAGGGGTTCTTATGAGTTGGAATTGACTCAAAGGCAATGAGATGGACAGCTGATCTTCAACAAAGGACTAAAACCCATTAAATAGTCTCTTTAGCACATGATGTTGGAAAACTGGATATTCATTTGCAGAAAAACAAAACAAGATCCATACCTCACACCATATACAAATACTAACTTAAGACAGGAAAATTCCAGTAAAATGGCAAAATAGGCAGACAAACTACCCAGACACTCTTCATCAAAGAAAAGAGGAACCCATTAACACAGAAACATAAGAAAATCTTAGATCCCTGAACATTCAAAGGAAAGATAAAGAAGTCGACTTAACTCCAACTAGTAGAAGAAGCTGCATGAAAACCACAAAAAAAAAGGAGACATTTGTAGCTGCAGACTGCCAGTGATCCTGCTGGCATGGCTAGTTTGGATATTGCCAAGTGGCATTACTCAAAAAAACTCACTGCCGTCCAGTCAGATTTGACTCATAGCAACTCCTCCTTGGGTTTCTGAGGCAGTATCACTATGGAAGAAGATTGCCCAATCTTCCCTCCAAGGAGTGGCTGGTGGTTTTGAACTGTCAACCTTCTGGTTAGCAGTCAAATACCCTAGGCACTTTACCCCCAGAGCTACCTGAGAATTAATGTAAAAACTGGCCCAGCTAGCCAGGGGCTGCATGGAGGACAGCACTGTTGGCTGGTGAATAAAGGGGAAGAAGCAAAAAGGGAGACAGGCTGACCTGTAGACTTTTGGCTGTCTGGAAGGTGCAGCCATTTTTGAATGTTTTCAAGAAGCTTGACCATTTTGGATAATTAAAGTGATAG
Source organism: Orycteropus afer afer (assembly GCF_000298275.1). Lineage (NCBI taxonomy): Eukaryota > Metazoa > Chordata > Mammalia > Tubulidentata > Orycteropodidae > Orycteropus > Orycteropus afer. The sequence goes on along the minus strand of NW_006921695.1, from coordinate 5,203,225 downwards.
TATTCTCTCTGATTCCAGAGACCTAAAAATAGGCTCCACTTGCTAGAGATCACAAAGACATAACAGACACTGAGGACTACAAAGGTGTGCTATTTCCCTTGTTACTCTTACACCCCACACTCTCTGGGTGAACAGAGGTGCAGCCATCCCTCACTCCCACCAACCCACTGGGCTTGCAGAAATTTCATCCCAGTCTGTGTGCTCTGATGGAGTCTGGGTATGCTCCCCACCAACTTTTTTTTTTTTTTTTTTGGTTTGTTGTTTTTCCTCTATTTTAAAATTATTTTGTTTTTTTCTTCTTCTTATTATTATTCTTTCTTTTTCCTACCCAGGTTCTAGTTTTTCACTTTTTCTCCCTTCCCTTTTCTTGGTTACCATTTTTCTTTTTTTCCTTTCTTGTGATTCTCCCAATTCCTTGTTTTTCTTTTTCATTTTCCCCATTTTTTTCTTCATTATTCTCCTACTCTACCTCTTTTCTCTTATTCTTCCCTCCCAGGATATTGAGGGTCCCACCTCCTTTTTCCATTCATGGTTCTTTTGGCTTTTAAAAGTATTTCTTTAAATATTTCCTGTCATTCATTGACTTTCCTCTTTTTTCCCTTTTTGATGATTGTGTGTTTATGCAGTCTGGTTTTTGTCCTCTTTATCTTATTTTTTGAAGGTTTTTCAACTGTTGTTTTGTCTAACTGAGTGGGAGACAGCAACCATGCCCATACTACCCCACCACACCCACATGTCCTGAAGTTCCACTTATTGAGTGAGAGCCACCACTTCCTTCTATAACTGGTCAATGATACACAACCACTAATAAGAACCTGACTCTCCTTTCATTGTTCTTCACAAATAGTTAACAGAGATCTATACAGCTGCTCTCAATCTCTATCACACCCACCAGAAGACAGTAGGTGAGGGCATAAATGCTGCCAAATAGTAAGTAGATACATCCAACAAAGAAAATGAAAATCTTGGGTGAATGACTCCAACATACAAACACCAATTAAATATAAATGCAACAATGTCACAAGGTCTCAGAGACAATAGACCACCACAGTCCACAGAAAAAAAGCAAGATAAAATGGTAAAAACAAGGGAGCAGGATACAGACACAGAACGCATCCCTGAGGAAGAAGCAGCATTGCAGCTCCCTGATAAGGAATTCAAAAGAATTACATTTAGGTGTCTTCAAAGGATTGAGAGACAGATCAAGGAAAACAATGACAAAATTAAGGAAAGCACAGACAAAACTCTAGAACAATTTCAGAAGAAAATACAAGGATAAAATGACAAAATAAATGAAAAATTATAATGATTAAAAATTACAGATAGAAATCCAGAGGATTAATTGTAAATTTTCAGGAAGAGATAACACAATGAAAGGGCAAAGGAGTAGAATTTAATAAGTAGAAGACAAAATTAATGTGATTGAAGACAAATATCTGAATATTTCTTTGGAAAGGGATCAATCAGAAAAAAAAAAAAAGATCAAAACAAAATGAAGAAAGCAAAAGCTTCATGTGGGATACCATCAAAAGGAATGACCATGTAATTGTAATTCCAGAAGAGGAAGAGAAAAAGAAAACTACTGGGAAAATTGTCCTAAGTTTGTTGGAAGAGAACTTCTATGATGTGATAAAAGATGAGAACATATCCATTCAGGAAGTCAAATGAACCCCAAACAGGATAGACCCCAAAAGAAAACCACCCATAAAACTCATTAAAACCAAAGACAAAGAAAGAATCCTGAAAACATCATGGGAAAAATGAAAAGTTACCTACAAGGAGCAACCAATAAGACTAAACTCAAATTTCTTGGCAGAATCCATGCAGTAGAGAGGACAAAGGGATGGTATATATAAAACTCAAAAAGCCAAAAATTTCCAACAAAAAATTATATACACAGCAAAACTGCCCTTCTAATATAATGGTGAAATTAGGAGATTTCCAGATAAGAAGAATTTAAAGGGATTTGTTAAAACAAAACCAAACTTACACAGGATACTAAAGGGAGTACTTTGGACAGAGAACCAATAATAGCAAATATCAACCAACCATTAATACACATAATGACACAACCCTGAAAGCAACCCAGTTATGGAAGTATCTAAAGTAAGATGAGCTTACAAAATTGTAAACAAGGAATCAGAGACATCAATTGGCAAACGAGGACCACTACAAACCAAGAAGAGGGAAAAAATAGTGTAGTTATATAACTTCTGAATATGAGGAAGTCAAGAGGGGTGCAAGATAAAATGGGTTGTCCTAAACTTGGGGAAACAATTATAAATCACAGGGTAAAATCAAAGAAAAATGATAAACCTTTACATCACAATAAAAAAAGAGGACAAATGAATACTAACATGACAGCAATGAAAGAAATGATAACATAATTTATAAACAAAATGAGCTCAGCACAGAAAATTATGTGGAATACCATGAAAAACACATCACAAAATGACAAAACCATATTCAGACTAGTAGATAATTACACTGAATGCCACTGGATTAAATGCACCCCTTAAGGCATAATGTGTTGTTGAATGCATAAAAAGACATAGCCCATAATTATTCTGTCTACAAGAGACACACTTTAGAGAGAATGACAAAAAGTAGACTAAAACTCAAAGGTTGGAAAAAGATATATCAAGCAAATGACAACCAAAAAAGAGCAGGAGTCTCAATATTAATTTCTGATAAAATTGACTTTAAGACAAGAACCACCATATGAGACAAGGAAGGATATTACATTATGATTAAAGGATCAATCAAACAAGAAGATATAACCATACTAAATATCTATAGACCCAATGAAAGAGCCCCAAAATACATAAATCAGAATTTAACTGAATTGAAAAAAACAAATAGATGACTCCACAGTCATAGTAAGAGACTTTAATACACCACTTTCAATGAAATTTAGAACAACTGGATAAAAACTCAACAAAGATGCAAAAGAACTAAACAATACAATCCACCAAATTGACCTTGTAGACATCTATAGAGCACTTTACACAATGATAGCATAATATATATTCTTTTCCACTGCACCCGAAACATTCTCTATGATAGACCATATGTTAGGCCATAAAGCAAGCCTTAATACATTTTAAAACACTGAAATACTGCAAAGTATCTTCTCAGATCACAATGTTGAAGAATTAGAAAACAACAATAGGAAGATCAACAGAAAAAGAGCAAACAGAAACTGAACAATACCCTCCTTAAGAGCAACTTGGTAACAGAAGAAATAAAAAATGAAATAAAAAATTTTCATTGAATCAAGCAAGAATAAAAACACAACATAACCAAAATCTTTGAGACACAGCAAAAGCCATGATCAGAGGCCAATTTATAGCAGTAAATGTACACATCAAAAAAGAAAAGCCAAAA
>NW_006921695.1:5198239-5199478 GCF_000298275.1 Orycteropus afer afer | reverse complement strand
GAAATTGTACAGGTCATAAAAAAATTACCAACAAAAAAAAGTCCTGACCAAACAGTTTCACTGGAGAGTTCTACCAAACCCTGAGAAAAGAACTGACACCAATCCTACTCAAATTATTCCAGAATATAGAAAAGGATGGAATCCTCCCAAATTAATTTGATGAAGCAAGCATAACCTTGATACTAAAGCCAGGCAAATACATCACTAAATGTGAAAACTACAGACCAATATCCCTTAGGAATATAGATGCAAAAATCGTAAACAAAATAAGGACATCAATACCACTTACAAGCTACCAAAAAAATAACATACTTGGGAATAAATCTTACCAGGGACACAATAGACCTGTACAAAGAAAATTAGACAAGATTACTTCAAGAAACCATAAGAGATCTACATAAATGGAAGAACAACCCATGCTCATAGATAGGAAGATTGAACACTGTGAAAATGTCAGTTCTACCCAAAGCAGTCTATACATTCAATGCAATCTCAATCTAGATCCCATCAACACTCTTTAAGTTTATGGAAAAGTCAATCATTAATTTTATATGGACAGGAAAGAAACCTCAGATAACCAAAGCACTATTGAAGAAGAAGAAAGTAGGAGGTCTCACATTCCAAGATCTTAAAACCTACTATACAGCCACAGTAGTCAAAACCTCCTGGTATTGGTAAAATAATAGACACATAGACCAATGAAATAGAATTGAGAACCCAGAAATAGATCCATTGACCTATGATCAGCTGATCTTTGACAAAGGGTGGCAATCCATTAAATGGGGAAGAGAATGTTTGGATTTCCAATGTTTAATAAATGGGGCTGGGAAAACTGGATATCCATTTGCAGAAAAATAAAAGAAGATCCATACCTCACACCATACACAAAAACTAACTCCAGCTGGATCAAAGACTTAAATGTGAAACATAAAATTATAAAGTTCTCAATAAAAAAAAATTGGGACCAATTTAGAGGTGCTAATATATGGCATAAATATACTATCAAACATAACCCAAAATGCACAAACAGCAGAAGAGAAACTAGATGAATGGGGCCTTCTAAAAATTAATTTTTTTTATGTGTTTCCAAAGACTTCTCCAAAAGAGTCTAAAGAAAACCTACATATTGGGAAGAAATATTTGGCAACAATGTAACTGACAAGGGACTTATCTCTAAAATTTTTAGAAAACTCCAACACATTAACAACAAAAAGACAAATAATCCAATTAGAAAATGGA
>NW_006921695.1:5189829-5196224 GCF_000298275.1 Orycteropus afer afer | reverse complement strand
AGGACTAACAGACCACAAACCTCAGCCCACTTAACTCTGAGACCAGAAGAACTAGATGATGCTCAAGTATCATCTCCAGCTTCTCTGATCAGGATCGCAATAGAAAATCCTGGAGAGAGACAGAGAGAGAGAGAAATAACTTTTAAAACTCAAGATTATAAAAAAACCAGACCTACCGGTCTGATAGAGTTGGTAGAATGCCTGAGACTATACCCCTTAGATACCATTCAAACTGCGAACTGTATTCACACCTGGGATCAACTTTCAGCCAAACATAGACAGGGCTAGAAAGTGAATAGTAACACCGGGAAGTAGTGTCCTTCTCAGTACAATCAACCATATGAGACTGAAAGGGCAGGATTTGCCTGAAAACAGCTCAGAAAACAGGGAAGGGCAGGAAAGAAGGACAAATGGAAATGGGAAACCCAAGGAAGAAGTGGAAAAAGTGCTGTTACATTGAGGGAATTGCAACCAATGTCATGAGACAGAATGAGTATCAATTGTTGAATGGAAAACGAATGTGCTCTGTAAATCTTCACCTAAATTACAATAAAATTTTTTTTTTTAAAATGGAAAGAATGCACAAATTCACTGTACCAAAAATAATTTGTTAATGTTTAACTGTTTCAGGAGGTAGCATATGATTAAGAACTGATGGTACTAAAGGAATAAGTCCAAGATGTACTGAAAATGCTGGTGAAAAACTAGACTTCAGAAATCGATGAAATACCAATTGACATATATCAACAAATAGATGCAACACTGGAAGGACTCATTCTTCTATGCCGAGATATTTAGGAGACAGGTTCCTAGCAGCCTAACTGGAAGAGATCCATGTTTGTGTCCATTCCAAAGAAAGATGATACAACAAAATGAGAAAATTATCTAACAATATTATTAATACTGACTTAATGTACAAAATGAAGTAAAAACTTACTGCTGTCGTATTGACAGACTTATGGAGTGGCAAGTTATCCTCAAGCCCTTTGAGGGAGCATTTAGAAATCTTGCGTTTATCTCCTGTTCCCACACCCCCACCTCCAGTAATTTATTTGTCAGTCATTTGTTATGTCAGTATGGACTCATGTCAGTATAAATTCATAAAATAAATACTACACTTTTGGTTATAATCCAATGCAACTTTATTTTGCCACACAAATTGGGTGCTTAAGTGGTCACTGGCTGACCTTTCATTGCATCCTGTGTACCTTTGACATACCCTCACCAATGGGCATGTATGTGTGTGTGTTTTATCATTTTCTTACTTTCTGACATTGTAAGATAATCCAGCCTCTTTTTGTTTATTTTATTTCCCCACCCCATTTCCTTTTATTGGAGAATGGTATTAGAAACCCAGATCTGAGTGGTAAGTGTGCTTACTACTATAGTTCTTTGAGAGTAAACTGATAGTATTTCTGATGTCATACAATTATCAAGAAGTGTGTCTTCTGTGTACATCATGAAGACTTACTCTATTAAACAAGACCCTCCTCCAAATAGTTTTCCTAGATAATCAAATTTCTGTTGTCTGGCATCTAAAGAACTGATCGAATAGATCCATGAAATCTAAAATCACTTTTGGTTATAATGGTTTAGATAAACAGCACAGAGGTGGGATTTGAATTGTATTCATATGCATTGTTAGGGTTTGGAGGAATGAATGTGGGGTAGGAAAGAACTATCAGTTTGGGAAACAGTATAAGTGAAAGCACAATCAAAGAATACAAGGCCAGGAGCTGATTGTGGAACAGATCATCAACTCCTCATATGCAAGTTCAAGTTGAAGCTGAAGACAATTAAAACAAGTCCATGAGAACCAAAATATGATCTTGAATATATTTCTCCTGAGTTTAAAGACCATCTAAAGAATAGATTTGATGCATCAAACACCAATGACTGAAAACCAGAGAATGGTGGGATGACATCAAGAGCATCATCCATGAAAAAAGAAAAAGGTTATTAAAAAGACAGGAAAGGAAGAAAAGACCAAAATGGATGTGAGAAGAAACTCTGATATTTGCCCTGGAATGGAGAGTATAAAAGCAGATGGACGAATCAATAGGATAAAAGAGCTAAACAGAAGATTTCAAACAGCAGCTTGAAAAGACAAAGTCAATTATTATAATGAAATGTTCCAAGACCTGGAGTTAGAAAACTGAAAGGGAGGAACACACTTCACATTTCTCAAGCTGAAAGAACTGAGGAAAAAAAAAAATGAAGCCTCAAATTGCAATATTGAAAGATTCCATGGACAATATGTTGAATGATGCAGGAAACATCAGAAGAAGATGGATGGAATACACAGAGTCACTATATCAAAAATAATTGGTGGATGATCTTCCATTTCAGGAGGTGGCATATGATCAAGAACCAGTGCTATTGAAGGAAGAAGTTGAAGCTGCACTGAAAGAATTGGTGAAAAACAAGACTCTGAAATTTACAGAATGCCCATTGAAATGTTTCAACAAACTCATGCTGCACTGGAGACACTCACTCAGCTTTGCCAAGAGATTTGGGAGACAACTACCTGGCCAACTGAGTGGAAGAGACCCATATTTGTACCCATTCCAAAGAAAAGTGATCCCACAGATTGTGGAAATTATCGAAAAATATAACTGATATGTGCAAGTAAAATCTTACTGAAAATAATTCAAAAACGGTTGCAGCAGTATATTTACAGGGAACTTCCAGAAATGCAAGCTGAATTCAGAGGAGGATGTGGAGCAAGGGATATATCTTAGTCGATGTCAGATGGATCTTGGCTCAAAGCAAAGCATACCAGAAAGATGTTTACTTGTGCTTTATTGAGTATGCTAAGACATTCGATTTGTGAATCATAACAAATTGTGGACAGCTTTGACAATGGAATTTCCAGAACACTTAATTGTACTCATAAGGAAACTCTACATAGACCAGGAGGCTATTGTTTGAATGGAACAAGGGGACAATGCGTGGCTTAAATTCAGGAAGGGAGTATGTAATGGTTCTGTCTTTTCACCATACTTATTCAATCTATATGCTTTACAAATAATCTTAGACACAGACAATATGAAGAAAATTGCAACAGGATTTCTCTAAAGCTCATTAACAACCTGACTATGCAGATTAACTTTGCTTGCTGAAAGTGAGGATGACTTGAGCACTTACTGATAAAGACTAAAGACTACAGTCTGCAGTATGGATTACACCTTAATATAAAGAAAACAAAAATCCACACAACTTGACTAATAAGCAGCAACACGATACATGGGGGAAAGAATGAAGTTGTTAAAGACTTTATATTGGTTAGTTCTACAATTAAAGCCAATGGAAGCAGCAGTCAAAACATCAAAAGATGTATTGCATTAGGCAAATCTGTTGCAAAAGACCTCTTTCAGGTGCAGAGGAGCAAAGATATCTCCTTGAAGACTAAGATACGCCTAACCCAAGCTATGGTATTTTCAATTGTCTCATATGCATGTGAGAGCTGGACAATGAATAAGGAAGACTGATAAAGAGTCAATGCTTTTGAGTTGTGGTATTGGCAAAGAATGTTGAAAGTACGGTGGACTGCTAAAAGAACTAACAAATTTGTCCTGGAAGAAGTGCAGCTCGAATGCTTCTCAGAAGCGAGAATGGCCAGACTTTGTCTCACCTACTTTGGCCATGTTGTCAGAAGGGCCCGTTCCCTGAAGAAGGATGTCATGCTTGGTAAAATGGAGGGTCAACAAAAGAGGGGAAGGCTCTCAACAAGATAGATTAACAAAGTGGCTGCAATGATGAGGTCAGGTATAGTTGGGGTCATAAGGCTGGCACAGGACTGGGCAGTGTTTCATTCTGTTGTACATCAGATCACTATGAGTTGGAGACAACTTGGTGGGATATAACAACAAACAACAAAAAATGGTTTCCAAAAATGTTTAGCTTTTAATCCACCTGAAATATATTTTATTAAATGGAATTTTATGAAGATCTATTTTTCATGGCTATTTTAACACACTTAGTAAATATTAGTCCAGCACCCATCTGTCAGTTTTTCATACTATGGTGACTTTCATGTTTCTGTGACCAGCAGGATCACCCATGGTGTACAGTTTTCAGCAAAGCTTTCAGACTAAGATAAACTAGGAAGAAAGGCCCGTGATCTATTTCAAAAATTAGATAATGAGAACTCTATGGATAACAACAACATTTTCCTACTTACTGGCTTTGTGCACATCATAAGGAGGAATCAATTGCTAGATGAGGACATCATGTGTGGTGAAGTGGAGGACCTTCAGTAAGATGGATTAACACAAGAGCCATAACCAGAGACCTGAACATGCTGACAATCATAAGAATGTCAAGGAACCAGGCAATGTTTTGTTCTTTTGTACATAAGGTCACCGTAAGTCAGAATTGGTTGATGGCTGCTTTCTATTCATCTGTCTGTCTGTCTATCTATCTAATAAATATTCCTTGGAAGCAAAAAATCCTAAAAGGAACTCATTCTCAAATTCACTGCAATAGAGTCAGATCCGACTCATAGCCACCCCTCCTTGGGTTTCCGAGGCAGTATCACTACAGAAGTAGATTGCCCAACCTTCCTTCTAAGGACTGGCTGGTGGATTTGAACTGTCAGCCTTCTGGTTAGCAGTCAAATGCCTTAGGCACTATGCCACCAGAACTTCCCTAAAAGGAACAGGTAGATGCAATAAATGCTAGCTTTATCTGAAGAATAAGTCACAAATATTGATTGTCCAATTGTTTAGATATCTGCTTGTGATACAATTCAAAATAAGCCCTTTCTTTGTTATATTAGAAGATATGGTGCCAACATGGCAGTAGGTCTTGGATGGAGTTCATGTATTTCATAAATTCAAAGATCCTGTCAATTATAAAACACATTGTCAATACAATAATAAATTTTGTGGCATTAGTTCGTTAAATGTATGCAAAAATATTAAGATACTTTTCATTTTCAGAGAAATCTTACAGAAAGAAATACAGAACTTTGCTATGCTACTAACATGAAAGTGACCAAGCCAAACAAGGATACATTTGCTCTTTGCAAAGAGCCTCTGCCCTTTTATCTATTTCAGTGCAATCATCTAGAGAGTACTGCCAGTACCCATTAAAGAAATCAACTGAAGTCATCATCATGGCTACACAAATTGATTGCCTCTGTGGAAAAACAATCCCCAAATTGCTGATGGCCAATTTAATATCTTATTTTCCATTTTATTTTCTTAAAATATAAGGTGGATTTAATCAGATCCTACTTAATTGTTCAATATGACTAATGTCTTTAGGAGCCCTGGTAGCATAGTGCCTAAGGCACTTGACTGCTAACCAGAAGGCTGGCAGTTCAAACCCACCAGCTACTCCTCGGAAGGAAGATGAGGCAATCTACTTCCATAGTGATACTGCCTCAGAAACCCAAGGAGGGATCGCTGTGAGTCAGGTCCGACTCTACAGCACGTAACAACCACAAAAAAAAGTCTTTATCATTTTGACATTGAATGAATAAGTCACTCTAAAGCAAATTAACATAAATTACACTATTATAATGATCACTGACTAAATTGAGAAGTTCTCAGCTTCAAGTAATTGAATACTCAACAAAAATGGACATTTATTAAAACAGAGAACATTAAATCAGATGCAGGGTGTTTCCATGGTTAGTTAAAATGCTCCATGATAGCAACCATGTGCCAGATGCTTTCTACCTCTGCACTGTGCTGTGCTCAACATATTTACCATAATCACAACTCTCACTGCCATAGAGTCTATTCTGACCCACAGAAATCCCTCCTTGGGTTTCCAAGGTAATATCTCTACAGTAGCAGATTTCTGTCTTCCTTCCGAAGAGCTCCCCTCCCATTTCCTCCCTACTTCTTCCCTGTGTTTATCCCTCCCTGCCTTCCTGTCCCCTGAGCTGTCTCCCTGTGCATAAACAGCCCTTCTTTCTCCCCCGATCTCTCCAAGGAGTGTATCTACATCAGATAAATGTTCAGCTCATATGCCTGTCTTTTGTTTGGCTGGAAACCACAGGTGTGGGTTCAATTCCAGGCCTGAATGGCAGCTAGGGACCATAGTCTCAGTGGTTCCACCAGGCTCTATCAGACTGGCAAACCTAGTCCCCCTTTTTTTTTTTTTTCTAAATGATTGTGAGTTTTGTTCCACATTGTTCTCCCACTCTATCCAGGATCTCCTCCATAGATCTCCCTCCGAGTGGTTGATAGAGGTAGCCGGACACCATCTAGTTCTTCTGGTCTCTTAGTCGTATTGGCTGTGGATCACATGATGTACTAGTCAATAGGACTAATTCTTTTCATGAATATTTGCTTTGCTTCATTCTTTGCTATGGATAAGGAGAGACCCATCATTGCATCTAGATGGCTGCTTGCGAGCTTTTAAGATCCCAGTCGCTACTC
>NW_006921695.1:5187048-5187984 GCF_000298275.1 Orycteropus afer afer | reverse complement strand
TAGTTTATATGACAGAATTTTAGCAACTGGGAGGTAAGCAAAAAGAATGCATGTCACTTTGAGGCCATATTCTTAAAATATGCTACACAATTTTCCTTACTTTTTCTTTCATTCTTATTCTGTGTGGCTAAAAGTGAAGGATTCCAAAATGATAGAGTTACCCATTGGTACCAGTTGCCACTGAGTTGGCTCTGACTCATGGTGACAGTCATTCTTCAGTTTTCTCATCTTCCATGAAGAGACCTGCATTTGATTCTCAGTCAATTTTACCTCAAACACAGCCACCAGTTTCTGTCATTGGAGGCTGGCATGTTGCTATGATGCTGAACAGGTTTCAGCACAGCTTCTAGATTAAGATGTAGTAGGAAGAAAGACCTGATGATCTAAGTTCAAACCAACCAGTGGAAAGTCTATGGATCACAATGATCTGACCTCAATATGCATGCAGTCACCATGAATCAGGGACCAATTTGATGGCAGCTAGCAACAACAATGACCAAATGTAACTTAAATTTCTGCTTGTACAAGAGGGAAGGAACTGCCCAATAACCAAGTGTCATTGAACTGTAACATTAGCAAAACAGACTTCATTGTGTTAAACTATTGAGATTTGTGGTGTATATTTTCAAACAGCAAGTTTTAATTGACCAATATTCTATTTCTTTAGCTACGTGAAAGAAGAAAGTTCCAGGCATAGGCTCTGAGTCTGGATCAAGTTTGCTATGTTCAAGGATTCAAGGGTATCTGGAATGGAGTAGAGGAGGAAAGAAGTGGAAGATCAAGTTAGGAGATAAAATACAAATCATATAGTGATATTGGTAGATTTGACTTTTTCTCTAAGCAAAAGATCTTGTATTAATAGAGAGAGATAATCTATCTTTCATAAGAAAATGATCATTTTGGTGCTATATTGAGAAATGACTGTAGGAGGGGTGG
>NW_006921695.1:5184555-5186083 GCF_000298275.1 Orycteropus afer afer | reverse complement strand
TTGAACCACCAGCCTTCTGATTAGCAGTCAAATGTTTTAGGCACTATACCATGAGAGCTCCCTCCTATGTTGAGGAAAGGAACTGAAAACATTTTGAGAAGCTTTAATTTAAAGAATATAATATTAGTGGAACAGAAAATAGACAGAGGCCTTGGATCAAGGGAAACTTTTTTTTTTTTCCTTTTAAATCCTGTAAGCTACTGTAACTACTTTTATATTTATAGGAATTATATTTTAAAAAAGGAATGCTTGGTGATATGTGAGAAAATGAAGGAAATTGCTAAAAGAGTATAAGGGCTGGAGGTTCAATCCCACCAGCCACTCCTTGGAAGGAAGACTGGGCCATCTACTTCCATACAGATAACTCCTCGGAAACACAAAGAGGGATCGCTATGAGTCGGAACTGACTTGACGGCAGTGAGTTTGGGTTTTTTTGGAGTGAGGAGCAGTTCTTGGATGTAAACTTGAAAAAAGTCTCCACGATAGCAGGAAGAAAGGCCAAATGTTGGGATAGATATTGATTGTCTTACTCAGGATCTCTAGAGAGACAGAACTGAGAGAGAGATTTACTTCAAAGAACTTGCTCACATAATTGTGGGAGCTATCTAATCCAAAATCCGTAGGTCAAGAGAGGTTGAAGACTCCTGAAAGCTAGCATTCCCAAATCAATAGATCAGAAATGTGATTAGTGAAGAGAGAGAGTTCTGGCAAAAGTCTATTTATAGCCTGAAGTTTAAATACAACCTAGGAAGATGTCCTAAGGCCTTTAACTCATTGGTTAAATCACCTACATTATGAAGGTAAGCTGCCAACTGTTTTAATCATATATACTTCATGACAGCCAGTAGACTATTAGTGCTTTACTCAAAACTGGGGACTATTGCCTAGACAAGTTGACATGTAAAATTAACCATCACAATTATAGAGTGATAGTTATGATGGGAGTATGTATACATTCTCTTCTGATTTTGACTATTTTCTTTATAAAATAAGAATCAACTTTATTAGGTGAAATGAAAATGAGACAAGAGATGTATATATTTTGAGGAGGTAAGAGAAGGACTGAAATAGTAATTTTGGCAAGTACAAAAATCAAGGGCAAATTAATGTAATAGAATCCTTACAACAACAACAAAAAAAAAATCCCGCTGTCATTGATTCGATTCCAACTCATAGTGACCCTCACGGGGGGGGGTGGTGGTGGTCTATTTACTCAGCACTATTTACTCCCAAGGCAGTAAATCTTTATGGAAGTAGATTGCCCAGTCTTCCTTCCACAGAGTGGCAGGTGGTTTTGAACTGCCAATCTTCTGGCTAGCAGTCACATGTCTTAGTCAATGTATCACCAGAGCTCCTTAGGAGAACCCTTAGTGATCACTGATAATCCTCTTGCAGTTTGTGATTAATAATTTATAGTGAACTTAGGCAAGCATAATTATGGCTTATACTACATATATCTGAAATGTATGATGTAGGCACAGAATTGTATGTTAAGTAGTGTGGAGAGTTTTGCCAGATTTACGATGAA
>NW_006921695.1:5181749-5182725 GCF_000298275.1 Orycteropus afer afer | reverse complement strand
CAGGATCTCCTACATAGATTCCCATCTGAGTGGTTGACAGTAGTAGCCAGACACCATCTAGTTCTTCTTGCCTCATGCTGACCCAAGTTCTTGAAGTTACAAGTCACTAAGAGACATGTTTAGAGTGGCTCTATATCTACTACTTTAGGGTAGCATTTTTTTCCCTGTGTATTTGGTTTGCTTTTAGGTACATTTATATTTAACCTCAAGTTCTTGCCTGCTACTGAACTAGCTTTATATTTTGTATCTCAGAGTAAAAGTTGAATCAGACTTGTTCACCTCACTTTGAGTTGTATTGAGTAGTCTTCCATAGTCTCTTGTTTTCCTTCATTCTGGTTTACTAACTTTTGTATGCAATTGAATAGATAAAGCAAAAATCTTTAGTTTCTATGGTCAAAAACATATGAAAATTTACCAGTGTCCCTGACAGAGCACTTAAATATAAGACACAAGACCAGGGTCCTTACTGTAGTGCTACAGCTAACATATTCTTTGGTCTTTCTTTGTTTCTTCCCTAATGTTTTAAATGACAAAAATAATCTATAAAGTCTTCAACAGGCCTTAAAAAGTGAATATTCTTCCAGGGTTACATGATTACTGGGATTGTTCTAAGAATCTTTTGGGTTTAGGTACAGATGAGAGTGAGATGAAAAAGACTAAGGCTAGAAGTATGTGTGTATATACATGTATGGTATATGTGTGTCTTTATATTAGAGGAATAAGCAAAGGAAAAGCCCAAGTCCTACCCGGTGGCATAAACCACACTCAAAAAAAAAAAACAAAAAAAAACCTCAATCCCAACTTATAGTGACCCTCATTGGATTTCTGAGGCTGTACATCTTTATACAAAAGTAGATCATGCCATCTTCTTTCCACAGAACAGCTGGTGGGTTTAACCTTCTGATTAGTAGCCGAAAACCTTATCCACTATGCCACCAGAGCCTCTTAAACCACACTTTGCAGGCAGGAGGAAATC
>NW_006921695.1:5179624-5180569 GCF_000298275.1 Orycteropus afer afer | reverse complement strand
CAAGTAAAATAAAATCCCTGACAACTTTAATCTTTTCTCCATTAATCATGATTTTGCTTATTGGTCCAGTTGTGAGGATTTTTGTTCTCTTTATGTTGAGGTACAATCCATGTTGAAATGCTGAAGTTTTTATCTTCATCAGTAAGTGCCTCAAGTCATCTTCACTTTCAGCAAGGAAGCTTGTGTCATCAGCATATGTCAGGTTGTAAATGAATCTTCCTCTGATCCTGCTGGCATGTTCTTCTTCATATAATCTTGTGTCTCGGATTATTTGCTCAGCATACAAATTTAATTAAGTAGGTGAAAAGATAAACTGTGACATAAACCTTACCTGATTTTAAACCATTCATTATCCTCTTGGCCTGTTTGAATGACTGTCTCTTAGTCTATGTACAGGTCAACGCAATTGAGTGTTCTTGAATTCTAATTCTTCTCAATGTTATCCATAATTTGTCATGATCTGCACAGTCAAATGCCTTTATATAGTCAGGGAACATCTTTCATTCAAGGTCAGTGTGACATCAGCAAGTTTATCCCTCATTACAGGCTCTCTTCTGAAATCCACTTGAATTTCTGGAAGTTTGCTGTTAATATATGGCTGCAACAACTTTTAAATTATTTTCAGCAAAATTTTAGCTGTGTATGATATTAATGATATTGCTCATTAATTTCTCCATTCTGTTGGATCACTGTTCTTTGGAATGCACACAAATGTGGATCTTTTCCAGTCAGTTGGCCAGGTTACTGTCTTGCAAATCTCTTGGCATAAATGAGTGAGCACCTCCAGTGTTGGATCCATCTGCTGAAACATCTCACTGGGTATTCTTTCAATTCCCGGAGCCTTATTTTCAGCAATTCCTTCAGTGCAGCTTGGACTTCTTCCTCCAATACCTTTGGTACTTGATCATATGCTACCTCTTGAAATGTACCAATTCTTTTTAGTAC
>NW_006921695.1:5164384-5166432 GCF_000298275.1 Orycteropus afer afer | reverse complement strand
GTAAACTGTGGTCAATGACATGAGACAAAGTATATGTGAACTGCTGTATGGAAAGTGAATTTGCTCTGTAAATCTTCACCCAAATAAAAAACAAATAAATTAAAAAAAAAAAAAAAGCACACTACGTCTATAGGTATTGTCACTATAGTTTAGGGGCAGCTGACTAAGGTGACTAGCTCTCTTTCTTTAGGATGTGGAGGGATGATGATAATAAACATCTCAATTCTGGCCCAAATTCAAATAAGGTGTCCCTTTTGCATGTTTGTTGTTGTTGCTATTGATTCAAGAAAATATATGCTTTGTCTCTTTAAATTGTGTGGCAATGCTACAGAAACCTACCAAGACATATACTAAAAAAATCAATATTTCAAATTCACTAGGTAGTAGGCATTATTTTCTTCTACTCAGCATAACAAAAAGTCCCAAGATGGAGACAGTAAAGAGAATAAGGCAAGACACTATGACTACTGGGAGCTCTGGTAGCATAGTGGCTAAGGCACTTGACTGCTCACCAGATGGCTGGTGGTTCAAACCCATCAGCCACTCCTTGGAAGGAAGGTTGGGCAATCCTACTTCCATAGTGATACTGCCTCGGAAACCCAAGGAGGGGTTGCTATGAGTCAGGGCTGACTCGACGGCACATAACAACAACAACAACTATGACTACTAGTAGTGTTGTGTCATCTAGTATGTCCAGAGGCTAGGTGACTAGTCTAGTAAGGAATGATTTCCCAACAGACACTGAAAAACTGGGATTAGAGCTTTTTCTTTTTTTCCAATGCCATTGAGTCAGCTCCAATTCTTAATGACCTCATGTACAACAGACAGAGAATTTCAAGTTCTGTGACATCTCTATAACCTTTGATATGTTTGAGCCTATTATTGAACCTCCACCACTCATCTGTCAGATTGTCATACTGTGGTGGCTAGTGTGTTGTAATACTGTGGTAGCTTTGTGTGTTAATATGATGCTAGAAACTATGCACATGTATTTCAAATACCAGCTGGATCACTCACGGTGGGCTGAGTTTAGCAGCACTTCCAGATTAAGACAGATTAGGAAGTGAGACCCAGCAATCTATTTCTGGAAAAAAAAAAAAAAAAGAAATGATCTATGAAAGTTTTCTGGATGGCAATGGAACATTATTGGATATAATGCTGGAAGATGAGCCACTCATATTCAAAATAGGAAAGGTACTCAATATGTAACTTGGGAGGAACTGCCTCCTCAAAGTAAAGTCGACCTTAATGACATAGTTGGAGTAAAACTTTTGGGATCTTCATTTGCTGAAAAGGTGCATCTCAAAATGAGAAGAT
Organism: Orycteropus afer afer; assembly: GCF_000298275.1. Taxonomy (NCBI): domain Eukaryota; kingdom Metazoa; phylum Chordata; class Mammalia; order Tubulidentata; family Orycteropodidae; genus Orycteropus; species Orycteropus afer. The sequence goes on along the minus strand of NW_006921695.1, from coordinate 5,165,115 downwards.
CCAGTACTGATTGAAGGTGGAGTTATGAAATATGAATCAATGAAAACTGGAAGTTATCATAAATGAAATGGAATACATAAAGATCAATTCTAGGCATAACTGAGCTGAAATGGACTGATATCAGCCATTTTGAATGGGACAATCATATGGTTACAATACCAGGAATGACAAATTGAAGAATGGTGTCATATTCATCATCCAAAAGAACATTTCAATATGTATCCTAAAGTACAATATCATCAGTGATAGGATAATATCCTGATGTCAAAAAGTAAGACCAATTAATATAACTTTTATTAAAATAGCTAACACTAATGCCAAAGATGAAAAATTGAAGATTTTTACCAAGTCCTAGTATCAGAACTTGATCAAAGATGCAATCAAGAAACACTGATAATTATTAGTGGTTCAAATGTAAAAGTTGGAAATAAAGAATAAGGATCAGTACCTGGAAATATTGCTTTGATGACAGAAATGATGCTGTAGATCACATGATAGAATTTTGCAAAACCAAGAACTTTTTCATTGCAAATACCTTTCATCAACAATACCAATGGCATCTATACAGATGAAGATCATCAGATGCAATACACAGAATAAAATTTACAACATCTGTAGAAGACACATAGAGAAGCTTAATATCATCATTCAGATGATATTAATATCATCATTCAGATGATATAATATCATCATTCAGATGATATTAATATCATCATTCAGATGATATAATA
>NW_006921695.1:5158741-5163554 GCF_000298275.1 Orycteropus afer afer | reverse complement strand
AACTGGATGCAACCATGGAAGTGCTCATTCATCTGTGCCAAGAAATTTGGAAGACAACTCCTTGGCCATCTGACCAGAAAAGATAAATTTTTGTGCCAATTCCAAAGAAAGGTGATCCAAAAGAATATGGAAATTATTGAACAATATAATTAACATCACATGCAAATAAAATTATCCTGAAGATAACTAAAAAAACAGTTGCAGCAGTACATGCTAAGGAACTGTTGGAAATTTAAGCTGGATTCAGAAGAGGAGATGGAATGAGAGATACTATTGCAAAAGTCCTATGGATCTAACAAGGGAACACTGAATAGTTAAAATCAGGAAATATGTGCGTCAGAATTGTATCCTTTCACCATACTTATTCATTCTGTATGCTAAGCAAATAACCTGAGAAGTTGGACTATAAGAAGAAGAATGCAGCATCAGGATTTTAGGAAGATTCATAACTACATGTGATATGCAGATGACATACCCTTGCTTGCTGAAAACAAAGAGCATTTGAAACTCTTACTGATGAAGATCGTAGACTACAGCCTTCAGTATTGATTTAACTTTAGAATAATGATTGAAAAAAATCCTCATAAATGGACCAATAGGCCATATCACAGTAAACATATAAAACATTGAATTTGTCAAGGATTTAATATTACATGGATCCACAATCAACTCCCATGGAAGTGGCAATCCATAAATCAAATGATGTATTACACTGAGCAAATCTGCTGCAAAATACTTCTTTAAAGTGTTCAAAAGCAAAGATGTCACTTTGAAGACTAAGTTGCACCCGACTCAATAATGTTTTGAACTATAAATCATAACATTGAACATCGGCAATGAAACTGATAAAATAACATCAGCAAATTAGTGCAACATTGTATATAATACGTATTATTAATGATACACAGACTCAAATCCATTGCCATCAAGTTGATTTTGGCTCATCATATGAAAAAAAAAAATGTGAATCTGTACCAATAGTATACAATCGCAGGTTATGATTTTTGTGAGAGTTTGGAGGAGATATTATACTTTATTCCTGTTGATGCTGTTGTTGTTATGTGCCATCAAGTCAGACCCAACTCATAATGACCCTTCCTTGGGTTTCCGAGGCAGTATCACTACGGAAAGAGATTGCCCCATCTTCTTTCTGAGGAGTGGCTGGTGGGTTTGAACCACCAGCCTTCTGGTTAGCAGTCAAGTGCCTTAGGCACTATGCTACCAGATATTTTATTCCTAGAGAACCACAAATCTGAATTTCAGAGGCAAACATCTACCATCAGCCATCATGTTCGTTTGAATGTATTCTACACAAGAAACCAAAGTAAAATGTGAGGAAAACATTTATCAGTATATGATCTCTTAACACCTTGACAATTGTCATAATGCTTTTAACAGTCTCTGTTCTTCCTTAGATGATACTTGAGAAAATGTCAATTTTTTTTTTTCAATTAGCTCACAAAATGATTGAGTCTACCCTACACTATAGTGTTCTCCTATTTTTTTCCTTTATCATTAAAAAATGTTCTTGAAAGCATTTTATATTTAAATAGGGGCTCCCTTAACTAAGAAAAACTATGATTGACTTAATTGATACTGGGAAGTTTGGAAGCTAGGCCAGGATCAGATAAGTATTTAGATATTATCTTTGGTTAATGTAACAATTTTTGAGACAATTTAAAGCTACCTAATTACTCTCAGTCCTTGGAAGGAAGATGGGGCTATCAACTTTCGTAGTGATACTGCCTCGGAAACCCAAGGAGGGGTCTCTATGAGTCGGATCCGACTCGATGGCACATAACAACAACAACAATTACTCTCAGCAGTGGTAGAAAGGAGGCAGTGGTTTAGAGAAGTGATCAAAAAAGGTGCATCTTCTAACAAAAAAAGTCATGTCATCAGAAAACACTAAACATTAAAAAAGGACATACTGTTTGGTAAAGTGCAGGGCCATCAAAAGCAGATCCCCACTCAAAGTAAATGGCGGAAGGAGGTGGACAGAGGATGAGTGAAGTCCCCACCCAGAGTAGGCTGCAGGAGGTGGCAGGCAGAGAGCAACATCTGACAACCACTACCAACACTCCAACCTCAACAGGCTCCATGATGTTGGGGAAAGCATGATGGGGATGTGGTCCCCACCACATGATGCACATCCCTAGACTCACCTGGAACACCCAATGGCTGGTGAGTGACAGGATATGGCACCAACTCCAAACATGGAGAATAGCTCTTGACCCTTGCATAACACTGATTTCACATAAAAAAATCTGATCTTAGAGAATTAACCAAGTTGATAAGTGAGGAGTGAGTACAGTTAGATAGACAAAGAAAACATTTATAGATATTAGGTAGTTGGAAAGACAGACAAATGAATATATTGGTTAATGGATGGATGGAAGGAATTATAAATGTATAGGTATATAAAAATATTTTGTATAAAGATGAAGATTTTAAAGTCTTGCGGATAGATATTTAAGGAAATGATTTTCAGTTACTTTTGTTGTTTTAATTACATTAAAAGACAATAAATATCACCTGCTAATGTTTCTGCAAAAAGGTAAGAACTGAGAATTGTCCTGAAATTAAATTTAAATGGCTGCAGTTGTAAGGCTTTGGAAGAGATTAACATAAAGATGGGGGCCCTAGATGGCACAAACTGTTAAGCCCACTCCACTACTAGCCAAAAGGTGCCCAGAAGTGCTTCAGGAGACATGCCTGGCAATCTGTTTCTGAAAGGTCACAGCCTTGAAAACTCTATGGTGCAGTTCGGCTCTGCACAAGTGAGGTCACCATGAGTCAGAATCGACTCAATGGCAACTAATATCAACAAAGTAAAGATGATGTCAAAAATTGCAACATGGTGACAAAATTCTGGGTGAAAGTAAGTAACATCTTAATAGACTCTATTATTGCATTTGTTGCTTTGCTTTCACACTGAGCAGGGGAGGTGTAGATGGAGGTGGTTACCAGATGTTATGGATTGAATTGGGTCTTCTCTAAATATGTGTTGGAATATCTAAACCAGTTGTCTCTGAGTTGATTCTGACTCATGATGACCCCATGTAGGTCAGAATAGAACTGTGCTCCATGGGATTTCTAATGGATGAATTTTCACAAGTAGATTGTCAGATCTTTCTTCTACAGTGTCTCTGGGTGGACTCAAACCACAAGCCTTTCATTTAGCACAAAGCTTATTAACCATTTACACCTCATTGGAAACTCTGGTTTCCAATCTACCACACTCATCTTATTTCCATCCCTTTCCCCTAAACTCTTTTAACCTACCCTCAACATATTTGAAATGCAGTTTTTTGGTTTTGTAAAAGTAATTTTCTCATAAGAAAACGATAAACATTAGTAAAATGAACCACAGACATAGATAATACATAGGGTAGGGAAACCAGAGGTTGAATGGCCATACATAAACATGTTCATCTCACTAAGAATTGCTGTTGTTAGGTGCCATTGAGTCAGTTCTAACTTATAGTGACTGCATGTACAATGGAGGAAAGCACTGCCCAGGCCTGCACCATCTTCGTAATCATTGCTGTCTTTGAGCCTGTTATTGTAGCCACTGTGTCAATTCATCTCATAGAGGGTCTTCCTCTCTTTGTCTTCCTCTCTACTTTACTTACTCTACTTTCTTCCTGAAACATGACCAAAGTACAAGAGACAAAGTCTCACCAACCTTGTTTCTCAAGAGCATTCCAGCTGTTCTTCCAAGACAGATTTGTTCATTCTTAAGGCAGTACATAATAATACAAAGTCTAGCAATGAGATATCATTTCATACTCATTGGTTAGCAAAAAAATAAAAAAACCCTAAAATTATAAGCTTTGGCATGGATATGAGGAAAAAGAAATATATATTACTAATTGACAATTTCAAAAATAAAATGAAATGCATAAAGATTGATATACTAGTGAGTTGAAATTGACTAGTTTTGGCCATTTTGAACCAGACAACTATATGGTCTGTTATGCTGGGAATGACAAATTGAAGAGAAACAGTGTGGCATTCATCATCACAAAAAGTGTTTCAAGACCTATCCTGAAGTATAATGCTGTCAGGAATAGGATAATATCCATAATATCCTCAGAAGGAAGACTGAGCAATCTACTTCCATAGAGACACTGCCTTGGAAACCCAAAGAAGGGTTGCTATGAGTAGGGATTGACTCAACAGCAGTGAGTTTGGTTATTTATTTATTTTTTTTTAATAAGGAAAACAAGTTATTACTACTATTATTCAAATTTACACACCAACCACCAAAGCCAAAGATGAGGAAACTGAAGATTTTTACCAACTTCTGCAGGCTCATATTGACCAAACATGCAACCAAGATGTGTTGATTACTTCTGGTGATTGGATTGTAAATGTTGGAAACAAAGAAGCCTCACCAGTAGTTAGAAAATATGGCTTTGGTGATAGAAATGACACCAGAGATTGTGTGATAGAATTTTGCAAGATCAATGATTTGTTCTTTGCAGATACCTTTTTTCCACAACAAAAAAGGTGGCTATACACATAGACTTCACCAGATGGAGTACACAGGAATCGAATTGACTACATCTGTGGGAAGAGGGGGTAGAGAAGCTCAATATCTTCAGCGAAAACAAGGCCAGGAACTGACTGTGAAGTACACCATCAACTGATCAGATGCAAGTTCAAGTTGCAGCTGAAGACAATTCAAACAAGTCCATTAGAGCCAAAATTGACCTTGATTTTATCTCACCTGAAGTTAGAGACTATCTAAAGAATAGATTTAGCATATTGAACACCAATGATCAAAAACCAGATGAATTGTGGGATG
>NW_006921695.1:5157541-5158586 GCF_000298275.1 Orycteropus afer afer | reverse complement strand
AGCTGAACAGATTTCAAAGAGCAGCTCAAGAAGACAAAGTCATTTTTTATAATGAAATATTCAAAGACCTGGAGTTAGAAAACCGAAAGGGAAGGGCACATTCCTCCTTACTCAAGCAAAAAGAACTGAAGGAAAAATTCAAGCCTCAAGTTGTAATATTGAAAGATTCTGTGGGCAAAATATTAAATGATGCAGAAAAGATAAAAAGAAGATGGAAGGAATACACAGAGTCACTGTACCATAAATAATTGGTTGATGTTCATCCATTTCAGGAGGTGGCATATTGGCACTGAAGGAAGAAATCAAAGCTGCACTGAAGGAAATGTAAAAAACAAGGGTCCAGGAATTGACAGAATACCCACTGAGGTGTTTCAGCATATGGATGCCACACTGGAGGCTCTTACTTGTCTATGCCAAAACATTTGGAAGACAACTACCTGGCCTACTGATTGGAAGAGACCCATGTGTGTTCTCGTTCCAAAGAAAGGTAATTCAACAGAATGTGGAAATATTGAACAATATTGTTAATATCACATGCAAGTAAAATGTTGCTGAAGATAATTTGAAAATGGTTGCAGCAATATATTGACAGAGAACTTCCAGAAATGCAAGCTGGATTCAGAAAAGGATGTGGAAGGAGGGATATCATTGCTGATGTCAGTTGGATCTTGGATGAAAGCAAAGACTACCAGAAATATGTTTACTTGTGTTCCATTGACTATTAAGAAGCGTTTGACATGTGGATCACAACAAATTGTGGATAACATTGAGAAGAATGAGAATTCCAGACACAATTGTACTAATGAGGAATCTGTACATAGACCAGGAGGCTGCTGTTCAAACCCAACAAGGGGATACTGTATGGTTTAATATCAGGAATGAAGTGTGTCAGGGTTGTATCCCTTCATCATACTTATTCAATCTGTATGCTGAGAAAATAATCTGAGAGACTGGACTATATGAAGAACGTGGCATCAGGATTGGAGGAAGACTCATTAACAACCTGCAATATGCAGATAATACAACCTTGCTCATGGAGAGTGAC
>NW_006921695.1:5154905-5157286 GCF_000298275.1 Orycteropus afer afer | reverse complement strand
AAAGTGCTGAAGAGGAAAGATGTCTCTGTGAAGACTAAGATACACCTAACTGGGGCCATTGTGTTTTCAATCACCTAATATGCATGTGAAAGTTCTACAGTGAATAAGGAAGACCTAAGAAGAGTTAATGGTTTTGAGTTGTGGTGTTGGCAAAGAATGTTGAAATTGCCATGGACTTCTAGAAGAACCAAGAAATCTGTCCTGGAGGAAGTGCAGCTGGAATGCTCCTTGGAATAAAAAACGACCAGACTTCTTTTCACCTACTTTGGTCATGTTGTCAGAAGGGACCATTCTCTGTAGACGGATATCATGCTTGGTAAAGTGGAGGGCCAGGGAAAAGGGGAAGGACCCCCTGAGATGGACTGACATAATGGCTGCAAAGATAGGTTTAGGTATAGAGAGGATTATGAGGCTGGCATGGGGCTGGGCATTGTTTCATACTGTGGTATATAGATTTGTTATATGTGGGAGCTGACTGGATAGCACTGAACAACAATTGTCAAATGAGGGAAATGCTTAATGTGATGGGTTGACACAGTAGGTAATACAATGGGCTCCAACATACCAGGGATCACGAAGAGGGCACAGGAAGTAGCAAAGTTTTGCTCTGTTATACATAAGGTCTCAGTGAATCAGAACCAGGTTGAAGGCAACTAACAAGAATTGGCAAATCAGAAATCAATGTAACAATAATGAAACCCTGGGGGCACAATGGTTAATTACTCAACTACTAACTAAAAGATGGGCAATTCAAACGAACTCAGTAATCTTCTCTCATAATGTTTATAGCTTTAGAAAACCCTTGGGAAGTTGTACTCTGTCACATGGGGTCACTATCAGTCAAAAATCTATTTGATGACACCTAACAATCTACTTCTGTAGTGATACCACCTCAGAAACCCAAGGAGGGGTCGTTATGAGTCGGGCCGACTAGACGGCACACAACAACAACAACAATATGGCCATATTGAAGATAGATGTGACTTGATGCAGCAATTTATTTCTAAATGCTTGACATAGAGAATATCTTTCACATATAAACAAGAAAATATTCATAAGAATGGGTATGGCATCATCATTTTTTATAGCCCAAACAATTATAAATAACTAAAATAAAACCAATGAAGGAATAAATAAATATAACTTGGTGCATCTATACAATCCATTCACATATAAATTAGTTATTAAGTTTCAATATTTATAATGTTCATAACATAACATTAATTAGAAAAAGAAAAAGAACAGTATATATGTTAAAACAATATAATTCCATTTACTAAATTTCTCAAAATGTAAAAAAGTTTCATGTATTATTTATGGATGCGTATATAAGGTAGAAGTCTAGAAAATGGATGAGAATGTCACATTACAGGGAGCTCTGGTAGCGTAGTGCCAGTGCTAACCAGAAATCTGGCGGTTCAAACCCACCAGCCACTCCTTGAAAGGAAGGTTGGGCAATGTCCTTCTGTAGTGATATTGCCCAAGAAACCCAAGGAGGGGTCGCTATGAGTAGGGTCCGACTCCACAGCACATAACAACAACAACAACGTCACATTATAACTTCTAAATAACTCTGTAGAGAGAGGGACAGGAATGGGGTTATGAAGGATTCAGACAGGGCTTTGGCTCTGTATCGTGTTGTTTTATAAAACATATTCTAAAGCTTTTACAGCAAAATGATGCCATTTTTAAAATTAAGATATATAAATATTTGTTATATTATACTTTGTTCATTTTTATATATTTTAAAATTAAAATTTTGCAATATAAACGAGTAGGAAAAGAGTACTGAAAGCAATGTTTCAGAGGGTGTTTCCTTAAGATAATAGTAACACTTCAAACATGAGTGTAGATGTGCTTTTCTTTAGAAATGTGCTCTTGAGAAGCAGTGAGAGTTCTCTATAAGAAGCCTGTTGTTCATAGATTCCAAAGGGGGAAGCATTTCACATTGGTGATTATCATATTTTTCCACAATTTTTCATTTTCTTAAATTACAATAAAATTATATATCACATTTGAAAAATCTCTCATAAGAAAAGAACAAAATTTTAAGTTTTTTTCCTGGTAGATATTTAACTGATGAGTACAGTGATTTATGGATTCTTATAATTTTTTATTTAGAAGGAGCGGATCCTTTTCAGGCTTAGTAATATTTTCTAAATAATATTTTGAATTTATTTTTTATTCCTTTCTTTCAGACAGAACCTGATGAAGGTCTTTATGGTAGATTTAAAATGGATCTACTAAATCCACCTTCAAATTTAAGTAAGACATTTTGCATTTTGTAAGTCCTGTGTAATCAAAAAAGCCCACCAAATCTATTGTTATAAAGTCTATGCCAAATCAGTTACCTTACAAGACAGGGTTGTTCTGCACTATAG
>NW_006921695.1:5153181-5154325 GCF_000298275.1 Orycteropus afer afer | reverse complement strand
AATTTAATCTGGAACTGACCAAATGTTGGCCTCAGAATAAATAATATTTTTATTTACTTTGTATCCTAAAACTTATTTCAGTCTCAATAACTCCACGGCATATAGCAACAACAACAACAGCCTTCCAACAGTAACCAAATTATCAGTAGGACAGTGGTTTGAATAATTAATGAAAAACTTGTCACTAGGAAATACTTACTGAGCCTTTTGATACGCTTTTAGTATTTTAGATCAATATTTAGAGCAAGGTGGCATAGTGTGGGCATTCATCCTTATTTAACTTTTACACTTCATTTATTACTAAAAATCACATTTACTTACTTTGGCTAACTGGTAGTTTAAAAAATATATGATGGATTAGATCAAGAATTCTAAATGAATTTCTACTTATTCTCTTCATATATCAAGTCTCTGACAACAAAGACAGCAATGCAATTTCTCCTGAGTATCAAATTAATATTGCTAAGTACAAAAATTAATCAAAATAATCAATTCTTAACATTAATTTAAAGAATTAAGTATACCTAGTAGATGATTAACATTTGCTAACCATCTGACTGTTTTAGGGCAATCTTTGCACATGGCTAAACAAATAGATTCTGCAGAGCATAATAAGATATGCCTCTGCTCTTTGCTTTCTTGATTGATTTGGATAGCTGGACAATCATTAAGCTGAGGTCTACCTTTAAAGGGTAGAGAGGGCTGTTGGCAGGAAGCCAGTTTGGCTGGCTTTTCCGTGTTGTGGTCTGTTTGGTTCATCCACAGAGACAAGGATTAAGATAGAATTATTGGAAATCCTATTGAGTAAAGGCCCACTGGATGAGTGCAGGGAAAATTAATTTAAGCCTCTCTACTCCTTCAATATAACCTTTAAAAGTACTAGGTTACAGAGTGTTCATTTCAGTTGTAATTTTGATATAAGATATTAATGGAGCTGATGTTTAGAAAGGCCCTGACTTTTGTGTACAGAGTGTCACTGGCATGTCCTAAAAGTACCATTCCATGTGGACCTTAAATGTGATAACAAGTTCCAGGTTGTGATTATAGGTTAAACACTATTGAATTCTAAACCTGCAAAGAAAACATGTCAATCTCTATCACTTAAAGAGTAAAGAGTCCTGAAGATTTGATTTATAGATTATAA
>NW_006921695.1:5151115-5151636 GCF_000298275.1 Orycteropus afer afer | reverse complement strand
CCGAGGAGTGGCTGGTGGGTTTGAACCGCCAGCCGTCTGGTTAGCAGGCAAGTGACTTAGCCACTATGCTACCAGAGCTCCTATATATATATATATTCACATACACATATATAACTCAGACTCAACTCATTGCCATCAAGTCGGTTCTGACTCATAGCGACCTCTCCTTGGGTTTCCTAGGCAGTATCTCTATGAAAGTAGATTTCCCGGTCTCCCTTCTGAGAAGTGGCTTTTGGGTTTGAACCACTAGCCTTCTGGTTAGCAGTCAAATGCATTAGGCACTACACAACCAGAGCTCCTACACACACACACACACACATACACAAACACATGTACATACATATATATATATATATATATATACACACACACATACATACACACATATATATGTATATAATACACACACACACACACACACATATATAGGAGCTCTGGTAGCATAGTGGCTAAAGCACTTGACTGCTAACCAGAAGGTTGGCAGTTCAAACCCACCAGCCACTCCTCGGAAGGAAGGTTGG
>NW_006921695.1:5147382-5148660 GCF_000298275.1 Orycteropus afer afer | reverse complement strand
TTTGAACCGCCAGTCGTCTGGTTAGTAGTCAAGTGCCTTAGCCACTATGCTACCAGAGCTCCCAGGGTTTCTGATATAGGAAACTTTAAATATTTTTCCTGATTTAGTTGCTGTGAAGATACATAGGTGTTCAAAGATCTAAATGTAAATCATTCCTGGGGCTTGGTTAACTTAACATATATGTACTAAAAACCAAGCCAGTTGCTGTTTAATCAATCTTGACCCCAAGTTTTGCAGAGTAGAACTTCTTCAAAGGGTTTTTATAACTGTGACCCTTCAGAAGCAGGTCCTCAGGCCTTTCTTTTGAGGTACCTCTGGGTGAGTTTGAACTGTCAGCTTTTTGGTTAACCTAGGGTTTAACAGTTTTGCCACTCAGGAACTCTATATATGTGCTATTTCAATATAATTTCACATGAACATAGATGAATTGCTCAGGTATTTACCTCCCCTTTCATTTAAAAAACATCTGTATCAAAAGGTCCCTAATAATAATTTTACTCTCTAAGTCTACTAGTAATCACTTTCATATATTTAATTAATTAGACTATATAATTTGCTTTTCACTTGGGGGCTGCTCTATTTTAAGGTCAGGGCCTGAAGTTCACAGGCCTGGGCCTGGGGCTGCCTCTCACTTGGTTGTGGCTCTATTTTAAGGCTGAAGCCGAAGTAGGTGGGCTTGGGGCTAGGGACTGCTATTCAGTTGGGTGTGGCTCTTTATTAAGGCTAGGGCCTGAGGTAGGCAGGGCCTGAGGTGGGTGGGCCCAGAGTTTGGAGGTTGCTTTTCCCTTGAGGGTGACTCTATATTAAGGCGGGGCCTGAGGTAGTCTGGCCTGGGGTTTGGCAGCTGCTTTTTACTTGAGTGTGGCTGTATATTAAGGCTTGGAGGCTGCTTTTTGCTTAGATGTCGCTCTTGATTAGGAGCACTGGTGATGTAGTGCCTAAGGCATTTGACTGCTAACTAGAAGGCTGGCAGGTCAAATCCACCAGCCACTCCTCAGAAGGAAGATTGGGCAATCTATTTCCATAGTGGTTCCACCTCAGAAACTCAAGGAGTGGTGGCTATGAGTCAAGTCTGTCTCAATAGCAGGGAGTTAGGAGAGTGGCTCTTTATTAAGGCCAGGGCCTTAGGTAGGCAGACCCAGAGCTTGGAGGCTGCTTTTCATTGGAGACAGTTCTATTTTAAGGCTGTGGCCCAAAGTAGGAGGGCCTGGGGCTGGTGGATGTTTTTCCCTTGGGGGCAGATCTTTATTAAGGTAGAGGCCTGAGGTAGGTGGGCCT
>NW_006921695.1:5142317-5146238 GCF_000298275.1 Orycteropus afer afer | reverse complement strand
AGAAAGAGAAATTTATCTTATGAAAATAGCTCACATACTTATAGAAGCTGGCAAGTCCCAGATTCTTGATCAAACATCAAGCTGGAGGTTTTTCCTGACTCACGCAGCTACAGGGGCTGACAAGCTCAATGTTGGTAGGCAGTATATTGGCTGTTGACTCCAATGAATGATGAATCCAAGATCACCAAGCTGAATGGTGGAATGTTTGCTCACGGACAGTTGTAGATGGCACAATAGGATCCTGATCCACAGAAGAGTGTCTCTTTTCCCAAGATGTCCATAATATATTGGTAGCAGGCCACACTCGTAGGGAAACTCCCTTTCAACCAATTGGCTGCTCAAAACAGATGATCCCCTCAAGGGTATACTCCACATCACAACTGCTTAAACCACACAGAATTGTGATCCAGCCAAGTCAACACACAGCTCCAACTATCACAACACACCAACCACCAAATCCAAAGATGAGAAAATTGAAGATTTCTACCAAATTTTTCAGTTTGACCTTGACTGAATATGTAATCAAGATGTGTTAATTATCACTGGTGATTGGAATACAAAAGTTGGAAACAATGAAGAGTTACTGGTAGTTGAAAAATATGGCCTCGATGATAGAAATAACACTGGAGATCGCATGATAGAATTTTGCAAAACTAATGGCTTATTCATTGCAAATAACTTTTTTCAACAACATAAGCAATGACTATACACATGGACTTCACCAGATAGAATATAGAGGAATCATATCTGTATGATATGACTATATCTGTGGCAAGAGACGATGAATAAGTTCAATATCATCAGCCAAAACAAGACGAGGAGCTGACTTTGGAACACACCATCAACTGCTCATATGCACCTTCAAGTTGTAGTTGAAGACAATTAAAGAAAATTCCACAAGAGCCAAAATAGGACTTTAATAATATCCCTCCTGAGGGTAGAAACCATTTAAAAATTAGATTTGATGCAATGAACACCAAAGACTGAAAAAATAGAAGAATTGTGAGATGACATCAAGAACAACATCCATGAAGAAAGCTAGAGGTCATTTAAAAGATGAAAAGAGAAGAAAAAAAACAAAATGGATATCAGAAGAGACTCTGAAGTTTGCCCTTGAGTGGAGAGTAATGGAAGAAATGACAAGATAAAGAGCTGAACAGAAGATTTCAAAGAGCAGCTCAAGCAGACAAATCCAAGTACTATAATGAAATGTGCAGAGAACTGGAGTTAGAAAACCAGAAGGGAAGAATATCATCAGTATTTCTTAAACTCAAAGAACTGAGGGAAAAAAAAATAAGCCTTGAGTTGCAATATTGAAAGATTCTATGGGCAAAATATTGAATGATGCAGGAAGCATCAAAAGAAGATGGAAAGAATACACAGAGTCACCGTAACAAAAAAGAATTGGTTGGTGTTCTTCCATTTCAGGAAGTGACATATGGTCAAGAGCCAATGGTACTGAAGGGAGAAGTCAAAGCTGCACTGAAGGAATTGCCAAAGGACAAGGCTCCAGGAATTGATGAAATACCCATTGAGATGATTCAACAAATGAATGCCCCACTGGAGGCACTCACTTGGTTATTCCAAGAGATTGGTAGACATCTACCTGACCAACTGACTGGCAGAGATCCATATTTGTACCTATTCCAAAGAAAGGTGATCCCATAGAATGTGGAAATTATTGAACAATATCATTTATATCAGATGCAAGTAAAATTATACTGAAGATAATTCAAAAACAGTTGAAGCAGTATATTGACAGAGAGCTTCCAGAAATGCGAGCTTGATTCAGAAGAAGACATGGAATGAGGGATATCATTGCTGATGTCAGATGGCTCTTAGCTGAAAGCAAAATACCAGAAAGATGTTTACTTATGTTTTCTTGACTACGCAAAAGCATTCGAGTGTGTGGATCATAACAAATTGTGGAGAATATTGAGAAGAATAGGAATTCCAGAACCCTTGATTGTACTCATGGGGAACCTGTACGTAGACCAGGAGGCTGTTGTTTGAGCAGAACAAGGAAACACTGCATGGTTTAAAATCAGGAAGGAAGTGTGTCAAGGTTGTATCCTTTCACCATACTTATTGAACTGTATGCTGATCAAATAATCTGAGAAGCTGGATTATATGAAGAAAAAGATGGCATCAGGATTGGAGGAAGACTCATTAACAACCTGTGATACGCAGATGACACAACTTTGCTTGCTGAAAGTGAGGATGAGTTGAAGCACTTACTGATGATGATTGAAGACTACACTCTGCAGTGTGGGTGACAACTCAATGTGAAGAAAACAAAAATTCTCACAACAGGTCCAATAAACAGCTTCATGGTGGATGAAGGAAAGATTGAAGTTGTCAAGGATTTCATATTATTTGATTCTACAATCAATACCGATGGAAGCAATAGTCAAGACATCAGGTGATGTATTGCATTGGACAAATCTGCCTCAAAAGACCTCTTTAAAGTGATGAAGAGCAAAGATGTCTCCTTAAAAACTAAGGTGTGCCTAACCCAACCATGTTATTTTCAATTGACTGTTATGCATGTGAGAGCTGGACAACGAATAAAGAAGACCAAAGAAGAGTTGATGCTTTGAATTGTGAAGAAGAATTTTGAATTGTTGAAGAAGAATGACACGTGTACCATGGTCTGTTAAAAGGACTACAAATCTGTCTTGGAAGAAGTGTAGCTAGAATCGCCAGACATCATCTCACCTACTTTGGTCATGTTGTCAGAAGGAACCATACCCTGGAGAAGGATGTCATACTTGGTAAAGTGTAGAGTCAATGAAGAAGGGGAAGGCCCTCAATGAGATGGATAGACACAGTGGCTACAACGATGGGCTTAGATATAGGAAGGATCACGAGGTTGGCACAAGACCTGGCAGTGTTTCATTCTGCTGTGCTTAGGGTCGCTCTAAGTCAGAGACTACTCCACAACTCCTAACAATGACTACAACAACAACAACATATAATAAAATTAAAATTTTGGTAAAGGCGGCAATCTATAATATTTCTGTCAATAAACCTAAAATACAAAAATTCATTTAAGTGCTTTCTTTTCTATACATTTTCTCCTGCAAGCTTACACTTGAGTTTTTATGTGCCATTTGTTGATACAAAAGCTTCATCGAGCTTGGAAAATGGCAAAACGTCTTTCTGTAAAGCCTGCATGTATCGCTACTTATATATACACTGCTTCTTTCAAACTTTCAGGAGAAACCAAATCATAATGTTTACACAAACCTGTTCATTTACTTTCATTTACTTCAAAACACCCACAGAAAGAAATGTGACACAATTTGAACAGCAATACTACTATTTAGATATTTTTTTTTTTCCCATGGAAATCAAACTAAGTAATTTTTCCCAAAAAATATTCCCCAAAGAAAGCAGAGCTTTTCGTTATCATGGCAACTTGGTAATTTTCCATGAAAGATTCTAAAGTTTATTTAGAATTTAATAGGTGTATTACAGTACATTACTTATAAAAAATTCCTTTAAGCTTGTTTTAATATTCTGGTGCTGCACCTGAATTCTCCACGTAACAGCCTTAATTGCCTTACAACTCCTTTATATTTCTGACTTGAGAAAAAGGCAACTCTGTAACAGAAAATCTAAGAATTCACTCCTTTATGTTATGATCCATAAATATCAAATCAGCACAAACCATTGTTTGATTTCATTGGGAGAAATGGACTCAAAATACCTTATCATATACTGTATCCTAAATTTAGTACTTTGTTACTAAGCAAAATCTATTATAAGAAAGGTTCCCATTTGAAAAAAATACTTATGTTATAAATTATCCCCTTGTAATGTAATTCCTACAGCAAACTGGTCCCAGCACTTGAATTCAAACACAACGTAATAACTAGCTTCCAGGGAAAAACATCTTACCTGCAGTTTAATAGAAAA
>NW_006921695.1:5140327-5141352 GCF_000298275.1 Orycteropus afer afer | reverse complement strand
TTCAAGTCTAGGCCACCTTTCCCTTTCTTCTTTTTCTTGGTTTTATCTTTGTTTTTCCCCTTAAAGTAGGAATTTAAGAATATTTTTCCCTCATCTTTTATGCTGCCATCATCTGGCTGGTTTTTTATTGTGGCCTCCTCCTAAATCAGGCTCTAGAGTGAATGTGGCTACCCAGGTTCTCCCCTTCTTGGCTGTCACAGGAAAACCACCTAGCCCCTTTTCATTGTAAACGTTTACTGCTCAGTGCCATGGGGAAACACATAAAGAACAAAAACATTTCAAATAAAGAGGTTAAAAGTGCTTATAGTGTATATTTTAGGAGTTCAGAGCAGAGTCTTGGAGTCAGATTGCCAACGTTAGATTATTAGTTCCACTATTAGCTTTCTGATCTTGGTAAACAAATTTAACTGCTCCTTTTCTGCTTCAGTACAAAGAGGATAATGATATACCTATTTTACAGGACATTGTATAGATAAAATGAAGTCATGCTTAGAAATTTTTTAATATAGTACCTAATATAGTAGATTCAATACTCATTAGCTCATCTCTTTCCTCATTTTCCTTCTCTCTTCTATTTTTAGTTCTCAGAATATGGTTACACATAACATATTCCTCCTTGCCCTGATTTATGACCCTTCCTCATATAGAAGAAGCTGATGAGAGAATAATAGGTGTTCCTTTGCCTCAAGTGAGCATAATGATCTTCAGAAAGCTGCAGATTTAGTGACGTTTATTTCTGTTGGATGAAGCTCCTCCAAAGAATGATTCCTCTGAGTTATTGCAAGTAAAGTGTGTAGGACAGTGTGGCACATAGCAGAGCTCATTTAGTGACATCTCTTACTGTTTATAGGCTCCTGGGTGCCACAAGTGGTTTTGCACTAGACTACTAACTTAAAGATTGGTAATTCAAACACACCAGCAGAGCAGTGATCTCTTTATGTAAATATTATAACCAAGAACACTCTATTTAACAGTTCTACTCTGTAACATGAGGGGGTCACTATAAATTGAAATCAATTTAATAG
>NW_006921695.1:5137468-5138472 GCF_000298275.1 Orycteropus afer afer | reverse complement strand
ACACCTCATTGCTGTGGAGTCAATTTCAACTCAAAGCAAGCCTTCCTTGGGTTTCTGAGGCAGTGTCTCTATGGAAGTAGACTGCCCAATCTTCCTTTTGAGGAATGGCTGTTGGATTTGAACCTTCAGCCTTCTGGTTAGCAGTTAAATGCCTTAGGCACTATGCCACCGGAGCTCCCTGAAAAAAGAGACATTAATTGGAAATAGATTGAACAGAAAAATTAAATTCCAGTCAGCAGAGTACAATGTTCTCCTTGCATTTTAATCAAAATCTAATTATATTAAGAGTTTTTGCATTACAGAGCACCTTGTCTCTTTTCATTTCTCTCATCCTAACTTTTTCAGTAGGTGCTTGATAAAGTTACTCAATCTTCAAACTTAAGAGCAAGTCATTTAGTGTTTCAAAGGCCATTATAAGGCTGTTCATGGGTGCTTACAACAGAGGAAAGCCACAACCTGACATCCATTTTTAGAATATCACCCTGGAAGCTATGCCAAGAGTAGGTGACAGAGAGTAGAAAGCTAAAGGCCAATTCAGAAGCCATGGCAATGACCTAAGTGAGAGAGAAAGTTCTTCCAATCTCAATTATCAACAATTCCATCCTACTAATTCCTCTGATTGTACTTTCAAAATACATAGATCTGTAATCTAATTACTTTTCACCACATGTTCTGTTATCATCTCTGGCATGACTCCTCCGTCTTTCAACTTACTCCTAAACCTGTTTCCCACACCCTGCATTTATGCCTCTCTTTCTCAGGGATTTCATTTTACTTGAATCCACAATCAACATCAATGGAAGCAGCAGTCAAGAAATCAAATGTTGTATTACACTGGGCGAATCTGCTCCAAAGTCTTACTTAAAGCGTTAAGGAGGGAAGAAGTGACTTTGAGGACAAAGGTGTCCCTGACCCACACCATGGTATTTTCAATCACTTCATATGCATATGAGAATCGGACAATGAATAAGGTAGACTGCAGAATAACTGATGCATTTGAACTA
>NW_006921695.1:5135982-5137023 GCF_000298275.1 Orycteropus afer afer | reverse complement strand
GTAGACTGCAGAATAACTGATGCATTTGAACTACAGTGTTGAAGAATACTGAAAATACCATGGACTGCCAAAAGAAGAACAAATTTGTTCTGGAAGAAGTGCAGTCTGGACACTCTTTGCAAGTGAGAATGGTCAGATTTCATCTCACCTACTTTGGTCACGTTGCCAGAAGAGACCAGTCCCTGGAGAAGGATATCATGCTTGCTAAAGCAGCAGGGCAGCAATAAAAGGGAAGACTCTCATTGAGATGGATTGACACAGTGGCTGCAAAAATGGGCTCAAGCATAGCAAGGATTGTGAGGATGGCAAAGGACTGGGCAGTATGTTGTTCTGTTGTGCACAGGGTCACAGTGAGGTGGACCAGACTTGATGGCACCTAACTACAGATTACAGGATCATCTGACATCCAGAATGGGAATTACTTTGGCCCCTGTAACTTCTGGCCACGCTGGCTCCTAACACATATGATCAATTTGGGGATAACTTTTCCAAAATCATTTTCTACTAAGGGATTAAGAAAAAAAAGAAAGGGAATTCAAGCTAATAGAGTACAGTGCTCTTATCACATAGTTGAGTATGTCTAAAAATCTATTCATATTCAGAATAGGTTAGTAAAGAGCATCCTATCTTTTCATATTTTTCTTATCCTGTTTGATGCTTGATAATGCCATTTTATCTTATAGTTCAAGAATGATTTATGATTCACTACTTTGGGCTTTGGCAGGATTTCAGTCATCATTAGAATCTGATTCTAGTCATCTCTCTACTTGTAAATCAGTATTAAAAAATATTGCATCAATTTAGAATTTTTAAAATATTAAATATTCTGCTTTTTTGTCAAAAGTGTGTTTAATAGCCCAATTTAAGTAGAATTACTCAATTTGGTGAAGCTTGGATTTGGCCTTAAATTCTTTGTTTCCCTTAAAGAGGAATTAATACAATACTATAAAAATAAGTATTTTAGTTGTTGCTGTTGTTATGTGCCGTCGAGTCAGACCTGACTCAGAGCAACCTCTTCTTGGGTTCCTGAGGTGGTATCAC
>NW_006921695.1:5133616-5134472 GCF_000298275.1 Orycteropus afer afer | reverse complement strand
TTTCTAAAGAAGACTGTGTGCATGTGTATGGTGTCTGTGTGTGTATATGATACAACTATTAAAGGTGGAAGTGGGGAGAAGGCTGGTGACTGGATTTGGATTTCAGAAAGACTTCTGGACACAATGTAAAGAGAGAGGCTACAAGTAATTTAGTTTAAAACTAATAAAGAAATGGTAAGGGAGCAAAATGATATTTGTGGAATGGAAGAATTAATCCTAAAAGAAATAAGCAAGAAGAAATTATCAGTCACAACTAAAAATGGATGCATTTCACATGCCATTTCCTGAGTAAGGATTTATTTGGGAGAGGCAAGCTCCTCCTGTTAAGCTCTTGACCAGGGAGGAAATGCCATAGGTGGAGAATATGTGTCAGCATTTGAGATAGGGGACATCACAGACAAGTTTACCTGCTCCACAATTTGGCTTCAAGATCCAAGAGGCTGAAACTTTAAGAGTGGTGTTGTCCTGGAATATTCCTTGGACAGTACAAGGAGCCAAGTGGACATGGGGTCCCTGTTTTGGACATTTGGTGGTGACAAGGGAGAGATGGGGGTGATCAGTGATTACCTGGAGTCAGGGTTGTTCTTTAGTGGTGGAATGCAATTCATCAGGACTATGTGGTTTTAAAGAGCATGGTAGAGGCCAAGGTTCCATGGGAGCACGTAAAGTTTTCAAGAATGCTGAGCCAAGGAATTGGTGGGGGTTTGGACCATTGTGCAATCTGGATGTCTTTGCCATGCATGTGTCAAACATGAATGTTTCCTGCATTAGAAAGGAAGGAATTTTCCCAATAGTAAGCAGTGTTCAATGTTAAAATGTTCTATAAGAGAACTTTAAATAGAATAAATGTCAATCT
>NW_006921695.1:5130114-5132021 GCF_000298275.1 Orycteropus afer afer | reverse complement strand
CAAGAAAGAGCAAAATTCAAAAGGGGAACAATGTAGAAAATCCTCCATTCCCTTACACTTAGACCCCAAACTATAACCTATTCATTAACCTTTTGCCCTTTTGTGAATTTTAAGTCTGAATATGTAGGATATAGCTCCAACTCTAAAGAAAAGTGATGATCCAACTCTTCATGTAGACAACATAAATTTATGTAATCTCATCCCTTTGTATTGGCAATTTAATGAGTAGCAAATGGATTAAATAAAATGTACATTCAAGACAATATAAACCTGATTTGGATGCACAAGAACAAATAGAATTTTCTTTAGTTCATAGAAAGATTGGGAGTAATTTCTTTGACTCACCTAAATATTTTTTTTTAAATTCTGGTTTATATGTACAAAATTATATTCAATGAGTTTTTCTCATTATGATTAATTTCATCAATATTTGCACACTGTCCAATGACAACACAGGAAATATACAACTGAATGTGTTTTTCATTCACTAAATGGTAAAATATCTGTTGGATGAGAGAAACAAAGTCTAGACAACATCTAGCATGCAACATTCCCAAGTTATGAAACAATTTATTCATCAACAAATAAAACACATCCTGTATCCCTAGAATTCAAGGGATCTAAGGATAGGAATTAAGTCTTAGCAAGGCACTTGACTACTAACCAGAAGGTTGGTGGTTCAAACCCCAGCCACTCCTCAAAAGGAAGATGGGGCAATCTACTTCCGTAGTGATACTGCCTTGGAAACTCGAGGAGGGGTCGCTATGAGTCGGGTCTGACTCGACGGCACATAACAACAACACAACAACCTATCTAACCTGCCTGACACAGAGTAGATACTGGTCACTATTTAATG
The DNA here is from genome assembly GCF_000298275.1 of Orycteropus afer afer. Taxonomy (NCBI): domain Eukaryota; kingdom Metazoa; phylum Chordata; class Mammalia; order Tubulidentata; family Orycteropodidae; genus Orycteropus; species Orycteropus afer. The sequence goes on along the minus strand of NW_006921695.1, from coordinate 5,131,165 downwards.
AATCACATTAAGTCATGATAAGGAGTTCAATTTTGTAGAAGCAGCAAACCAAAAAACCAAATTCACTGCTGTCGAGTCAGGTCCAACTCATAGCGACCCCTTCTTAGGTTTCTGAGGCAGTATCTCTATGGAAGTAGATTGCCTAACCTTCCTTCCATGGAGTGGCTGGTGGGTTTGAACCATCAGCCTTCTGGTTAGCAGTCAAATGCCTTAGGCACCATGCTATCAGAGCTCCCTAATAGAAGTATACTTATCTCAATAAATTCATAATCCATCTACAGGAAAAGTACATCAAGTAATCAGTATTTGTAGAATGGTAATCTTGTGTTATAGTGCTCTGTTACAGAAAATAAAAGATTAAAGATGACATACTCATTTGGAATGACTGCTCTGGGATTTCAAATGACATGCTTAATTAAGAATTGATCATTTCAGAATTGGTCTGAAAAGATGTATAATGTTATTATTATTAATTGCCGTGCAACCAACATGATTCATGACAGCCCTATGTGTTACGGAGTAGAACTACTTTATAGTGTTTTCTTGGTTGTAAACTTTACAGAGCAGAGCAACAGGTGTTTCTACAGTATTGTTGGGTACATTTGAACCAACAAACTTTAGATGTTGTCAAGCACAAACTGTTTGACCATGTAAGGACTTGAAAAGATATATAGAGTCTCAAAAATTGAATTCTTAAATATGGTCAGAAATTGACCTTGCTTCATTAAGATAATTTCAATTTAATAATGAGTATCACCATTTGGTAGTTTATAAGATACTTTGTACAGTGGAGTTTCTTCTGACAGATTCTATGGAATAGAAGAGAAAGAGGGTTGAGTTGTAAATATTTTCTCTTTCCATGGATCTTCCAAAGCCTGGCTAAAGAAATATCTGTCTACTCAACTTCCTTTTATTTCTGGCAAAATCTTGGCTTTTTTGTTAATTATCCCCAGCTGTACCAGATTCTGTACTTTTTTTATTTTTAACTTTTCTCTACATGCTGTTACATCTGTGTACCTCTTGGATGGAATATTGGGTCTTAAAATGGGAA
>NW_006921695.1:5124944-5128764 GCF_000298275.1 Orycteropus afer afer | reverse complement strand
GTGAGTGGGAGTTGATGTGAAAATCACTTGATTAATGTCACTATCATCCAGGTGTTTAAAAGTTCAGCAGGCTCCTTTGGCTACTTGAAAGGGAAAGCTTTTCCTAACCTATGGAATAGTTAAAAGTGATACCATGGTTTGTATATGCCCTGGTTTGAATATTCATCAAATACTATGAATTATTTTACTCTCACTGTAGATGACTCCTCCACTCTCGCTGAATTTTCAAACTTCAATTCAAAATCTGATTCTCATCAGGACAATAAATAAAAAGGGAGACAATCCCACTTGCTAGATTTGGAATTTTGTTTCCAGTAGGTGGTGAAATTTCTTGGTTCCTGGCTCCTGTTAAGCACCTCTCTTTTTAATTCATTCATTCACCTTTATCCCTATTTTTTATCCCTATGTAGCTTACATTCTAATTTTTTTTTTTTTGTATATATCCTTTTATTTGAATGTATTATTTTATAAAATGTTCTGTTGTTTTTTTGAAGGGTTGGTGGTTAGAATTTAACCTTAACAGAAGAAACGTTGGAATTACCCTAATGGCTTAAATGCCTTTGATAAGAAGAGACCTGACTAGTCATTCTGGAGGGGTGACCCTGGCATGGGAGCTTGCCAGCCCAGAGGGAATTACCTCATGATGATCACCTCATGGTGACCAATCCATAGAGCCCTACCTTGTGATCACCTCATGATACTGACCAAACTCAGAGGAGAGGGATTGAGGTTTCCATTATATGATGAGATCCCCAATAAATATTCTGGACATTGACAAATGGGAATTTGCTTCCTGGTTTGTAAAACTCAGCTCTCAAGAGAGTGTTATGCCCTTTTTGAAATATAGAAACTTCACAACAGGACCCTCCCAGACCTCAACCTAGGTGTCTCTTTTGAATGCTGCTCCTACTTTGTATCCTTCATAATAAAGCTGTAATCATAAATGTACTGCTTTTCATGAGTTCTATGAGTTGTTCTAGCAAATTATAGAGCTCAAAGGAGCAGTGTGAGCCAGCAGGTCAGAAGTGAGGGTGGCCTAGAAGCTTTTGAGATAATAATTGATATCATGAGGGTTAAGGGGAAGACCCTGGACTTGTAGTAGGTCAGAAGTGGGAATGCCATGGTAACTCCTAAGCAGCTGGTGTCTGAAGTCTTGGACCTATTTGGAAGTTTGAAAGACTATGTGCTTAAACTTATGATCTCTGACCTCCCTCCAGGTGGTTATGGTCAGAGAGAAATGCTGCAGGAGCAACTGATGTCAGGACTGAACAGAGAAGTAAAAAAATGGATTTCTTACATCCTCGTAATTGGTGTTCGAAAAAGTGGAATTTGATATATTATCTACTTAGTCTACTTGCATTATCTCACATGAATGGCATTGTGTTACAGATTCAATTCTACGTCTGACCTTTTCCACACAGCACTATATTTTCAAAATCTATCCTAGTTACAGTCCAATTATATGTTCCCTCATATGTATTCTATATTCTCATTGTTTTGTGATGACACTATTATCACATATCAAAGCCCTAAATATTATGAAGTTTTTCAGAGTTTTGTATTGTGCTGTATTAGGCTACTTGTCTTTTCTTGAACTGTAACTGTACTCTTTTTTACAGGAAAAACAAGTATTAATAGTTGCTGGGGTAATCTTTCTCTACTTTTACAAGAGCTTAGTTGTTCATGCAACCAAATTGTACTTTTAAAGATGACTATTTCGATTAAGATTTAATTACTGATAAATGAATTTGAAGATAATTGATATATTTAAAATATTAAATAGTTATAATTGATAGCATGAAATATCACTCCATTTATCCAAAAGTTATTTTATCTCCTTTAATAATGTTTCAAAAATCTCCCCAAACAGGCTATTATGGTTTTAATTGTGTCCTTTAAAACAGTTTATTGAAATCCTAACCCCTGTATCTGTGGATATGACTCTGTTTGGAAATAAGTTCTTTCTTTAAAGATGTTTTCAGTTAAGAAGGTCATACTGGAGTAGAGGGTGTGTTTTAATCCCTGCTGAGTGATGTCTTCTTATAAAACTGAAAGAACACACATGAAGACAGAGTCACACAGGAAAAAGTCAATATGTGAAGATGTATCTGTGAGCCAAGAAACACCAATTGCCTGGGGATACCAAGAGCTAGAAGAAATGAGGAAGAATCTTCCCCTAGAGTGGGCAGAGAGCTCATGGCTTTGCTAATGCCTTGAATTCAGAACTGTGAGACAATAAATTTCTGTTCTTTGTGGGATTTTTTTATGGCAGTCTTAGAAAACTGATGCACTTCTCTTTCATTCCTTTAGTTTTATTATCATTAAACTGATGAAGAGAGTCATCATCATTGGCCCATGTTAGTCATTATCTTCTCGGTAGCCCATGATCCATTTCTTATTCATCCCTCTGTTTATTGCCCCCTGTAATTATAGGGGCCTGGGAAGGAAGGAAGTGGAAGAGAAATTTTATTATTATTATTATTATTTTAATTTTCCAGGCTGCCCCTTCCCTTACTACTTGGAATGTGTGGAATTTTTATGGAAGTGCTAGTATTTCAGAAAACAAACAACAAAAAAAAAAAACCACCACTGCCATAGAGTTGTATCCTCCTCATAGTAACCCCTCCTTGGGTTTCCAAGGAGGTATCACTACCAAAGTAGATTGCCTAACCTTCCTCTGAGGAGTGGCTGGTGGGTTTGAACCACCAGCCTTCTGGTTAGCAGTCAAAATGCCTTAGGCACGCTACCAGAGCTCCCAGTATTTCAGATAGGGCCTGGGATATAGAAGGTACATGAAATACAGGGCTAGCTAACCTAGACTTTCCCCTGAGCCTTAAAGAAAAGGAGTCACTGTGGCTCTGATGTAACTTTTATACACACCATTTTTCCACACTTACCTTCTACATATTTCAAATCTAAGATTTCTATCATTTCCTGACAAATTCCAGGTGACAAGCACTTGTCTCAATTCTTCTTTCCTTTCCATGCCATACTGCTCACACTCTGAATTCTGTGTTGTGTGATGGAAATTGTTCTGCAGAGAAGTGGGTGTAGAGATAATCTGACTTGACTTTTTTCCAGTATTCCCACCAGTGAAATGCCAGCCTTTGTTTCCTTTACTGGTTGAAATGTAAGGCAAGCACATCTCCTGAAGACAATGATTATTATATATATTACATTTGGGGTAGGGATAATTCAGGAATAATCTCATCTTAAAGAGAAAATATCTTCTATTACTAAGCATCAGCTGATAATGAGGAGGTTTTTGTTTGTTTTAACTGCACAACCTAGGGGGTCTCCTGGAATCTCAAAAATGCATCCCTAGTTATTATGTGAGCTCTCCACATTCCCAGAGAATGGATACCAGCTTCCATTAAAATATTTCGGTTTATGACTTCTCCCTGAAGAAGGTGGAGAGTTGCCAATCACTCTTCCTTAGCACACTGTTATTCCAGACAATGTGTTCATTCAAACTGTTCAGTAACTCTTTCTAACTTAATTTACTTTCCCCAGACTTTTCATCGAATGCTCTCTCTTACTCTCCACCATCTCAATGAAGATATTTTTGACTCTTATCTCAGATAAAACAAAAGCTGTCATGGATGTTCTATGTCAGCATCCTGCTAACAGTGACTGCCCTCTCAGTATCACGAACATCAAGCATCATGTGTGATCTCCAGACAGATACTAATAGTTGCTATCACACATCTACTTCCATGCCCCAAAGACTGATTCAACTCAACCTATCCAAAGCCATAATTCTTATCTTCTTAGTTAAACATGGCTCTCCTCTTGTGTTTCCTCTCTCATTATATGGCAC
>NW_006921695.1:5123779-5124379 GCF_000298275.1 Orycteropus afer afer | reverse complement strand
TGTACAACAGAATGAAACACTGCCCAGTCCTGCATCATCTTCCCAATAGTTGCTATGTTTGAGTCCACTGACATACTACCACAAATGTTAATGAAAGCCCTTATCCGTAGGTGTATGGTTATAGTGAAATACAATGGCCCCAAGAGTGTGCTCTTCATTTTCTTGTTATTGTTCTCAACTGTCTTTGAAATAATTTTGAAGAAGTACAAACTACTTGTAAATTCTTCTGTTGCCATCTTAAAATTTTTCATCATAATAGTTATGAATGTACCTGCAAAGGGTGAGTTTAGAAATCCCTTTCCTTTTTACTTAACCAATGTGTCAGCTTGTGCTTAAGCAATGTGTTAGCTTGTATTTAATCATCGTGTGTTGCAGGAACCAGGAAGATATGGAGCTAAGAAAAAACAAGAATTAGTTTTAGCCAGTTTAGGCCCCCAGACATGTGCAGTAAAGAAGAGCCATGTCCCTTGGACGACCTGATTGGAACATAGGTGCTGTCAGAAGACCAGAAGAAACTAAAGTGCAGCAACCTAAAGTTTAGGGAAGATAATCAGAAGAAATGCATCCGAAGGCCAGTTCCTATTCAAAAGAAGTCTCCTG
>NW_006921695.1:5121290-5122814 GCF_000298275.1 Orycteropus afer afer | reverse complement strand
AAATGTTATTTATTGCTATAATAAAACCCAGATTAATCATCAATTTTATTCCTCTTTTTAATTTTTGTAGATGTAAAAAATATCTGCCTTGAGCATTACGCTCTTTTCAGGACTATCTATGTGGATCACGTTGACAATAGCAACTTGAAATACTAGATATGAACTTTAGAGGATAGTGAGTTCATGTTAATAAGGGAGGAACACTCAGAAAAGGAGGGTGAGGATGGTTTTAAGAAGACTTCAGGGGATATTTTTTGTTTGAGGCTTAAAGATAGTGCAATAGTTTCAGGGGTTCTTCTACCCTCCATGGCTCCTGAAAGTATGTTGCCATGATAATTTGAACTTCTGTTCTGCTTTGTTCCCCTTTTGATCAGGATCCTTCTATAGAATCACTGATGAAAATGTTCACTAATAGTAGCTGGATACCATCTATTTCTTCTGATCTCATGGAAAATGAGGCATTTGTGCATGGAGCCAATTAGCCACATATTCCATATCTTTCTCCTATTCCTGTGTGTGTGTATGTGTGGTTTATCCTCCTTTATCCACCCACCCTTGGTAGCCATCAAAGAATATTAATTTTTTTTTTTTTTGGTGAAATCCTTTTCTTGACTTTTTGCACTAGAGGCTTCATACACTATTTATCCTTTTGTGATTGACTAACTTCACCCAGCATAATGGGCTCTAAGTTCATCTATGTTATGAGATATTTCACAGATTCTTCATTGTTCTTTAACATTGCATAGTATCGCACTGTGTATGTATACCATGGTTTGTTGTTCCATTCCTCCGTTGGTGGGCATTTAGGTTGTTTTCATCCTTTTGCTGTTATGAATAGTGCTACAATGAATGTGGGTGTGTGCTTATCTTTTGTGTCATGGCTCTTATTTCTCTAGGATATATGTCTAATAGTGGGATTGCTGGATCATATAATATTTCTATTGTCAGCTTTTTAAGGAAGCACTACCATTTTCCACTGTGGTTGTACCAACTTACAGTCCCACTAACAGCGTATGAGGATTCTAGTATCTTCATACCCTTGTGAGCATTTGTTGTTTTCTAGTTTTTTGAACTGTTCTATGTGTGCCAATGGATATTATTGTTGTTTTAATTTGCATCTCTTTAATGGCTAATGATCACAGCATTGGTATGTGTTTGTTAACTGTCTGAATGTCTTCTTTGGCAAATTATCTGTTCATGTCTTCAGCCCATTTTTTAATTGTATTATTTGTCTTTTAGTTGTTAAATCGTTGGAGTTTTCTATTTAAAGATTAGCTCCCTTTCCAATACGTGATTGCCAATTTTTGCTTCTGGTCTGTCAGTTCTCTTTTTACTCTTTTGGTAATTGTTTTTTTAATTTGCATGTCTAATTTTTCAAGGTATGTCCTGAAGTACAATGCTGTCAGTGATGGGATAATATCCATATGCCTACAAGGAAGACCCGTTAATATGACTGTTATTCAAATTTATGCCCCAACCACCAAAGCCAAAGATGAGGAAATTGAAGAATTTTATCAGCTTCTA
>NW_006921695.1:5102651-5117645 GCF_000298275.1 Orycteropus afer afer | reverse complement strand
TGTTGGTCTGACTCGTGGGCACATAACAATAACAACAACAACAGGTGGTGGAACAAAAACACCAAACATGTTATTAGGCCAATTAACTGGGATTTCCCATGAAACCAGGACCCTAAACCTCTAGGCTGTCATTTGAAAAGAACAAGGAGATACTGTATGGTTTAAAATCAGGAAAGGAGTGTGGCAGGGTTGTATCCTTTCACCATACTTATTCAATATCTATGCTGAGCAAATAATCCTAGAAGCTGGACTGTACAAAGAAGAATGCAGCATCAGGATTGGAGGAAGACTCATTAGAACCTGCAATATTCAGGTTACCCAAACTTTCTTGCTAAAAGTAAAGATGACTTGAAGCATTTACTGATGAAGATTGAAGACTACAGTCTGCAGTGTGGACTGCACTTCAACATAAAGAAAATGAAATTCCTTGCAACTGGACCAATAAGTAGTGTCACAATAATTAGAGAAAAGATTGAAGTTGTCCAAGATTTTGTATTACTTGGTTCCACAATCAACACCAATGGAATCAGCAGTCAAGAAATCAGATGACAGATGCGGACTAAAATGGCGGATGCCACGTCCCCTCAGAAATTGTCAGGGGTTCCTCCGCCACCTGAGCGGGTGGGAGGAAGCCGCTGCTCGGAAATCTCCAACGAGCTCATTCGCTCCCTGACTGAGCTGCAGGAGCTGGAGGTTGTGTATGAAAGGCTTTGTGGCGAGGAGGTGGGGGACTGAGCCTCCTTTTTTTCAAGGAGGATCTAGGGGCAGCGTCTGAGAAACCCGGGCTGTGGAAAGCTGTCTCCTTACTTGAGGGAACAAAATAGCACGTTCCCGAGGAGCAGAAGTGTAGTTGGGTAACTGGGGAGACATGCCATCTCTTCACTTGATCGGACGCCCCCGCGCTGATTTTCCCTGTTACCTGAGCCACCTTGACCCCTTGACTCTTCCTCTATATTGATTTCCCTGGCCCATAGGTATAGAGTTCTCCACCGGAGAAAAGTTAGACAGAGTATATCCCAACTTGGGGAGAAAAGTTAGACTGAGAGTATATCCCAACTTGGTCGGCAGAATAAGAACAGAGGCTCTTTTGCATTGGCTTAGAAGTTTGAATATTACGAAATGTTTTTTTACTCTGTTATCTCATTTAAGTGAGAAGTCATTGCAAATAAACTTAAATTATTTAAAAAAAAAAAAAAAAAAGAAAGAAAGAAACAAAGAAGGTGACAAATTGCACTGGACAAATCTGCAGCAAAAGATCTCCTTAAAGTACTGAAGAGCAAAGATGTCTCTTTGAAGAGTAAGTAGGTGTGCCTGGAGGGGTCGCTATGAGTCAGCACCGACTTGACGGCAGTGAGGTTTGTTTTTTGTTTTTAATTTTTAACCCAAGCCATAGTATTTTCAGTAGCCTTATATTCATGTGAAAGCTGGAAAAAACATAAGGAAGACTGAAGAAGAGTAGATGCTTTTGAGTTGTGGTGTTAGTGAAGAATACTGATAGTACCATGGACTGCCAGAAGAACATAGGGTTGCTATGAGTCAGAATTGACTCAATGGCACTTAAGAACAACAGCAACAAGAATAACACATTGTGAATATGGTACGATAAACACAATCATATATTCCCAATGAGAATTATACTAAAGGATTTTTTGATAAGAATAAGAGGTTGGATACACCATGTGAAATTCAAATTATCTGCCTTGGCCTATCTGGGTTGGTATGCCCACTGGACCTGTAGATTTAGAAATAACACCAGTGTATGAAAATGTGTTGGTGAAAACACATAAAAGAAAATTGATACATTAAATAAAAACATCAAAGAGGATGTTTTAATAAAAGCACATTAGAAAAGAGAGCACAGGTTTTATACATATTGCATGTTGCAGCCTAAGGAAAAGTAATCACCTTTCTGATTTCTCTCACTTAGGAACTTCAAGAGCTTAATTTTAGGGTATATTAAAAATATTTTTCTTCTGTTTAAAGTGTATCTTTGAAATCCATTGCTAACATGACTCTGTGTTTTCCAAGTGTTGATATTTAAAAGCTATTTTTTATAAACATCAACAAAAACTTAAAAATGTGTAAAATGCTGACAGTATAAAGGAAAAAAGGAAAAAAAAGTACATGTAATTCTAACATTTACAAAATAGCATCTATATATTGTTGTATATTGCTTATGACTTTTTTTATAAATACATATATAATATGCATATAAATTATATAATTATACCTATGGATTTTCAATTGGAAGAAGCTCTAGTGGCCCAATGGTTAAAGTGATTAGCTGGTAACCAAAGGTCAGTGGTTCAAACCCACCAGTCACTCTGCAGGAGAAAGATGTGGCAGTCTGCTTCCATGAAGATTTACACCCTTGGAAACCCAATGGGGCAGTTCTACTCTGTCTTACAGGGCCATTGTTAGTCAGAATTGACTGGAAGGTAGTAGGTTTGGTTTTTAGTATAATTAATTGACACACACAATTATTTATAATTACTTCATTATCGATTGTACCTGTATCATTAAATATTCTTCACAAGTATTACTTCATGGCTGCACACATTGTGTTTTATGAATATTTCATGATTAAATGGTAATTACTTCACAATTTCTCTACTATTAAACAGTAAAATCATTAGACTATTTTGCTATTCATAAATGATAATATAAAATAATAGTATATTACTTCCAAAAAAAAAATACTCACTGCCATGGAGTCAATTCTGACTGATATTGACCCCCATTGGGAGCTCTAGTGGCATAGTACCAAAGGCATTCGACTGCTAAGCAGAAGGCTGGTAGTTCAAACCCACCAGCCACTCCTCTGAAGGAAGACTGGGCAATCTACTTACGTAGAGTTACTGCCAGAAACCCAAGGAGGGGTTGCTATGAGTCTAAATGGACTCAATGGCAGTGAGGTTTTTTTTTTTGTTTTTTGAGGGGGTTATTTCTAAGGCTGTAAATCTTTATGGAAGCAGACTGTCTCATATTTCTTCTGTGGAGCAGCTGATGGCTTCAAACCAGCGACCTTTTGGTTAGCAGCCAGATGCCTTAACCACTATCCTATCACAGTTCCTTGTATTACTTATAGTATATACATAACAATATATTAATAAACATTCACATTTTTCTCTGATAATATCATTAATATAAATTAGAAGAAATGGAAATACTAGTACATGGTGTGAATACTTTGGGCTTTTGAAATATACTGTGAACATACCCTCAATTCTGAGTAAAACATATTATTTCATGCTCTTATAATACATATAACCTATTGCCATGGAGTCAATTCAGGATCATGGCAACCCATGTGGTCAGAGTAGAACTGTTTTCCACATAGTTTCTAATGGCTGATTATTTGGAAATAGATCACCAGGTTTTTCTTCTGAGGCACGTGTAGGTTGACTCGAGCCACCAACTTTTTAGTTAGCATAGCACATTAACCGTTTGCATCCCCAAACATTCCTTTATTATATACACATATATATTTCTGTATATAATGTTTATAATATTTGATTGTGGTAGTTAAAGTTGTGTGTCATGGGACATGGGGGAGCTGGGTCATGGTTTTGAATGTCTAGGGAGATGGATGTAGTTATTCCCTGTGATGCGATTATAATTAAATTCATGATGATATGAGCTGGACAATGAATAAGGAAGACCAAAGAAGAGTTAATGCTTTAGAATTGTGGTGTTGATAAAGAATATCGAAAGTACCATGGACTTCCAGAAGAACTAACAAATCTGTCTTGGAAGAAGTGCAGCTGGAATGCTCCTCGGAAGCAAGAATGGCCAGACTTCACCTCACCTACTTTGGTCATATTGTCAGAAGGGACCATTCCTTGGAGAAGGATATCATGCTTCGTAAAGTGGAGGGTCAACAAAAAAGGGGAAGATTCACAACGAGATTGATTGGGACACTTGCTGCAATGATGAACTCACATATAGCAAGGATTGTGAGGCTGGTGCAGGACCAGAAAGTGTTTTGTTCCATTGTAAACAGGGTCACTTTGAGTCAGAGCTGAGTCAATGGAACCTAACAACAGCAACAACATAGTAGTATCTGCTGTGAGCAGCTATGGAGTTGCCTTTGGGGTGTAGCCTCCTTGCAGCATATATGGGAAAACTTTGAGGAAGATCTCTAGCTTTTGGCACATCTGGATCCTGAATTTGACCAAGCCCTTTTCTCCATGGCCTGCCATGTTGCCTGCCAATCTTGAGCTTGTTCCTGTATTTGAGCCAGTGGTCTGCTGTGTTTGCCTGCTGATCTTGGGACCATGTAATTTTACCTGTCAACATTGGGTTTATCAGCCTCAGCAGCCAGCAACTGCATGAGTCACAAAAAGTCTCCAGCCCTAGTGGGCCTGGAGCATGAGGCAGAAGGAAAGCCTATGGTTGAGGGGCCTTTACCTAGGCCTTAAAGTTGACATTTTTAACTTGGACTTCTATCCTCCTAAACTGTAAGAAAATAAATCCCTTTTTGTTAAAGCTATCCACTTGTGCTATTTCTATTACAGCAGGACAGGAGAACTAATACAGAGCTTCATACTAGGAGTGGGGTGTTGATCTAACATATACTTAAAATATGGAAGCAGAAGTGGAGTGCATCCTTGGGCCTGAGATCTCTGTGCTGAGACCATGGCAAAAATACCATCAGAGAGATGGTGGCAGTAGATCCAAGAGACTATCATGAGACAGAGTGATGGGCTTCTGAGCCCAAGGAATGAGAAAGCTGAATGCCTTTGGGGAAAAAAAAGCTTCCTGGTGGCATGAGTTGACTTCAGGGATTAGTTTGCAGAAATGGGAAGCAAAGCTGTCTCAGTCTCAAAGGGTAGGACCACGACCTCTGAGGATGGAACCACCACAGCTTCCTAAGTTTCAAAAAGTCAGATCTTCACCAAGTTGTTTTTGAGGTGTGGGGCTGCCATAAATGAGGGCCAGTGGGATGGGACCATATCCTCTGCCAAAAGCAGAGCTGCCATGCCTAAGAAGTAAAAGAATGTGGTCTGCCAGGTCATGGAGGTAAGATCACCACTTCTGAGCACTAGGAGACTTGTTCCACACAATGAAGGAGGTCTGTATAGGTGCCAAGTTGACCAGGGGTGGAAATGTGGCAGTTAAAATTGTGTGTCAGCTTGACTGGGCCATAGTTTTAAGTGGTTAGGCAGTTGGATGTAGTTATTCCCCATGATGAAACTGTAATCACCTTCATGGTAGGACAGGCTGTGAGCAGCTAGGGAGCTGCCTTTAGGGTATGTATAACCTGTTTCCTGTAAATGTGGGGAAGTTTTGAGAAAGGTCCCTCTAGCTTTTGACACATCTGGATCCTCTGTTGATTTGGTTGAGACTTCATCTCAGAGGCCTGCTATGTTGCCTGCCAATCTTGGGCTTGTTCCTGGACTTGAACCAGTGGTCTGTAGGTTTGCCTGCTGATCTGGGAACTGTGTAGTTTTATCTGTTGGCCTTGAGTTTGTCATCCTCAGCATCCAGCAGTTGCTTGAGTCAGAAAAAGCCTCTAGCTATAGTGCACCTGGAAAAGGAATCAGAGCTGAAGCCTAAGGTCAAGGGACCTTCACCGAGCCCCCAGAGCCAGCACTCTGACCTTGGACTTCTAGCCTCCTAAACTGTAAGAAAATAAATCCCCATTTGTTAAAGTTGTCTACTTGTGATGTGTCTGCTATAGCAGCACTAGAGAATAGGTACACTGACATATTTCTTTAATATATGTATATATCATAAAATGTGCATATATACATAATATATATTTTATACACATATGCACACAAATACAATTATAGATTCACACATCTTTTTTTTTTTTAATGCAGATATGTGTTTACAGCACTTATAAAGTTATAAATAAAGTAAATAAAGTTACAGCACTTTATTTTATACTGATTTCTAACTCTAGACCAAAGTGGACTTCCTGGTTCAGACATGCCCAGGCAGGCCAGTTGAGTTTCACATGGTTGTTTTGGCTCTCCCTTTTATCCCTTTTCCAAATACTTCTCAGGTCTAGTAATCCTTTGGTCTTGAACTCCATGGAAGATTATTACAAAGCTATAAGACAAACAAGAATTCAGGTTAATTAGCTTTCATTTTCATTCTACCCATTGTGTGGTGCTTTAAAAGGTTTGCTGCTTTAATTTTAAACATCTTACAAAGGCAACTGGGCATTTGCCATTTTTTTTTTTTTTTATTCCTCCAAGATTCTGATCCTTTAAACTCTGTCCAACAGCTTTACATAGCACATGATTCTAGTTAAAAGCCTCCACTAATGCTTGATGGCATTACTTTCACCACTGATTATATCAAAATAAATTGGTTGCTCTGTATATTTAAAAATATATTGAAGCTTGCAAATGTTGGCTTACTCATCTTCTTCCCACATCCTTTTACTGATATGAGTTATCTTTGACAGTAATCATGTGAATTATTGCCATGTACCTTATAGACACTTAATAATGACCAAAACAGTCACAGTATTATTAAAGAATGTAATATTTCAAAGATTAATTTAGCCTCTGATAGTAGAGGAAAATAATTATACACTAGTCCAGGCACTATAATTTCTTACCAGAGCAGTTTCAAACATCACCTCTCCCCCTTGTGTGTGTGTTACTTTTGCTCTTCATTATTATGAATGCTCAAATGACTTCCTATTTTGGTCTAAAACAGTTTGTTTACTTAATCCAGCAGTGTGGAAAAAGCCAAGTGTAGGTTGGTAGAATCTTCTCTATGACTTGTTAGTTACCTAATTCTGGAAAAATAATGATTCAGTTAGATCCTATAATTGTTGTGGTAATTAGATCAGTTAATATATTCAAGAAGCCTGGCATAGTCAAATATTTCTTCAAGTTTTCTACCAAAGTACTTACAAAGCCTAGAATAATAGGTGGCTATTATTATAGATGGGACTCTGGTGGTATAGTGCCTAAGGCATTTGACTGCTAACCAGAAGGCTGGCGGTTCAAACCCACTGGCCACTCCTTGGAAAGAAGATAGGGCCATCTACTACCGTAGTGATACTACCTTAGAAACCCAAGGAGGGGTTGCTATGAGTTAGATGTGACTCAATGGCAGTGAGTTTGGTTTGGTTTTGGTATTATTATAGACTGGAGGTGAAATGCTTAGCAGCCTTCTACAAATCTCTGAAGTTTCAATTTTTCAAGTGAATGTCTCATATTATTCCTTGATACATCCCAATTTATATCCATGTCTTTGAAGCATATTCTACTCACATACTTCATTCCCAAATCCTGTTTGTGTCATTTTTAAAAATATAGAAGTATATAGAAATTTACATACGTTTGCCTTATTATTATCATCAGTGTCATTATTTGTAGTAATATTTCCTAAGAGTCGCTGGGTGGCACAAACAGTTAACATTCTACTACTTGCCTAAAGTTGGTAGTTTGCATTCACCAAGAGGCACCTGGGAAAACAGGATCATTGATCTGCTTCCAGAAGTTCACAACCTTGGAACCCTAAGGAGCACAGTTCCGGTCTACATCCACAAGGTGGATATGAGTCAGAATCAACATGACAGAAACCAGCAACATCATTGTCTCATACAAGATTTTCTAAACTATGGCTCTCATTTTCCAAATCTAATCTTTGCTTGTCTTGCACAGCCAAATTGTGATCAAAGGCTGATCTTTGCTATTTCATTCTATCCTCACTTCATATCTCAGCTACTCTGAAATGCTCACCATCCTCACTCCCTTTCACATTATTGTCACTGCTACTCTGCCCTGAAGGTTGTCTCTCGACACCTTGGGAAATTCCTACTCTTGGGAAATTACTTCTCAGTGCTTGATTATCTTGGACTAACATTTACTGTAAAGATTTCTCTTTTAAAATTCAAATACACTTGAGAGCTAAAATACATAAAACTAGCTTTTTATAGCTCAGCACAATTTAAAATTATGTTCCTTTATGAGGCCAAAGTTTATATCTCAATATAGAAATTCTGTCCTTTAAAGATTATAATATGTTCACCTAGTGTGGTTCCTGAATCACATGGAGGGAAAGGAAAGGAAAAGGGACTAACATTTACTGAATGTGCCTACTGCATGATAGCCACAATGTGAGGCTCTCTTACTCAACAGGTTCTTTAAACTTTTGATCAACTCCAGAAGATAAATACTATCAGTTGTCAATCAAAATTTACAGATGCTGAATTTAAAATCTCAGAAAGACTTAATCTTTCTTATTTTTTTCTCATTATGTTGTTGTTGTTATGTGCTGTCGAGTAAGACCCAACACATAGCGACCCCTCCTTGGGTTTCCGAGGCAGTGTCACTATGGAAGTGGATTGCCCCATCTTCCTTCTGAGGAGTGGCTGGTGGGTTTGAAACACCAGCCTTCTGTTTAGCAGTCAAGTGCCTTAGGCACTATGCTACCAGAACTCCTCAATATAGTACAGCTAAAGAGAATTCAAATTAAAAAACAAAATACAACAAAACCTTTTGAATCTTATAGAGTTAACATCAATCTTCTATTTTTTTTTTTCCCTCTCTGACTAAAGTATGGATATTCTAATTTCCCTTGGTAATTATCAGAGTTGGGGAGCATATTAGAGGCACAGAGAGGGTTATTAGGTGACTATACATAAAATTTTTCCCAGAACTTCTCATATTTCAACTGTAATCTAGTCTTAATTACTCTGAGATATTAATAAGGAAAAATATGTTAGTTTAATAGTAGATAAAAGCAATATAGGGAACAGTATATTCATTGAACTCTAGCAATAATGACTCTTCAAAATTTTCCAATTTAATCACTCAGTTGAGCTACTCAAGCTTATTCAGTTGAGTTATGCCCAATCCTGTTTTGAAGAGGATATTACTCTTAAAATAAATATGATATCATGATGACTCAATATAACCTATGTAATGGTGAACATATTGAGGAAAAATAAACATAAAACTTACCACATTATAAGTTTTATACATATATAGAAATGCAAGAATTTTGGGCCTTTTTGTGTTTTGTTTTCACAAATATACTGGTAATATTTGATAAGTCTCGAAAAACCCTTCTAGAGGGGCAGCCATCACATGGAGGGACAGCTGAACAGACATGAGTACATACTTAAAAAGGGCACGGGAAGGGGGGTGGTTACAGGAAAGGGAGGCGAGGAGAGTGTGTTATGGTCAGAGATGATAATCAGGATGTGAAATCAATGTACATGAACTGTTGAATGTAAAACAAATTTTGCACTGTAAATTTACACCCAAAGCACAATAAAAAAAGAAAAAGAAAAACTCTCCTAGATAGTATTCAACAAATATTGTCTGCAAAGATATAAGAAAGAAAAATGCTTGCAATAGCTTAATTTTCTTGCAAGATACAAAATATTGTGTATGGGGGTGTTGTTGAAAGATTACCATTAAGCAAATCATAAAGACAGGTTACTGATGAGTTTACTAGAGAGCTATTATATTTCATAAGCAAAATTAAGAACCATTTTACTTTTTTAACTATGCTTTGATGTTGGTTATGGTACAGTTTTAGTGGGAACACATAGTTATTTTAGTGAGCAATACACTAAACTTTGAATCTTTTTAATGATATAAAAAGATATTTATATATTTGATATTGATCAATAGCTATGGATGACTTCTCTTCCACCAGTAGTTACATTACTAAATGAATTAATAGACGTATAAAGCATTTAGAAATATATTTGCAAATGTGTAAGCTCTATAGCAATGCTAATGGTTTAATAGCCATCATAATATGAATTAAAATGTATATGTTGCAATTAACCAAATCTAAACTAACAGATCTTTAGTTTTGTTATCTCACATACTGAGAAGTCTGGATGTGGGGAGGTTACAGTGGCCCAGCCAGCCCATCTAAACCTAGTTCCATCTTTTTTCTTCTCATCCTGGGGCTGTAACATGTTGCCTCTCATAGCGGTAAGATGGCCTTAGTACTTCCCAGCACTGCGTCACCCATCTCATTGAGCATCTTCTCCTTTTGCACTGACCATCTACTTTACCAAGCATGATATGCTTTTCCAAGCACTAGTCCCATCCAATAACATGACCAAAATATTGAAAATGAAGTCGACGTTCTTGCTTCTAAGGCATTTTCCTTTCACTTTATCCAGGAGAGATTTGTTCATTCTTCTGGTAGTTGATGGTATTTTCAATATTCTTCACCAACACCACAATTCAAATGCATCAATTACTCTTCAGTCTTCCTTATTCATAGTTCAGCTTTTATATGGATGTGAGGCTATTGAAAATACCATGGCTGGGTCAGGTGCACCTTAGTGCTCAACGAGACATTTCTCTTTAGCACTTAAGTGGTCTTTTGCAGGAGATTTTCCCAGAGCAATACATCATGTGATTTCTTGACTGTTACTTCCATGGGCATTGATTGTGGATCCATATAAAAGGAAATCCTTGACAATTTTGGTCTTTTCTCCATTTATTCTGATGTTGCTTATTGGTCCAGTTGTGAGGAGTTTAGTTTTCTTTATGCTGAGGTGTAGTCTATAATGAAGACTACAGTCTTTGATATTCATCAGTAAGTGTCTCAAGTCTTCTTCACTTTCAGCAAGAAGTTAGTAATATTACTATTCAAATTAAAACACCAGCGGCAAAGATAAAGAAATTGAAGATTTTACCAAATTGCGCAGTCTGAAAGTGGCCACACATGCAATCAAGATGTGTGCATAATTACTGATAATTTGGAATGTGAAAATTGCAAACAAAGAAGAACCATCAGTAGTTGGAAAATATGGCCTGGGTAATAGAAATGATACCAGAAATCACATGATAAAATTTTATAAGACCAACAATTTATTCATTGAAAATGAATTTTTCTACAACATAAATGATGACTATCCATGTGGATCTCTCCAGATAATGTGCACAGGAATCAAATTGACTACATCTGTGCAAAGACATGATGGAGAAACTCAATATCATCACTAAGAATAATGCCAGGGACTGACTGTGAAAAAGACCTTCGATTGCTCATATGCAAGTTAAAGATGAAGATGAAGAAAATTAAAACAAGTTCATGAGAACCAAAATTCTAACTTGAGTATTTACCACCTGATTTAGAGGCCATCTGAAGAATAGATTTGATATATTAAACATCAGTGATTGAAGACCAGATGAGTTCTGGGATGACATGGAAGATATCATACATGAAGAAAGTAAAAGGTTATTAAAAAGCAAGGAAGGAAGAAAAGGCCAAAATGGATGCCAGAAGAGACTCTGAAACTTCTCTTGAATGGAGAGAAGCTAAAGTGAATGGAAGAAATTATGAAGCTGAACAGATTTCGAAGGGCAGCTTGAAAAGACAAAGTATAGTAAAATGTGCAAAGACCTGGAGTTAGAAAATCAAAAGGTAAGAATATACTTGGCATGTCTCAAGCTGAAATAACTGAAGAAAAGATTCAAGTATCCAGTTGCAACATTGAAGGATTCTATGGGCAAAATATTGAAGAATGTAGAAAACATCAAAAGAAGATGGAAGGAATACTCAGTTACTGTACCACAAAGAAATGGTTGATGTTAAGCTTTAAGGAGGTAACACGTGATCCAGAACTGATAGTACTGAAAGATTAACCATAAGTTTCACTGAAGGAATTGGTGAAAAATAAGGCTTCAGTAATTAATGAAATTTTTATCAATGATGAGATTTTTAACAAATGGATGCGGTGCTGGAGGCACTCACTCATTTATGCCAAGAAATTTGGAAGACAGCTACGTAGGCAACTGACTGGAAGAGATCCATATTTATGCTCGTTCCAAAAAAAAAAAAAAAAAGTGATCCAACAGAATGTAGAAATTATCAAGATAAAATATCCTTAATATCACACACAAGTAAAAATTTGCTGAAGATAATTCAAAAAGGGTTGCAGCAGTATGTCAGTAGGAAAATTCCAGATATTCAAGCCAGATTCAGAAAAGGGTATGGAATGGGGGATGTCATTGGGGATGTCAGATATATCTTGGCTGAAAACAAAGAATCTCAGAAAGATATTTACCTGTGTTTCATTGGCTATGCAAAGGCATTCAACTCTATGGATCAGAACAAATTCTGGATAACATTGAGAAGTATGGGAATTCTAGAACACTTAAAATTGTGTTCATGAGGAACCTGTTCATAGACTAAAAAACATTCATTTTAACAGAACAAAAAGATAACAGAGACAATGAATTGTTTTAAATCAGGAAATGTATGTCGAGGTAGTAACCATGCATAATATTTATTCAATCTGTATGTTAAACACATAATCCAAAAAAGCTGGACTATATGATGAAGAATGTGTTGTCAGGATTAGAAGAAGGCTCATCAATAATCTGAGATATGCAGATGATACAACTTTGCTTGCCGAAAGTGAAGAAGACTTGGAGCACTTACTGATGAAGGCTCAAGACTACAACCGTTGCTATTGATTATACCTGATCATAAGAAAACAACTATCCTCACAACTGAACGAATAACTAACATAATGGCAAATGGAGGAAAGATTGAAGTTCTCAAGGATTTCATTTCAGTTGGACCCACAGTCAATGCCCTTGGAAGCAGCAGTCAAGAAAAGTTAGATATTGCATTGGGCTAATTTTCTGCACAATATCTCTTTGTAGTTAGTGTTAAAGAGCAAAGATATCACTTTTAAGACTAAGGTCATCCTGACCCAAACCATGGTATTTTCAGTAACCTCATATGCCCATGTGAACTGGACAATGAATAAAGGATATTGCAGAAGAATTAATGCATTTGAATTTTTGAGTTAGCAAAGAATAAAGAATACGGACTGCTACAAGAATGAATAAATCAGTCTTGCAAGAAGTACAGCCAAAATGTTCCTTAGAAGTGACAATGACTGGACTTCATCTCTCATACTTTGGTCTTATTGTCAGAAGGGAAGTATAGCATTCTTGGTAAAGTAGAGTGTCAGCAAAAAAGGGAAAGACCATTAACTAGATGGATTGACACAGTGGCTGTGATGATGGGCTCAATAATGGCAATGATTGTGAGTATGGTGCAAGACCAGGCAGTGATTTCTTCTGTTACACATAGGGTCCCTATGAGTCAAAACTGACTCAGTGACACCTTAGAACAGCAACTGGACTTGACAATGTTTGATTCCTCATCCAAAAACTCTGGTTCTCTGGGAAGTCTGTTCTTATCCCTTAGATTCTATGTTCTTTGCTGGTAAAGACTGGCCTCTTCAACATTTAGATAACCACTTTTGGGTTACCAGAACTGAGTTGTCTACATGGACATGGGTAGACCACAGCTAATGAATGACTAGTGTGGGATACAACAGCCCAACTCCTTTAGCTCCAAATGAGACAGACACTGAGGTGTACCATAGAGCCCCCCATTGTTTCAGGCTCAGCCTGAATCTTTATATGAAATCACTCCCTAGCTTGGCTTCTTCCTTTTCCCTATTCTGCATCTCACATTCTCTACTTGTTTCTCTTAAGGTAACTTTTTGTATTAAATCATTTGCTTTCAAATCCTGGGATTGGGATCTACTACTTCTTAGAGATAGTGACCTAAGATTGATCCAATTTTTTTTTTAACAATTCAATATTTATCAATATTTTAGAAAAAAAAAGAGACAGTTTTATTATTGAATAAACCTTAAACCAGAATGTAAGGCCATCATGAGCAATTCACTAAGAAGATTGCAAAAATAGGAAGAAAATTCTCCCTTCATTTAGCCAAGTAGATGCAACTTCATTTGTACGTGTTCTCAAAGTAAAAGATAACTAGTCCTCAAATAAGAGGACTTGACAGCACTGTTCTTCACACATTGTTTATCCTACATTAACGTTGTTTGTGGTTGAGAGCTCAGCTGCTAACTGAAAGGTTGGCCAATCAAACCACCAACCACTCCCTGGGAGAAAAGACCTGGAAATCTGCTCCTGTAAACATGTTTTTGCCTATCCTCAAATCAATTCTGGCTCACGGTGACTCTATACGGCAGGATATTTACCGTTTTTAAAAGATATCAGCAAATAACATAATAGTCATGTTTATAATAGCTTCGATGTAGTATCTGGACAAAGGGAACTAATGTAAATAAAAACAGAATTATTTCTTCAGCTCATCTGTTGATTTAAAACCTTTGAAACTCTTCTTTTAGTAACTGGAATACACTACATCTCATTCTTTATGTATTCAACTGATTTGCTATGATTTATGAGGAAATGCATTTCATTAAGTTATTTTCTTAATTAGGTTTTAGACACCATAAATTAGAGGTAAATTATTAAAATGATAAAATTACTTAATAGAAATGTTAACAATGTAGATACTTAAGTACAATTACTTTTAATTATCTAAAGATATTTATTTTTCTGAATGTTTCAACTAAAGTATTTCATATATATGCACAATAACTCTTTGTGTGTGAAAGAGAGATTTATACAAAATTGTCTTCTTTAAATTTGGTGAAGCCAAGTAGTGATTAATAGTGCCATATTCTATTTTTTCGACTTAAAATTATTTTACTTTTATAAACTTCTAGAACAGATATAGCCTAACAATTCTTTATAGTCCTCAATCACTAAAGTACTATTTCAGGATCTAAGCAATTAGTAAATATTTTGAAAAGTTAGACTTCTGTAGAGTCCGTTTCTATTTATACAGCACACTATACATTTACGAAACATCCACTACTTTAAAATTTGTTGGCAACTGATTTCATTAGCAAATAACTCTTGCTTATTCTTCTTCAGGAGAACAGGATCTAACAAGGTCTATATTTTGAAACTCTAACAGATCTAAAGGCACAGTTACTCTTGAAATAAGACATTTCCTTTGGTGATGACCTCATTTGAAAGGTCAAGGAGTAAAAAGGAAATTCTTAGAGAGTGAGATGGCATTGCCAAGAGAGGGAAGGAAATTACTTACTTCATTATTTTCAAAGGACTTTTTTGTTTGAAGGTCATATTAGGGTTTTCCATCCTCTGTTATTCCCTCAATAAATCTTTCACAGAACGAAAA